>NC_090934.1:429346078-429658050 GCF_040938575.1 Ambystoma mexicanum | reverse complement strand
CATTTCAGTAGTTGCACTTCCCAATACATGTGACAAAACAACACATTGCCACAGACATACAGGAACATTGGCTTATTCTGAACTTGCAAGAACACCTGTCCAAATTCACAATAGAGTGCACTACATGCCAAAAATACAGCTCAGGAATGACACTGAGGACATTAAGAGGAACACTGCCACGACCAATAGGACCACTTAGAGAGCGCCATATTGATTATGCGGACATGGGAGAAAGGTGTAATGGAGCTCGGTACTTAATTGTGATTGTGTGTCCATTTTCAAGATGGGTTGAGGCTGGACCGTGCCCCCACCCTGACGCCAAGTGTGCAGCAAAGTTTTTGGTACAGGAGGTCTTTTCAAGGTGGGGCATTTGCGATGTGATAAGATCAGACAATGGCACACACTTTGTGAATGACCTCTTCAAAGAAGTGACAACGTTGCTGGGGGTCAAGCACAAACTATGTTCCATTTATCATCCGATGGCTAACGGATTGGTGGAGAAAATCAATGGCCTACTCAAAAGGAAACTATCCAAACTGTGCAACACATTAAAAAAGAATTGGGTGTATTGCTTACCACTAGCACTGTTCCAACTCAGAATGCAACCAAGCAAGGACCACCATTAAATCCCACATGAAATAGTGACGGGCAGGCGCATTCATACACCACTATCCCCGATAAAAGGAGCTTTGGATGCTTACAGAGCTGCCACAGTGCTGGGGGATGAGATCAAGGAATACCTCACCAATTTGTCTCGTGCAGTGTGTAGCATAGCAGGACAAGTTGTACCACCATTCACAGAGAATGCTGTGACAGATACTGCCATGACAGCCCAAAAGGTCAATTAATGCCAGGTAAAAATGTGTATGTTCATAGTTTTGTACGGAGATTGAATTCTCCAAGGTTTCATGGCCCCTACGAGGTTATCTACTGCACACGCATTGCGGTGAAGGTGAAGGGATTGAAGTATTGGGTGCATTTGTCAGATGTGAGAAAGGCACGTGATAGTGCAATCCCTCAAAATGACCATGGTAACAGCAATGATGTTGTGAGTGGGTAAGAAAAGGTATGTGCACGGTTCAAAAAGAGCAAAGGAAAATGACATAAGGTGATCAAGAATTAAATGGAGCTATGTATTAATAGATTGATAGCTCTCTCTCTTTCTCTCTCTCTCTCTCTCTCTCTCTCTCTCTCTCTCGTTCTCTCTAACACAGCTTGTCCATCTACAAGTTTCTGTGTTAAATGGTTTAAGTGACTAATAAATGAGAAAAATATTGTATGATGATATAGCAAGAAGTAAAGGTGTAGGTAAAAGTGCTGGGCCATAAATAAAAATATATGAAGATAATAGGGAGATGTGCACATCCAGAAACAATAGTAAACAAAGTAACAGAGTAGGGGAGAATAATAACTGTAAAAATGAAAAAAAAAAATTATACATATATATGCATATTACTTAACCAATTTATATCGCCCCTTCAGGTGACACCAATAGCAGAAAGGACTGCACTCACCGAGGAGACACAATTTTAGTTAGTGATAGGGTTGTTATTAGGAATAACAAGTGATACGGTTACGAATGTTGAATCAAGTACTCCATTATATTATTTTCTGTAATGTTTTTTATGGCATGGTATTACACAGTGTATTTTATTGTAGAGGACATAAAAGAAGGGGGGAGTGGGGTAAGCCTAATACGAGAAGGCTCGACACTGATATGGGCCGGGGTGAAAACAATGTGGAAACACAGCCCCTCTGATAATACAAACCTCACCATGCTGCATAAGAATTGTACAAATCCTGTGCCCCTTTTTCCATTACCAGTTGTTGTGAATGAGACCAACCAGTATGATGAGGACTATTTTTGGGATAATGAACTGGATCTAATGAATACTAATGTACAAACAACCACAGAACCTACCTCGCAAAGCACTATAATGCACTTTAACATTGTTACGACTCCATTACCAGTTGTTGTGAATGAGACCAGCCTGTATGATGGGGACTATTTTTGGGAAAATTAACCGGATCTAATGAATACTAATGTACAAACAACCACAGAACCTACCTCGCATAGCACTATAATGCATTTTAACATTGTTACGACTAATGAGCCAGAAACTCCAGACCCGCAGGCCTGGGAAGCCGCTAATGATCCCAATAACACAGCATGGGTTGGGGTATTTCCCATACACTACCAAAAGTAAAAATGATCAATGATAAGAAGGGAGGGAGGGGGAGATGAAAAAGGGGGGCAGGAGAGAAAAGATATGATGTTTACCATGGGCTGCATTTAGATGAAATAGAAGACCCCCGCCACTCTGACCAGTCTAACAAACGGTACTCAGACATGAGTGCAACCGCAAAACAAGCCACTAACGAGAGCTGCTACATTTGCTCTCTCATACCGCAGGCATCTGGCACACCTAAATTACTTATACCTCAGGAAGTGCCCTTGCAAGACGCCCAATGTTTAATTCATCTTGTGTTATGTAGAATTCGGAGCACCTTCCAAGCACACACAGTTACAATAGAAATGCTGCAGAACAAGAAAACGTGCACAAGCAAGCGCCAAGGAGTGATCTGCATCAAAGAGCCATTTTTCATCATAACGGGAATGAGATTCACAGAAAATAAGTGGCAGGATGAAACAATCGAGTGCAAAGCTGAAGGACTAAGAGGACTCACTGAAGAAAACTTCCAATGGGTCAAGGAAACATGCACCCCCGTCTCCCCGTCTGGTCCCAGCATATTGCAAAACTCATATGGGTTACTGTTCTTGAAAAACCCATCAAAACACAAAAAGAGATTCCACATGAACTTTGCTTCCACGGAGAAGGAAAAGTGCCAATGGGTACCAACAAACGATGCAACAAACCATCATTATCCCAGACATGAAAAAAGGTACAGCTGCGCTCATGGGGCCTCATTACGACCCAGGCGGTAAGTTACCGCCTGGGCCGTGACTTTACCACCATGGCGTAAACTATGTTTACGCCATGGTGGTTGGTGGACTTACCGCCCCATTCCGACCTTGGCGGGGCGGTAAGTCCCCAATCCCCATTTACCCTTCCCCATTCCCATTTTTGCCCCATAGGGCATAATGGGAGTGGGGAAGGCGTTAATTACGCCACCGTAAATTACGGCGGCGTAATTAACTCCATGGTCCCTTAGCGCCATGGATTTTAACACCTGCTAAAAGCAGGTGTTAAAAGCACCATGGCGCTAGGGGACCTCGTAATCAGGCGGTAAGGGTCGGCGCTGTTAACGCTGCCGTAAACCCCTTACCGCCTGGGTCGTAATGAGGCCCAAGGACATGTATTGGGTGTGTGGCAAACAAGCTTACCTGCACCTTCCGGCATCATGGAGGGGTACTTGCACCCTGGCAACTCTGCACTCCGTGCTCATGGTGATCCCAGAAAGTAATATCCAAGGGGGGAAAGGTTCGGCTGGCACATCGGCAGCAGGAAAATTGGCTGGCATACCGGCAGCAGGGCAATCGGCTAGCATGTCGACAGCGCCCAACCAGTGCCTACAGAATCGTACCCATACAATATAATATCTGAAAATGACCTGAAAGACAGACTGTCCTGCAGGAAGAGGTCATCAAACTACATATCCACAGAATCCTCCAACCTCCTAGCTGAGATTCCTGCAAAATACAAGCTTTTCAACTCAGCTGAGACATTCTTTGTATACCTCCTAACACCAGTGCTTCAGGCACGAACCAATACCAAATGGTTACAGATCATCCGCTGGGAGCTGATCCAACTGGCCAACAAAACTGAAGAGGGATTCAATGTTATCAAGGTAGAACTCCGTGCCTTGCGGCTAATGACAAGGCAGTATCGGCACGTCCTAGACCTTCTCACAGCAATGGACGACAGAGTAGAGCCAAGCAGCTGGTTTGACAACACGTCCAATTGGATACCATCCTAGTTCAGCCTCATGATGACAATTTTTGATCCAGTCATCATTTTTATTTTGCTATTTTTCTGAGTGTGCCAACCTGGGATCCGATGTTGCGCAAAATCTATGCCTAATTCAGCAATGATGATGGTAACAATGGGCCGACAAGCAACGGTAACAACCATGATAGATGCACAAATGCAAACTGGAGACCCAAACCCCCCAAAATACTACCATCAACATGGGGATCGGGTAGAAAACTTGTATCATACTACAATCAAAGAACCAAGGGAGCTGCAATGGTATAGGGAGGTGTGGGTGGACCTGGATGGAGATGGAGGAATTTGCATTACCTGTACACGTGATGAGTACACCAGGAAGGGGCATAGTTTGGGAATCATATGTAGGGAATGGATGCCAATAAAATGTACACCTGCATGGGATGAAGCGCTGGCTGAAGAAGAGTATTATCGCAATGAGAGTAAAAACAAAAAGTAATTTAATAATGAAAGGGGGGAATGTGTGGGAGAGGCGGGCCATTTTGGCCCCCCTCACCCATTCAGTTCAAAATGCATCACTTGCTCGACCTACAGTGGGGGATGCTTCCTTTGCCCCTGTTTGCATAACCAGCCCTTGTGCTGACAACGACATAGGTTGGGCTGTTGCAGAGACACTTGGCATCCATTTTGGGCACCCTCAACTCCATCTTTGGACTAGGCCTCACTGCGATAATACGAAAAGGCTTCTCGCCCCTCTGCAGCGCTGCGCACAGCACTCTCAAAGGCCCCCACCTTTTCTCCCTGTGTCTGAAAGCCTCGCAGCTCCATTCTCACGCCTGAGCCGGAGGCAATTACAGCAACATAATTGTAACGCCTCACCCTTCCTCTGAGATCACTGTCCTGTGCGTGAACCGGCTCGAACTAGGCCTTGCAGCCCATCCATCTACAAAAACCTGCCTGTGCCCTCTTATCCCCGCTATTGGAAAATTACTGCCAGTATAACCCCATGGCCCCTCTAGGTATTCTCTTGATGTGCCATGTGGGATGTTTTTACCCATGCATCCAAGCCCTACAATAAAACTGTGCAGTACTGGCATGGAAAACATCATGATGGCCAGAACTCCCCAAAGAGGGCACAGGGAAAACATGAAGAATAGGCTGCCATCCATTTTTGCCTATGTTGTGAGCACAGGAGGGCACTGCCTAAAACCACCATCGGGCTACACACAGAGTAGCCTGAAACCATTGGGAATGGCAATGCTGATTGCCAAAAAAAAAACCAACTCAGAACTGTGGGGAATTCATTTTCTTAATCCAAAAAATGATTGCATTACCAGTACTCACCACTATCAGAAAGCCGGCGTTTTAAAACCACCAGACTTTTGTGTAAAACTGAACAAATGAAACAAAACCAGACCAAGGAAAGACTTGCTAAGAGGTGGATACAATGTAAAACTATATTCTGAAATGACTTGAAGGAAGTGATTATTTAATGTATAGGTAAAAATTGTCAGTTTGATTTGAATGTAGAAAACTGGGAACAAAAAGTGACAGTTAGCTGAAACCTGGCTTAATGAAACTGGATTCTGCCTGACAACTACCCCCGACAGGAATTGAAACCTGCTCAGCCACTCTTCCCCTTGCCAAAAGGAGTTGTCACCTCTCTGATTAGATTAGGAGTGGAGCAGCTGGGGACTACAGGGAGTTGAACAAAAGCCTTATCCTGGACTCAGGCAAATGTTATATTGTGGGCGTCGTAAAAGTGGCTTCCTCTTAGGGGAAACTGGGAGGGGCAGTGCCTCTGCTAGCAGCTGAGCTTGGGTGAAGTGGATAAACCAGTTATTCCACCCTGTGATGTGGGAAGCCACACCCCTTTTTGACCAGGGCATAATTTTAAAAAGATAGATAACTCATCGTGCGGACTGGTCAAAATTATATAAATAATACCATTATTCTTGTGATTTTTCTGTGCACATTTTAAGAGGTGTTAGGACCCTGGGGTATGTTCCTGGGGATAGTAGCGGAAAAAAGGTTGCCACTCCAAATGTATGCATGTTAAAAATCTGACACTTTATCATCTGTAACCCATATCCCTGGTGCACATTTGTGTAAAATCTGGAAAGGTTTAGAGGTCGTTATCTGGATGAAAAGGGGACAATTCTGTCATCAGTGGACACGACATCGTACAAAGACAGGGATCGGATGGTTTGGTGCTACAGAAAATATGTTAACTGGACCTATAATATTAGAAAAATGGTACATAGATAAATATGTATTTGGGTCAGAAATAGATTTGTGTGCAATCTGACAAGGGGAGGTTCCTCTGACCATAAAACCTACAGCATCACTCTGACTCCCATTTCCTTCCCCCAATCCTGGGAGAGGGGAGAATTGGGCCAATGACAAGTGAGAGGTTTAGTTAGGCACAGGCACACACCCATTTTCAAAACACATAAAAAGAGACTGCTGGGACAGGTAGATACATTCAATTCCATTTGCTGCGGAGCATGCTGGCCGACGACTTCACATCCAGAGATCCAGACTTCAAATCCATCAGTCTCCAAAGACCAGAACTTTAATTCAGAACTTAAAGCAAGTGCCTAAACCCACAAACTGAGAACTCTTCTCAGCAGGCCTCAGCAACCTTAAAATCATTTGCGAACTATTCCACAGCCGGGTGAGCTGTTTGAATTCTTTTGCCAAGAACAATTGCCAGAGACCAGACCAGAGATCCAGAGTGACCCAGACCGCTGTGAGCAGAACCAGAGAGCTGACCCAGATCACTGTGAAGTGCCGAGACCAGAACCGGAGTCCAGTCCAAAACCTGACCAGATCCATGGCTAGGCCTATTTCAAATTTACATTGTGAGTACCTAGCAGAACTGTGCAGAACCAATCTCTTAGTTAAAATAATCTAATCCAAACTATTTTAACCTAAGTACAACTGCCTCCTAGAAATCTTTGCTAAAAATGTGTTTGCCTCTTAATACCCATCCCTGAACCATTGCTAAAGTGAGCCTGAGCTCATCCCAAGTATATCTCACTCACCCTGAACCTCCTAAAGGGAATTAAAAGCATTTTCAGCATATTTCTCACTTCACTGCCACCACATTCAAAGCACTTGGGCCTGTGTTTTAAAACTCATACCTGTTTTCTCTAAGCTTGCTGGGGGGGAACTGAATTTCGTATTGTATTTGATTGCATTCCTGAGAACTGTGTGCTCCTCTTTCCATCTCCTTCCATTTCTTACATTGCATAGGGGAGGGGGGTGAATTGCCAGAGAAAAAGTGATTATCTTATCTTTTGCTAAAATCATATCAAGTATTTCTGTACTGCGTTTTATTCCTCATTGCTTTTCCCCTGAAACCATAAAAGTATTTTTGGTACTTTATCCATCCTACACCAACTCCTCATTGATTATAAAGAAGTGTGCTAGTGTCAGATTACCCATTGTTGATTAACATTATATTTATAAGGGCGATATTGATTATTAATATATTATAAAAGTGTGGTATCTATATTTTGTTTTATTTCTCAAATAAACCTTTTAAACTTGCAAAACAGAACTACTTCTTGGCTCAGTGGGGTCAGGGGGATTCTAAGAGAGGGGTGGTATATAGGGGTAGTCATCCAGAACTCATTAACTGGACATAAAGATATATCAATAAGGGTTTCCATTCAGTATCCCAGACTAGGCATTGACTTAGCTGTAGTGTTGAATCGAATCCTCTTACAGCCACATGTGTAACCTTGGTGTGATGCCCACCCCAGTGTGCCCTAACTAACAAAGGCCAACCTCTGTCACAGTATATTGCACCTTAGAACTAACAAATGTCAGCATGCCCCCTAGTTCTTCTGATGTGCCCAGACCCGCCCCATGGTCAATGATCCTACCTAGGCCAAGACCCCCGAGTCCTGCTAAACCCCACAAGCCCCCAGTGAATAATGGTGCTATCATAAACCTAGAATTTATAGAGTACAATGATTTGCTCAAAGGAGCTTTAGTGATTGCTATTTAGTGCATGCTCAAAACAATATGTTATGTTAGATTAGTTAGTGCCTGCTCTGCTTCATCGTGACCTGACCCTCACCCCACCCGGACACAGGCAACTGGACCTCGTGGCACGTGCCCTCCCGCCAACTGAACAACCAATCCAGAGGGAGCAATGTCATCAAAGATATATGTAGCCAAATGTTTTACCCAATCCTGTGTCTATGTAGTCCCCTATATGATGATGTCAGTTGTGACATTTTCACCTTCTTAAGCTGCCAAACTTGTAATGTTTGCCAGAGCGCTCTTGGGCAGCACAGTTCTCTGGGTGCCAATTTCATATAAACGACTAAACTCGTGCAGCCTGTTCCCCTGGTATCATTCCCCACTGGGGTGTGCCTCATTCCTTTGTATTTTGGATGTGTAAGTCAGGGAGTGGGCCTACAGGAGCAAGGGGTCATAAATGTCACTAGGGGCATTCAGAGAAGTGCCAGGGGGCAATAGAACCACAATGTACCTGGTGCTTAAGATGATATTGATGCTCAGCAGCGTCAAGTTGTTTCCTGGACGCTTTGCTGCTGCTGTGACAGAGTTGGAGATTGGAGACAGCTGCAGGTATCAGGCGGCAGGCAGTTTGACAAGCGCGGCTGAATGGACAGCTGCAGGCTGGCCTACGTGGCAGCTTGGGGAGTCAAGAAGCACTGTCTATGTGCTGGTTGGCAGAGCTGGAAACCTGGTCAAGGCGTCTCGGACGGCTTTAGTCCTGGTGCGCGACAACAGTCAGTAGTGCAGCCAGTTGCAGTTCGAGGGCTCGACTGCTTTGAAAATGTCCTTAAAAGATGGATGCTGGTTAATTTTTGTTGTGGCACTCCTAGCTTCTTCGCAGGGCTTGTGTCGTCCTTTAAGGCAGACGGCCGAAAGCTGAGGAGAGTATTTGCAAGCAACGGCCTTCTCCTTTATTCAGAGACTCTCTGGCACTTCCCACCTTGGAGGTTTGCGGGCAGAACCTAGCAGGACATGCTGTGTGCTAGCTGAGTACCTGTTCTGTAGTGCAAGATGGGTCTTCTGAGTCCAGTTTCTCCCTCTGTTCCCTGGGTGATGTTTAGGGGAGGGTTCCTGCTTCCCTCTTGGAAATCCTGGCCTTCCTTCACCGTCGGACAATGTAAGGCAATGTCTACCTTCTGCCATGGTCCAAATGAGCCCTTCTTACTCCTTTCGAAGTGGTCGCATGATCTGCTAAGTGAGGAGCTCAGTCCTCCCCCTTTTAAAGCCAAATGGGCCCCAGTGATTGGTGCAGGCTAAGCCTACCTTAATGAAACAATCCTGGGTCCCTACTAACAATCTTCTGTTATGCGTGAGGTCAGGACCAGAGTGCTTTGCAACAGGAAAGGTAATAGGTGAAAACCTCTACTCCCAAGTCCCAACTATCTTCCTGTCTGTTGTAGATCAAAGTGTCTCTCTGGTTAACTGAGCCCTCTGTGGCTCTTCATCAAAGCGCAGGTCTCTCGTGAAATGTGTGGTGAGAACCGACTTCTGTCTCGCCCAAATCACATACTTTGTCCCTCTGAAAGTGGTCTGCTCTGCAGGGGTTGCCTATGATAAACAAGGACGAAACATGTGTCGGCTGACCACCATTAGCACTTTAAGTCCACACTGAAATAAAACCTATGCTGTACCAACCTCAATTAGCTGGAAATCACTTTTTCCAAAAACAAACAGCTTGCAAGTTAGCCAGGACCTTTTCTTTTGCCATATCAAGAGGTGTGGGCTTCACCTCAACCACCTGTGACCTCGCATACAGAATAAGAGCAATACAGATTAACTAGAGTTTAGCCAAGGAGTGTTCACCACCTAGGGCCCACTTCCTACTTTCTGTTCCAATAAACTCCTATTAGTATGCGCTGCCACCAGCAGTTTAAACAATAGGACAGGCAGAACCATGGATCCTTTGATATTTTAATTAGGCTGCCCATGGTCAGAGGAAGGTGTCACCTTCCCCCTTCTTGAGATGCTTTGATGTACCCATTGTTGTAACATTCCAGCTGAACATGACAGGGGAGGACAGCGCCTGTAGGCTGTGTCCTCCTGGAGTACACGTGACTTTGCGCCTGTCATGCGGTGAGCAGGGAATATGTGTGCAGAATGGCCTCACACATTTTTGTAGGATGATCTCCAATCATTCATTTTCATTTCCAAAAAATCAAAAAAGCCCAGGCGAGCGCACACTCCCCGTGCGGTTGGCCAAATTCCTCACATGCCCCCCAGCCTCAACATGTGAACCACCAGCCTACTAAGGGTCTGGTTCGTCATCAAGGCAAAAGTACCAGCTGAGGCCATCTGAATTTCGATGCTGGGAGCCTGGCTTGTGCTGGATGTCCATATCTAATCCCTGTAGGGATATGGCCCAATACAAAAGCTTAGGGTTATCCCCTTGCATGGCCATTAACCATCGCAGATGCCGCGGGTCTGTCAGGATCGTAAAGTGAGACCCAAAGATGTATGGTTTCAGGTTCTTTACGGCCCACACAACCATGTACACCTCTTTTTCTACGACAGCCCAGTCCCTTTCCCTTTTTTTTAACTGCCTGCTAATGTAGGCGACAGGTTGCTCTACCCTGTCAGAGTTCAGCTGCACTAACACTGCTCCAATCGCAAAATCACAGGCATCTGTCAGGATAATGAACCCCTGACCATAGTCTGGCACTTTCAGAACTGGGACCCTGCACAATCTATCCTGTAAATCCTGAAAGGAGGTGAGCATATGACCCGTTAGGAACGTGCATATGTAATAGATGCAATCACACCACAATAATTCTGAGTCCAAATAAGGAAACCAACTCAGGAAGATGTCAAAGTACTGTTTTATTAGCTATTGTCTAAAACAGGGAGGTTACAACGAACATCAACAGAGGTACGGTCAGTCTCTCAATGATCTCTACACAAAATATATTTTTTATATAAAAAATTCACCAGAGAGACATCATGCTATGTGGCAACAATGTAAAAACCTATCAAGGGTCAGGATTGGTTAAGGGAGACATCTAAGTATAATTTTCTATAGGGGCTAGGATTGTTATTGGCTGCCCATTATCAGGTGGACAACTTATGCCTACCTCTAAAAAACATGTCATTTTAGAAACATTAAATACATGATTTCTCATTGGTCTTCAATCTATAAGGTCCTTGGTTATATGGACTAATACAATTGGTTGGCACACTTTTGCCATGTCTGGAACATTTGGGTTATTTAGCAACACTTAAGCCATGACCCAGGTGCAGGAAGATAGGACATGCAGCTACCTCACCAACCAATTAGCCCAACATCTCTCATCGCCCATGCCTTCTGCCATGAAATTGTCTTTGTACTTGGCCTTGCAGTGTATCCTTGTCTTTGAGAATGCACAGGAGTGACGGCACTCGCTATCATGTCTGGGACTTCAAGTCAAGCTCTATTTCCATCCTCGGCTCACGTGACGGGAGACCACGCTTTGGTCCAGCTTGCAGCTTTAAAATGTGCTAAATGAATTAAAGTTTGCCATCCTTTGTGTTCTATCTTGCACCTTAATGCGAGAAGGTTCACCCTCTGCATACTCGTTCTTCTTCAGACCAAAAAGCTGACATTGCTTCTTGAATCTTGACTCCAGGCCAGGCAGCCTTGCTCTACTGCTTCACAAGCCTATTATTTTGGCTGCAACACAGTTTTTTATTCCAGCTTCATGGGTTCTGTCCTACTAAATTCATGATACCAATGTCCAGTTTCTACACAATGGCAGCTTTGCTTGCATTCTATTCACTACTCATAGCCTGCTTCTTTGATGACTTAATCTACTTTGCATTTCAGCAACTGTACATTTATTGAATGATTGTTTTTCTGCAGCATTTTGTGCATGTGTGATCTTCCTTATCTATATTGGGAAACTCACTCAATCCTTTACTTCGTCATTAGGATTTTCAGGATCTATAGATCATCTTTAGCCAGTATCTTCAGACATTGTGCACACTTCTTTATGACATCATTAATTCATTGGTTAGCTTCTTTTCACACTCCTTCCGGTTTTTCTTCCTGCAGGTTATCATCACGTTGAGAATACATTTGGTAGGGTTGTCTCAATGGGTATCTTCTTTCAAACACTTGCTGTTGTATTGGTATTGTGGCTGGTGTCAGGCACAACATGACTTTGTGTCTCCAATATGTCTGAGGTAAGGGGGCAGGATCGCCTGCAGGTGCACAAAGCTGCTCCTCTACATTCGCCCCTCTGGGCGAGTCCTCAGCCACCTCCTCAATTCTCTCAGTATCCTTGTATTTCTTTTTGAAAAAATGTCTCTTCGGTGTCCATATCTTCGTCGCCCCCCTCACGGTGCCTGCTGTTTTGATGTGTTCATCCACACTCCAGGTCATGTAGTTACAATGTCCATTTGGGGTACAGTAGACCCATCGACCCACATAATTCTTATGATCCTTTGGATACCATAACTTTGTTACCTCAGGTGCTACAATGCTAGCCTTTATGTAATCCCTGATTTCATCAGTCAGCTCCTTTGCTTCTGGTTCATCCTTGGCATCAATCGTGATCTTCATTCCTACTGCTTTTTTGGCAGTTTCTTTACATTGTCCAATTACTATCCTTATCAAACAAAATCCAAATATAACTATCACCAATATTTCTCCAAGGAACTTGGACAGGTTTGCCATCCAATAAGGAATCCATGAGAACAGGAATTTCAACCAACTGTCATCTTCAATGACTAATGTCTCGTCTACCAATTTTATGTGCAAATATGTCAGCATCAATATGGCCTCTGTAACCGTCCCGTTCTCTCCGTCATGAGATGGTAGGAGTGTGCAACATGATGGCCTGATCTTGGCACAAACACCTCCTTCCATAGATGTGATCATGTCGAGGACATACCGGTTCTGGAGGGTCATCAGCCTTATGGCCCTCAATTCTTCTTTTATCGCATTAAACCCCTTTATGGTGGCATTGATTGTTTGGAGCAGTTCGCATCTGGTGATTTGTAACCACCTGGCATTTACAGCAGTCTGAACCCCAGGCATGAATATGGATGTGAACAACACTGCAGTTTTACTAAACAATTTGTGCTCATCGCGAACACTTTCTTCGCCGGAGTTCAATTGATCTTCTTCTACTCAGGTGTTCATCTACTTTGGGAACTCTTCAATCTTCAGGTCACTTTGTGGGATCACCAACACTGGAACATGGACGTAAACAAGAGAGCAAACTCCAACCCAATTATTGGGTAACTTCATATATGCTCTAGTTCCGCAGACCCAATACTGATCCTCATTCCTGGGACGTCAATGGTGTTTTTACACCCCTTATTATGTCTGACATAATTATTTCCCTTGATTTGAAAGCACATAGTCACATTTATTAATGGGTCTACGGATACTGGCCCAGCTTCATCCTCCACCCATGTCAGCAGCTTAGAGTATTTAGACCATGACTTCAAACACTCATCGTTCACCTTCTGCACTCCTTGCACTGCTTCTTCTCTTACCAGACAAGCTGCACAGGACCTCATTCCATCTTCCCATCCTTTGCTGGTGTGTACCCACACATAGATCAACAGCTGTGACCGTTCCCAGCATCCAGGCATTCAAGCCTTCTCTGTCATGTCAGAACAGTTCATTCTCTTAATTTTTTCAATGATCACCTCATCCTGGCCTGCATCAGGGTACATGAGCATCTTGTCTGTCCATCCAGGTTCCTTCTTCATTTGTGTTGTTTTGATATAATCATCTGGTATGGATACAATTGTCTTAATCTCCATTGAAATGTCACCCATCTCCACTGGAACTGTCCTCTGGTATCTGGTAGTGGATGATGTTAGATGACTGAGACAGTTTGCATCCTGTGCCGGCATTTGTGTTGAAATGAAGTGTTGTCAGTCTCCATGGCATAGGGGATGAGAGAGCAGATATAGCAATTCTCATAAATATGATCTCCCCCCCTTTTTCATGCGCTGATACCACATATTATTTCCCAGGTGAGCTGAATTATCAAGGTAAGTATTTATCACCAGATTATCTTCTTCTGCATCTCTCCTATGTTGTTTAACATGCTTGTAGAGATTAACAACATTATCACCATTTGTACCTGCACTGGGAAGAATCATAGACAAACCTTTTTCAATTTTATCAGTATTAAAATAGATTTTCTGAAATGTGAGATACAGAAAGATAAAGAGAATACACATGAATATGTACATCAAACATACAAGTCTAGAGAATCATTTTCTGTGCCATCCTAATGCATGCCGAGCTAATGCTCTCCCTATAACCACATTGACCTGTTCTGGAATCATTTTTACTGTAAGTATTCAATTTTGCATCTGTAATTGTACAGTTTGCTCAATATTGGCTGTCAATAGTTTCCTTATCACTGGACCATTCTTG
Source organism: Ambystoma mexicanum (assembly GCF_040938575.1). Taxonomy (NCBI): domain Eukaryota; kingdom Metazoa; phylum Chordata; class Amphibia; order Caudata; family Ambystomatidae; genus Ambystoma; species Ambystoma mexicanum. The sequence goes on along the minus strand of NC_090934.1, from coordinate 429,643,734 downwards.
GGATCATGTAAAAAGGTATGAAAATCAACATCTCTCCTAAAAAGGGCAAGGTAGGATTGAAGTAAGAACACAAAAATAGCAACCATGAGACTGTTTGTATTAGTGCCAACGTGTATCATGTATCTTATTAATTAAAACAGATATCATCCATGAAATGAATCTGGATATTGATTTCTCTTCCAATTTCTAATCAGAAACTGACATTTAGGCATAATACTGATGTATTATTCGTTTCCTCAATATATTTCTAAAAGCTTGTTTAGAGCATCTGGAATTCTGCCACAAGTCTTCCTGCTAAATTATGTAAGGAGAGTCCATTGAATTCCAGTCCAATAAAAACATGTGCTTATCACTTGCTTCTCATCACTCAGATGCAGCCAAGTTTGTCTTCCTGATGCCTTAACTGCAGAAGGAGAGACCTCCTAAACGATAAAGGGGTCGTTGAACCTAGGTTTGTGCCACTGTCAAGTAAAGTTTTTATTAAAATTAGGTCCCCAACATATAATTTTGGTGGTGGCAATAGTTAACTTGAATTGGTCACTGGCTCGTCCTCTTCCATGTTCTTAGACCTCTCGCCTCAATGCTTGACTTGATCTGAAATGAAAGAAATGCTGGTAGTCATACATAGCAAATAATTGTGCATTTCATCACCTAGAGTCTTTGCTATACTCTGGGCATCACTCCTGACCCTAGATGGAGGTGTAACAGGCATTCTCATGTAACAACCCATCAATAATTTGTGCAGGGTGCGGTGGTGGGCAGAACCAGGCTGATTCCAAAGGCATTTAAGTCTAGGGGTAGGCAATATAGCCATCCCTTTTGTAGAGTCAATTTAATCTTGGAAATCCTTTCCTTGAGGAGGCAGCTGAGTCCCTCACCTACCGTGTTTGTTTGTGGGTGATAAGCAGAAGAAAATGTGTGTTTTATGCGTAATAGAAGCCTTATCTGTTCAAATAACTCATTGACAAAATGTGACCTATTATCGGATCTTTGTACTTCGCACCCACCCCACCATGGAAAGACTTTGATCCACTTGGAGAAGGGACACACCACCACTAATAGATACATGTAGCCATTACATGTCTGCAGCATATTGACACAGTCGATATGTAAATGTTGGAACGGACCCTTCAGCCAAGGTATTACTCCTCTAATTGTTCCTAGTGTATGCCCAGCAGTGAACGTTGGATACATGATGCAATTTACATAAACTGTGCAATGTGTTACAACAAATTGGGAATGAACCAGTCTTCTGCAATTGTGGCAGCAAGACGTTCTCTGGTTATATGTTTGGGGTAATCTAGGTTCTCAAGTACGACTTTCAATGATGCTGTCGGCATTACCAATTTTCCTGTGCTTTCCTGTCACCATAATGCTACTGTGGGGGATAAAGAGCTCCCCCTTCGTTTCCCATAGCTCCTGCTCTTCCTGTAGTGCTCTCCCCTGAATCTCTATTATTTGTGTAATTGACATCATATTAAACCCTTCTCCACAAACATGGTTGTAGTTAAAACTTCCTTAATATCTCCAGTATCGAAACTTGAAATATCTGGGGAATATGCAACTCTTTTGGCTTCTCTGTCCGCAACTTCGTTTCCACGATAAAGTCTGTTCATTTAGTATGGGCTGCACATTTTACGACCACTTTGGCCACTGGGAATTGTAGTGCCTTGATAAGTCTGTCCAAAAAGGATGTGTGTTGTACTGGAGAGCCGTATGCATGGAGATAGTTCCTCCTTTTCCAACGTGACAGCCCTGTGTGTATGTCTGATGTCACTTAGGCCGAGTCACTGTACACCGTCACTTCCTGTCCTTCATGTTTCTCACGCATGACAATAAGCGCTACTAATTCTGATGCTTGTGCTGAAATGGCACTCCATCGTTTCATGTTTCTCAAGCATGACAATAAGCGCTACTAATTCTGATGCTTGTGCTGAAATGGCACTCCATCCTTCGCTGTGTTTTGCACAATCATACTTGAGTACCCTTCTCTCCCCCAAATGTCATCCACCCTCTCCCCAAGAATGGCTGCCAGCAGACATTTTATGTCTCTTATGGCCAGCGTATTTCCCCCTGTAATTTTCTGTAATTCATAGATCCATTTCCCAGACCCTGAAGTCAAAATAGGGAGCTTGCATTTTAAATTACCCTTATCCATCTGCGGCCATCAAATGTATTGTGGTCTTGCTCCCCCCTTCCCTAGCTAGGGGAACTGTGTGAACGCCATTCCATAGTTGGATACCACTATTAGTCTATCTCTGGTGGGGGTAATCATCCCTATTCCTTTTCTTGCTTGTAGCAACCTTAACCTGCTTACGTATGGTGTAGACTCTCCCTTCTCACTATATGATCATCCACGGTGATGCTCAGGATATGCTATGGGATTTGATATTCTTTTTTAGGATGTTCCAGATTCGACCATCTTATTTCCTTGTCCATCTGTCTGTTTCCCTAGGTTGGGGGGGAACACGCAGCCTTTCCTTCTGCCTCACGACCTGACCCTCTTTCCTCATCTGACATTTCTAGACCCCAACTAGTGTGACTATCATCCTCTTCTCGGTCTAAATTTAGTCTACTTAAGGACAACGCTCAGTGTTCACTAAGGGGAATATTTTCTTCAATTTGTGGTCACGGTATCAAGGAACGATTACAGCTCCCTTGAATTCCACACTTGCTATCTCGTCTCAATGGTTTATAGACCTTATTGATCCTTTCTCCAATGCCTTCAACATCATATCTTTCTTCTTCTTGCACTACTCTATGTGTTGCTGGAGGTACTTCCTTTATCGAGACAAGCTCTCCCACTCTATCCCATCGTATTCTGCTCTCTGCCTCATGTGTTCTTCTAGGATGAGACTGGCATCCAAACCTCGCTGTTTCCTATTCCGCTCAATTTGTTCATCTACTTCCCTTTGCTTTCTCGTGTCCCCTCTAGCTTTTTCTTCCACTTGCCTTCCACTTCCCTCCTTACTCAGTCTCTTCATTCCTCTTCATCTCTTCTTCTCTGTAACATGTTGTCCTTTAATCTTTGTGCTTCTTCCTCCTCTCTTTCTTTCCTTCCTGTCCCTTTCTTCTATCGCCCTTTGTCTATTATCATACTTCCTTTGTTCCTCTGCCCGTTTTTCATCTTTCTCTTGTTCTTCTCTATATATCTGTTCCGGTCATTCCCTGCACCTCCTTCCTTGTTCATCCTCTCTCAATCTCTTTTCTCGTTCTCCGTCCTTCCTTTCTTGCTCGTCCTTATCCTCTCTCTGCCTAATTTCCTTGATGCTTTTCCCGTCTAACTTGAGTAGTATCTGTCCTCCTGTACGAGCGTTACCTCGTCAGCCCTGTCCTTTTCTCCCTTCCATCACTTGATTTTTCGTCTATGTCTGTTGATAAATTGGACCTGTCACTTCTTTCTTCTTTATCTTGTATAAACTTACAAGCATCTTCCTTTCTTTGACTGTCTTCTGGACTGTCGTCACTACTGTAAGCAAAGTTTCATATGTCAGATTACTATACCCAGACCACGCATTCAACTCATTTAAAGGATAAAATCCTATTTCTTCTAGATTTACACTTTTGCTTTCAGGCAAGGTAAGAGAAGCTGGGGGCTCAACACCCTCTCCCTTATACTCATTGAGCATCCACTCCTCCAGGTCCTCTTTTTCCTCTGGGAACTTCTACCAAAGTTCTAAAATTGCCAGTCTTTTCTTTAATTTCTTTTCTGTGTATGCAGCGTGCACGTATGTGGTCATGTGGCATGAACATTTTATCTTCTGTTCCCTTTACCCATTCTGCACTGTACTGTTTGAGCTTTGGCATGTGTTTTGGCAGTGTCTTACAAAGGTGCATGAGAGGAGTGTCCTCCATACTGACAAGTCTCAATTGACTGTCGATACTTACCAGATTGTTAAATAAACATTGTATTTCAACTCAACTCACCACCGTAGGTGTTTCAAAACAACAAATATGAGCATGCGCCATCAATCGCCGCTCAATCCTCCTTTGTTTCACTAACCTATCTATAATTTGATTGGCGCAAATCACTTCACCTTAACTTCAAACACTGTTACTTTTCAGTCTTTCACAGTTCTATTACTCCTTGACACTTCACACAATAAATAATATTTAGACTAATCACACACTACACATTAATCCCTTAACTGCCAGGCTATTATGCAAGTCTATGCAAAAAGGACAAGCCTACTCATCCTTGGTACTTAAGGGGTTAATAACCCCCTTGATCACCTTCCCTTATTATTAACCATCTATAATAAGCGGGAATACTTCTCCCGCCTCTACTTATTTTACACTATACAGGGTTTAAGACATCTCTTTTCACTGTCCTGACTGTGAGTTTTCTCTATGTAATCTCTACTCCTGTTGGAGTTTGAAATGTCTTCTTCCTATTCACTTGAACTAGAATTTCTAGGCGCTATCATTGTCTACTCCACATTTCCTGTTACTCAAAATATCACAAACCCGCCCCTTTATATTGCCATTTCCCTTAGTCTACTTACATTCGTTAATCGAATCGAGGTCTTCTGTATTGACTCCTCCTTCAATCCTATAACTTCACCTTTCATCCGCAGAGCGCCCGTGGAAACCAAGCAGGGATTTCTTCAAAGGGGGACCTGCCCACGGTCTTGATTCTTCTTGCATGTTTATTTCTATCAGATGCTTTCCACAGAAAACTCTGTGATCTTCGGGCTAATGGCAGAGGATGCCCAATCATCTGAAATACTGGAGCAAAACTAGTTTGGATCTTTAAACCATCCTCTGCTACCACGTGAGCATATGGTAATTTAGTAACGTGCATGTGTAATGGATGGGATCACACTAGAATAGTCCAAATAATGCAAAACAAAATAACTGAGGTGTGCCAGGGAATGGAAGCGCTTGAGCAAATGAGTCACATGCAAACTGCTTGATATTGTACTTCGACTAGCTGCAGCACTCTAATGAAACAAGTAGGCACCTCAACACCTACTGCACACAGAAAAGAAACAGTAATTGTTCCACCAAGTGAGTGTGCTGCTAGCACTCCAAAGGTTCAAGGTTTAGAATGATAAGATTCGAAGTTCCCAAAGATGCAAAGTCCTCAATAAAGCTGTTCATAGAGATCTCAGAATTGTTATTCAATATTTAATAATGTCCATATTCAGGAGTCAGAGTTGTATGCCAACACGTGTTTCGACCTCCACAGGTCTTTCTCAAGGCAAAGCTCTGCTCACAATAAGCGATAAACAAACAAATAACTGCATATATTAAACACAATGCATGTTGCAAAGCACAAAACAAGGAAAAGAGGAAGTGTTACAGGGCAAAATATAAAAAATAGCAAGTAAAAGTACATTAAGATGCAAACAGGAAGAAACATCCATAAGATATACATTACCAAGACCAGATATGAGAAAAATGAACAGGAACAAGTCACCAACAATATATGTAGAAAAAAAAAGGGAGGAAAATGACAAACAAAAACTTATGTTCAGAAAAACCATTTGGATCAGGAAACATAATATGTGATCAATATAATGTTTTAATTAGGGTTAGATTGAAAAATGTCTGTTTTGAATCACATCGTTCACGAACAGAAGTCCAGTACCTCCAAGGGTTATGACTGCCACCATCCCGTGGAGAAAGAAGTACACGATGTGTAAAGAAAAGAATAGCCTAGTGAGCGCTCGTGACATGCACTTAATTTATGTGTCACTTCATACAGAAGAACAAGCAGCGTCTCAGTAGTAAAATAAAGGGTTATTTACCCAAATATCGGTTCTTGTCAAGTAATAATCGATTTATGTTCTCAACATTGGCGGTAAAGTGCGTTTTTGAGGTACGTGCCAATTTTTTGCCATGAATTCTTTGATCTAGCATATTCGTTCTCGGATATATTTTTTTTTCATGGTTTAATCCTTTACCGCATTATATTTAGGACGTCAGGTTGACGAGTGGGATTACGCCAGAATATATTGAGAATCGATTATTACTATTAACCCTTTATTGTACTACTGAAACACTGTTTGTTCTTCTGTTTGAAGTGGCACATCAATTAAGTTATATTGATCACATATTATTTTTCCTGATCCAAATGGTTTTTCTGAACATAAGTTTTTGTTTGTCATTTTCCTCCCTTTTTTTTTCTACATGTATCATTGGTGACATGTTCCTGTTCATTTTTCCTGTTTGCATCTTAATGTACTTTTACTTGCTATTTTTTATATTTTGCCCTGTAACACTTCGTCTTTTCCTTGTTTTGTGCTTTGCAACATGCATTGTGTTTAATTTATACATTTATTTGTTTGTTTATCGCTTATTGTGAGCAGAGCTTTGCCTTGAGAAAGACCTGTGGAGGTCGAAACACGTGTTGGCATATAACTCTGACTCCTGAATATGGACATTACTAAATATTGAATAACAATTCTGAGATCTCAATGAGCAGCTTCATTGAGGACTTTGCATCTTTGGGAACTTTGAATCTTATCATTGTAAACCTTGAACCTTTGGAGTGCTAACAGCACACTCACTTGGTGGAACAATTACTGTTTCTAGTCCAAATAATGGAACCAACTCAGGAAGATGACAAAGTACGGTTTAATTAGCAATTATCTAAAACAGGGAGGTTACAACGAACATCAATGGACGTACGCTCAGAATCTCAATAGTCTCAGCACAAAATATGTTTTTTACATGAAAAATATATCAAAGTGGCATCGTACTACATGGCAATAATGAAATAAACTATCAAGGGTCACGATTGGTTAAGGGAAACATCTAAGAATACTTTTCTATAGGAGCTAGGATTGTTATTGGTTGCCCATTATCAGGTGGACAAATTATGCCTACCTCTAAAAAACACGTCATTTCAGAAACATTAGATGCACAGTTTCTCCTTGGGCTTCAAACTATAAGGTCCTTCTGTATATGAACTAATACAATTGGTTGGCACGCTTGTGCCACATCTGGAACATTCGGTTTATTTAGCAGCACGTAAACCAACACCTAGGTTCAGGGAAATAGGACATGAAGTTACCTCACCACCCAATTAGCCCATCATCTCTCATTGACTTCTGCCATGAAATTGTCTTTGTACTTGGCCTTGCAGAGAATCCTTGTCTTTGAGACTGCACAGGAGTGAGGGCACTCGCTATCGTGTCTGAGACTTCAAGTTCAAGCTCTATTTGTATCCTTCGCTCACGTGACAGGAAACCATGATTTGGTCCATTTTGCAGTTTTTAAATGAGCTAAATGAATTAAAGTTTGGTATCCTTTGTGTTCTATCTTGAATCATAATGTGAGAAGGTTCATCCTCTGCATACTTGTTCTTCTTCAGAATAGATATCTGACCTTGCTTCATAAATCTTGACTCCAGACCAGGAACTCTTACCCTAAACGCTTCACAAGCCTATTATTCTGGCTTTGACAGTTTTCTATTCCAGCTTCATGGGTGCTGGCCTATTAAATTCATGATACCAATGTCCAGTTTCTATACAATGGCGGCTTCGCCTGTATTCTATTCACTACTCATAGCCAGCTTCTATGATGTCTTAATCTACCTTGCATTTCAGCAACTGTACATTTATTGAACAGTTGTTTTTCTGCAGCACTTCGTGCATGTGTAGTCTTCCTTTTCTATATTGGAAAACTCACTCGATCCTTTACTTCATCATTTCAGGATCTATACATCATCTTTAGCTAGTATCTCGAGATGTTGTGCACACTTCTTTATGATGTCATCAATTCATTTGTTAGCTCCTTTTCACACTCCTTCAGGGTTTTCCTCCTGCAGGCTATCATCATGTCGAGGATACATTTGGTAAGGTTGTCTCAATGGGTATCTTCTTTCAAACACTCGCTGTGGTATTGGTATTATGGCTGGTGTTAGGCATGGCATGATTTTGAGTCTCCAATACATGGGAAGTAGGGGGGCGGGATCTCCTGCAGATGCACACAGCTGCTCCTCTACAGAGGTTTGACAGGCAGGGGTCGAAGTTACTTTCTTTGGCATCTTCTTGGAAGTTACATCGTTTAGGGGCATGGCAATGGTCCCATACCCTCTGATAAATGACTGGTAGTACCCAGGGAGTCCTAAAAAGGTGTCTCACATGCTTCTGTTTTGTGGGGATGTCCCAATCCTTCACAGCCTGTACCTTTGCTTTGAGAGGTTGTTTCTTACCTCTACCGACCAGGTGGCCTAGGTAAGTCACTGTGCTCTGTGCTATCTGGCACTTTGTGGCCTTCATAGTCAGACCTGCATTCTGCAGAGCCTGAAGCACTTGTTTCAGATGGGATAGGTGATCCTCCAAGGGGTGCCTGAAGACAGCAATGCCATCTAAATAGGTGAGACTACCATTTTCCAGATGCAACAAACCCTGGTTAACCATCCGCTGAAAAGTGGCAGGTGCATTCTTCAATCCGAAGGGCATCACAGTGAACTGATAATTCCGGGTTTGCGAATGCTGACCTCTCGCTCACTCCATCTGTCAAGCCAACCTGCCAATAACCTGCTCTGAGGTCAAAGACACTCATGTACATGGCAGCGCCGAGCTTGTCAATGTACTGATCTGCCCGAGGAATGGGGTGAGCATCTATCTTCAAGACAGAATTGAGCCCCCTATAGTCCATACAAAAGCAAACTTCAGTATTCCCACCAGTGGTCTTTCTTGGAGGCAGTGCCACTGGGCTAGCCCACAGGCTGTGGGATGGCTCTTTCACTCCTAGGGACAACATCTTAGAAACTTCCTCCTTGATGGTGTCCCTGACCTTATTGGAAATCTGGTGAATCCTACTCTTCACCGGCTTACTATCTCCAGTGTCCAAATCATGGGTGCACTAATCTTGGCGACCGGGAGTCAGCAAAAACAGACCAGAAAACTGTCCCAGTAAACAGCGACAGTCTGTTGGTAGCTGTTCTGACAGGTCTGTTGCAAGGTTGACACCTTCAACTGACCCATCTGTGGCTCAGTGTGCAAGAGCTCTTGGAGGGGATCAGTCTCCTCCTCAGCCTCTCCGTCAGTCACTAAATCCATGACCAAGTCATCCAGGCTATAATGGAGTTTAAACCGGTTGATGGGAAAGACCCTGCACGTCTGTCTAAGTCCTTTCACATCAATGAGATCATTCACCTCACTGACTTATTCCAGCACACAGCAAGGCCCAGTCCATTTGTCCTGAAGGGCACTGGCTTTGATAGGCTCCACAATCTACACCCACTGGCCTGGAGAATAGACTGTCACTGTGGCCTTCAGGCCATGCCAGTGCTTCATCAGCTCCTGACTGGACTTTTTGTTCTTTGTCGACTGTTCCATGTACTTGTCCATTCTAGACCAAAGGCCGAGAACATAGTCAACCACATCCACCACATGTAGAGGATGAGGATTTGCTTTCCCATCCATTTTTCACTAGACTGAGGGGACCCCGTACAGGGTGTCCAAACAGAAGCTCACAGGGGCTAAACCCTAGTCTGTCTGTGACACCTCCCTGTAGGCGAACAGAAGGCATGGCAGGACAATATCCCATTTTCTCATCAGGTGCTCTTCCGAGCTACCTATCATGCCTTTCAGGGTCTTGTTGACCCGCTCAACAAGCCCATTGATTTGTGGATGGAAGGATGCGGAGAACCGGTAGGTGACTCTGCACTCTTCCAACATAGCCTTCATATATGCTGGTACAAGTTTGATCCCCTATCAGAAATTACTTCCTTGGGGAATCCAACATGGGAGAATATCTCAATCAGAGCCTTTTCAACCACGGGGGCTTTGGTGCTCCTCAGAGGGACAGCCTCAGGGTGTCTTGTGGCGCGGTCGACCACCAACAAGATATATCTGTTCCCTGGGCTGGTTTGAGGATCCAAAGGACCCACAATATCCATGCCTATTCTCTCTAAAGGCCATCCAACCACAAGTAGTGGAATTAAGGAGCTCTTTGGGGCACCAACTGACTTGCCAGATGTTTGACTAGCTGGGCAGAACCGACAAATTCCTTAACCTTAATGCCAAACTGTGGGCAGGGAAAGTGCGCAGACAACAGGTCTGATGTCTTAGTCACCCCAAAGTGACCCGCTAAAGGAATTTGGTGAGCCAAATCCAAGAGGAACTTTCTTTGGCATTGGGGAATCACCAACCTCCTGGTGCCCTCACCCTCAGAGTCTTTTGGCTCACTGTACAGGAGTCCATCCTCCCAGTACACTTTGATGAGTCCGGGGACCTCACCCTTAGCCTACTCCTCTGCTTGCTTCGACAGAGCCGCCAGAGTGGGACACTCTTTCCGGGCTGTGAAGAAGTCAGTCTGACCTGAGGCCCAAGCTGATATGAACTCATCCAGCTTGGGGAGGTCCTTCAGATCTGTGCCCACCGGTCCTCCACCTCAGGTTCCTGCGCTGCGCCAGGCAACTCTGAAGTCACTGAGTCCCCTGCTATCCAAAGTAGGGTCCTCAATGGCTACCAGCCCCTCTCCTGCATGAGTAGGCAACTCAGTAGTCTGTGGAACTAGACTAGGGGCTGCCGGCCATGCTGGTCCTTCCAGCAAGCCCTTTGGAAGCACTACAGGCCCTAAGGCTCTCAGAATGTCCAATCTGACACTCTCTTTGGGCCTTGATCGCAAAGCCGCTGCGACTATCTCAGGATCAGGAAGATCATTACCCAACAGACATGGGACAGGGATGGCGCCTTTCACCGCTTCACGGTTCTGGGTTGTTTCACCTCGCTAGCTGGACTCTACTATCGCCAAGGGGCACTTACTCTTTCTGTCAAACTCACAGATGCACAAATCAGGCCCATCAATTTACTGGCCTGGCTGTACCCACTGTCGGGTGACAGTGATGAAGCTAGACTCGGAACACAGGAGTTTTGTGTCCATTGACATACACCTGTTCTAGATAGAGTTGAGTATTATTGGGAGCTGGTATCTCTTCTGGAGATCCGGTACCGTTCCCCCTCAGTGTAACTAATCCACATTCAGCCACTCCCTGGCCTAGTGGGAAGTCCTCCTCTAAGAGGCCCACACTAATTATGGTCTCTTTCACGAGTCCAGCATTCACTATGGCTTGCTTGGTAAGCCCTTGCAAGCAGGATCCCCTTTCCTATGGCCCAGCTCCTTACACACAAAACACCCTTTGGGTGGTGAAAACGCAGTTGTCTCAGTTTTAGGGGTGCCTGCACTCTTCTTTTCGGTGTGCATAGCTGAGCTAGAGTTTTGGGATTTCCCTCTGTTCTTTGGGGGACCCGACTTCGAATAGGATTGGGTTGGACCTTTGTCCTTCCCATCTTTGTTTACTTTTTTGTTTGCCGATTTCTCTTCCCGTTTGGTTGTGAACGCCTGAGCTTTTTTCTGAACTTGACTACTCACAAACCTGTCGGCAGCCTTTGCAAGCTCCCTAGGGTGTGTGATAATCTTGTCCACAAGATGCTGGTGTAGGTCAACCTCACAATATTTCAACACATGCTCACATGCAATCAAATTGTACATCCCTTTAACTATGTCAACTTTGTTACCAGTCACCCACCCGCTCAGATATTTCAACAAGTGTGTGAATGCTTCAAATGTCTGTCCACTTTTCTTTCTGAGCTCTCTGAATCTCTTGAGATACTGTTCTGGGGTTTTACAGAACTTCCTGAGGAGGGTTACCTTCATGCTCTCATAAACAGGCCTTTCCTCAGGAGTTAACTGAAAAATTGCATCAGTCCCTGGTGTCGGTAAGCGACTCACCAGGGATGCAACCCACAGTACCTCATCCACCTCGTGTAGCGAGAAAGCCAGCTCGAGCACTTCAAACCAGTCAAAAATATCCATCCCCACTTCATAAGCCTGCTCTAAGTCTTTGGGGGCGGGGGGGTCGGGTGGGGTGCCGTTGTGGCTTATGCCAGGCAGTCTGGTTTGAGCCACTACTATTGCTTTCGCTAGAGGTGGATCTGTTGGCCTCCTTCTTCTCTTAAAGCACAAGCTTGCACAGCTCTATGGTGATCTTGTATTTATTTTGTATTTTATAGAATTTATGTAGCGTTTTAATTCAAAACGCTTTACAAGAGGAACCAACAATATACAGCAAGCATTACACAACAATTGAATTAAACCAGAAAGCAGTACAAAAACAATTTACATTACAGAAGGGGAAGAAGAGAAGGGAGGGGTCAAGAAGAGTGAAGAGATAGTGGGTACCACGAAAGGTGAGAGCAGAAGCAAGAGAGGAGGCAAATGGAGTAGGGAGAATGAAGGAAGAGAAGAGCATTAGAAATTTACAGGACATAAGGAAGGAGAGAGTGGAGAGAAAGGAGTGAGAGAGGGGGAAGGGAAGTAGGAAAAGGAAAAAGAGGTGTGGGTGAAAGTACTAATAGAGGTAAGAGAGGAAGCAAAGTGTTTTAAGGAGGTGAATGAAAGAGATAGGATTTTAGAGAGGTACGAAAGTAAGTGAAGGAAGAAGTAGAGCGGATGAAGAGAGGAAGGCGGTTCCAGTGGTAAGGGGCAAGGGGTTGGAAAGAGCGGAAGCAAGAAGGGGCACAGGATGGAGGTGGAGAGGAGAGTAGGTAGATTTTGGAAGAGAGGAGAGAACGAGAAGAAGTGTAGAAAGTGAGGAGAGAGGGAAAATAGGGGGGCAAGACCATGGAGGGATTTGAATACGAGACAGAGGAAATTGAATTTGAGCTGGTAATGAAATGGGAGCCAACCTAGACAGGTGAGAGAAGAGGAGTTGGAGTCATGGGGAGAGAGAAGGCAGAGGGAACGGATGGCAGAGTGGTAGATAGATTTAAGTGGGAAGAGGTGAGAGGAGGGGAGTCCAAAGAAAAGAGTAGAGCAGTAGAAGAGTCTAGAGAAGTTGAGGGAGGAGATTGAAAGTTTGGTAGTGTGAAAGGTTAGGAAGGATCGAATTGTTCGGATGTTGTATAGGTGAAAGCGGCAAGATCTAGTAGTAAGAGAAATATGGTGAGAAAGGGAGAGGTGGGGGTCAAGATAAAGACCAAGCTTACATGCGTGGGGAGAGAAGGAGAGATTGGAGGGGGGAAAGAGAATGAAAGGGGGAGGAGAGGGAGGAGGTAACGTGCATGCAGGGAAGAAAAGGACTTCATTTTTATCTGTATTGAGAGTAAGGAAGTGAGAGGATATCTCGCTGTTTCTGTTCCTCTTGCGCTAGTCTCCTCTCCTCGAGGAGGAGCTTTCTACCCACCACCTCATTAACAGCCATTACAATTACTGGGCCACTTAGAGACTGTGCTGAGGCCCGGGACCCGTGGGATGCGGCACTAGCCCCTGACCTCACTGACATGCTAGAGTGTTGAGAAACTGCATTTGCCCCCCGGTGAGATTATTGGCGAGAAAAAATGCTCATGCGGTCATCCTTGTTATTTTGCCCCTCGGGAAGGTCGTGTCTATTCGGGTACCCTGGGCCTAGTCCATCCCCTGGGGTCTTCTCCCCAACTACCCTAGATTCTACCCAAGCTTGGAGGCTTGGAAGCTGGTCTGCAACTCATTTTTATTAACATTAGTGCTGTGCACAAGTCCCCTCTCTTGACAGAAGACGCTCTAGACATCCTTGGTCTTGCCTTTTACAGTCTCCATGTCAAGATTCATAACAATTATTAATTCCTAGCAGCAACTTAATCTTGCCTGCAACAGTACTTTTATCATTGGTTGACTAACCTGTGCGCAAGGCTTCAACTGATCTGACTGCTTGCCACCAATGTGACAAATCTACTTATGGGGCACACGTGGCACAGGGATGAATATCAGTTTCTGAACGATCAATCAGCCCCACACCTCTAGTACACCAAAAGGGATACAAACAGGCTGGAAACATAAACAAATTATAAACCTCCTTGTGCAATGTTGGTAACGTGGACAGAACTTATATCCGCAAGTTTGTGGATCGTTGGTTAGTTGCAACACAGCGAAAATACAATTATTACCCAATGATAAAAAGGACTGTCCAGTCAGGGTTGTATACAAATATCTACTTTATTTTTAGAACAGACAGTTCCAGCACACTACAAAATACAAGGAACACAGTGGACAGACAGTTTCATGAAGGAAAGGGAAGCACTCTGGAGACTGACAGGAGCGTAGTTGGTAAAGCAATCAGTCTTAACTGTTCAAGGTTATTTGGTTTCAGCACCAAGAGAGCAAGGGGTCATAAATGTCATTAGGGGCCATCGGAGAAAGACCAGAGGGACAGAACCACAATGTAACTGGTGCTTAAGATGATCTTGATGCTCCTTCAACAGAGTTTGAGATGGGAGACAGCTGTGGGTATCAGGCGGCAGGCAGTTCATCTAGCAAAGCTGGCCGGCCGGCTGCAGGCTGGCCTACATGGCAGCTTGGGGTCAAGAATCATTGTCATTGTCATTGCTGGTTGGCAGATCTGGCATGTTGCTCGAGGCATTTTGGACGACTTTAGTGACTGCAGAAGTACAACAATCATTGGTGCAGCCGGTTGCGGTTCGCGGGCTCGACTGCCTCAAAAATGTCCTTAAAAAATGGATGCTGGTTGGTGCTTCTTGTGGCACTCCTCCTAGCTTCTTTGTAGGGCTTGTGTCATCCTTTAAGGTGGATGGCCCGAAGCTGAGGAGAGTGTTTTCAGGCAGCAGCCCTGTCTTTTGTTCAGAGACTCTCTGGCACTTCCCAAGTAAGAGGTTTGTGGGCAGAAGCTAGCAGGACATGCTGTGTGCTGGCTGGGTGCCGGTTCTGGTGCTGCGGGATGGGTCCTCTAAGTCTGGTATCTCCCTTTAATCACTGGGAGATGTTTAGGGAGGGATCTTGCTTCCCTCTTGGAAGTCTTGGCCTTCCTTCACTAGCGGAACATCTAAGGCAGACTGTACCTTCAGCCTGGGTCCATATGTGTCCTTTTATCTTACTCCTTTCAAAGTCGTCAGGTGATCTGCTAAGTGAGGAGCTCAGCCCTCTTTTAAATCCAAATGAACCCCAGTGATTGGTGCAGGCTATGCCTACCTTAATGAACCAATCCTGGGTTCCACCAACAATCTTCTGTTATGCATGAGGTCAAGACCAGAGTTATTTGCAACAGGAAGGGTAAGAGATGGGAACATGTACTCCTAAATCCCACCCATCTTACTGTCTGTTGTAGATCAAAGTGTCAATCTGGTTAACTGAGCCTTCTCTGGATCTTTATCAAAGCGCAGGTCTCCCTTTAAATTTGAGGTGCGAACAGACTTCTGTCTCCCTCAAATCACAGATTTTGTCCCTCTAAAAGGGTTTGCTCTGGAGGTGTTGTCTACGGTAAATAGTGGACCCAGACATGCCATTCACTGTCCTTCATACAGTAGGGTGGGAACCAGCTTCAAGTTTACACATTGCATACCCAAGAGGTGTTAGTCCTGCCTTCCACTTGTCCATTCTGCAATGAAGCCTGACGAAGGCCTGTTCAAATTAACTTCTATTAGTATGCGCTGCCACCAACAGTTTAGACAATAAAATGTCAGATCCATGGAGCCTTTCGAATTTTAATTAGGCTGCCCATGGCCATAGGAAGGTGTTGCCTCCCCCCTTCTTGAGATGCTTTTATGTACCCGTGCCTGCAACACTCCAGCTGAACATGACAGGGGAGGACGGCGCGGGTAGGCTCTGTCCTTTCAGAGTACACGTGACTATGCGTTTGTTGTGCAGTGAGCAGAGAAAATGTGTTCGGAATGGCATCACGAGGTTGATCTCCTATCATTCATTTTCATTTCCAAAAAACCAAAAAAGCCCAGGCGAGTGCACACTCCCCTTGCAGATGGTCAAATTCCTCACACATCCTATATAGCATCAGTGTAGTACAGGACATGTCTTCTCTGTACTATAGAATGTGGCTGTCATTCTATTTAGCATCAGTGTATTACAGATTATGTCTTCACTGTACTGCGGAATGTGGTTGACATCCTATATTGCATCAGTGTATTACAGGATATGTATTCACTGTACTGCGGAATGTGGCTGTCATCCTATATAGCATCAGCATATTACAGATGTCTTTAATGTACTGCGGATTGTGGCTGACATCTTATGTAACAGCACCATCATTTCACTAGAAGGCAATGGTTTGGCAAGGTTTTGGACATTTTTTAATTCGAGTAATGAAACTCACATTAATCGTCACACCACGTCCTTGCGCAAACCACATCCCATACCAACCCTACCCTTATATTTGAAGCTGCTTAATGTTTAAAGGGGTGTGGAGTAAATATCGTTCCTTCATTGGCAAGAGTGAGCCAGAATAGCCAAGAAGTCAGAACCCACCAGGGTAGCTCGCCTCCAAAGAGAGGTTTTAAAAAATGAGTTGAAATGGTGCATATGCCAGTGGAGGTTTCAGAAGAATTGGATTACAGCCGTGGGATTTATTGGCAGTACAGTAGGGGAACACATGACAGATGTGAATATGTCAGATGACAGGTCACCGGCAGTAAACATGAGCTTTCACGGCAGCAAATCATGCATGCGCCCATAAATAAAAAGTTGTTGCCGGAAAGAAACAATAGCTACATGCAAGACATCCATTTGAGACACACAAATGAAACAGTACCCAGAGCAGCGTGGCAATCATAAATCATATACCACTCGAAAATGCACCGGTTCTAAATACTGTGCCAAAAAATGTATATTTTAATGCATATATCCGTCCCTGTGCTAGTTAAAATAACAACTAGAAGTGCCTTAACAGGAAATAGAATTATAACTAGCAGTAAGGGTATTGCCACCAATTCCCAGGTTAGTAGATATGGCGGAAATCAGCTAAATGTGCCGGCCTATCAGTTGAACTCTTGTCGCGCCATTTTTCACATTGTCAAGTGAGGTTGAAACTGTGCCAGTAAATCACATATTGTCAATGCCATTCCGGTCTTAACAATGCTATGCATGCCAGAGTCGCCAAGTAAAACAAAGTTCAATCCTGCCATCTGTACGTCCCTCAAATAATTGTGATGCCAGTTAACAAAATGCCATAGCAGTATTTGCCAAATGAAAGACATTAGCACTCCAGGATGTGTTGTACTCGGTCAAAAAAAGAACGAAATGGCGATTTTTCAAAAGAAATTACAATTTCCTTGGACTAAGTGGATATCTACATTGCCCACAGAAACATCCGATCCCAGTTTATACATATATGATGAATTGTTTGCCCCAGAAAAAACACATTATCATTCTCGTATCTACCTTGCCCTAAGGAAATGCTAATGACATTTTTAAAAATGTGCTGCCATAATAAACAGGTCATCAGGCCAGAATAATATTGTTTTGGGTTTATTTTCTTCTTCTCCCAGCTCGAAATCAGCAGGGCATTTAAAAAAAATGGCATCATACTTTTCTAGGCGGAAATTGAGCACGTCTGCATTGCCACCAGAAAAGTCAGAGACAGTTTCAAAAATCCCATGCGATTATTGGCCCACGAAAAAAAATCATCATGCGGGTGTGTAAATGGAATCATTAAATAGTGATGCCTACTTAAACAGTGCTATGTGTGTGCTGCATCAAAAACACGCATGATCATGCAGGCACTGTGGTAACCTTGGGGCAAAAGTGTGGAATACTCCAGGCATGACTTGTGAAGACATTCGTATTAGTTATTCCTTCTATACCCATCCTTGTATTAAACCATCTCCCTCAACAAAGTGAGCATTGAAACTGCACGCCAACATGAGGGCGGGCACAAATTAAGCAAGAGGGGCCGTGCCCCATTCCTCCTGGAATCCACTTCATTGCAAGTGTGAGTGTTTCCACCGCCCCATCCGGAACCCTGTATATCAAATGAGCCTGAGGAAAAATCCCAAAGGGCAAAACCTCTGCTGTACAAGCAGCTTGTGGAAAAGAAGGACAAGAGTAGGTGTTGGCCAGTAGCCTGCTCTGTGGATGGTCCAATGTAGTGTACTGAACTGTCTACAGAGTAAGAATGTCACGTTTATTTGGAAGGGCAGCAGACCCCAGGTGGCTTCATCAAGTATTATGAGATCACCATGCTTGGGGGGCAAGGGAGGTTTGGGTCCCCTCGATAAAGAAATATATGTTTGCTGCACAGACAGGTGCAGTCCGAGATTGGAGGTGGACATCTGCCCAAAAGTGCTGAAGACACATTGAACAAAGTGGCACTCAGATTTCTTTAGATAACTTACCTTTTCTCACTAAGGAAGCTAGGAAAAGTGAAGGTATATTACTTTCGATGACAGCCTATTGGGACAGAGGAAGACACTCAGGGCCTGATTCACAGATGCCCTTTATAATGGCGCAATCCCATTGAAAAATGTTCTGTGAATCAAACCCCTAAAAAGGATATCAGTGTCGGCATCAGTCCTTGACACTGGTCTTGGGGAACACTGAGTTTACACCTTGTCTCCATAAAGAATCATTTGCAGCTTGGGAAGCTAACGGGAAACTGATGGCGGGCTGGTTATATGAAGGTGGGCCCTCCTTCACATTTGAGAAATGCAAAACTGAGTTCCAGCTCACAGAATCATTACGCCTCTCGCCCTCACAGTTTCCTACTAGAAAAATGGTTTGGGATATTGAAGGGAAGCAATGTTCGTGCCTTCTGTATAGGTGTATAGGTAAGCACAGTTTACATACACCAGGAGAGATTTTACACATTTTCCCAATCATCTCTTTGGTGGAGAGAACATATTGAGGTATTACAAGGAGCCATTCCATCTTGTAATAAAGCAGTGTTGACCAGTCGTGGCATTCCAAGGGAATAATGCCACGGGGATATACTCTTAATGGTGGCCACTAAAATAGGCTGTTTTTGTGCTGATACTCAATGAAGAGGGGTTTGGCATATACCCCACGGACATGTTGGTTGAAGCTAGTGCCAAATGGCACATTTAAAAAGACACTGAGAAAGTCACAGCAGAAAAACATTAATGTATTCAAAGAGCAATGTACAGGGAGATTTTGGAGTGAGCCAATATGGACACATTGTGAGAAACCAAAACTGCATCCAATCAGGCATTTTAAAGCACCTTGGGCCAGTGATACTGACAAAAAACGCAATGGAATAAAAAAAAACACAGGGGTTGGAGAACTTCACAAAAACATATTTTAAAAAAATTATTGCACTATTAAGCCTTTTAAATAAAATGGTGCCAGTACTATGGATATGAGCTATTACCTGCTATTGCATGGCATTATTGTTTGTTTGTTTGTTTATTTATTAATTGTGCGTGCCGGACCCAGAGGTAGCAGGGTGCATGTGACAAGAGGGCTTACAGCTTGGTTACAGAAGTTACAAGTTTACAGAAGTTACAAGTTTACAGAACATGGTATAACAGTTTTCTTGGCTCCACAGGATGATGGTTAGGCAATAGGGTGCAAGTATAAGCGGTATACTGACAACAAGTCAGCAGGCTGACATAACAAGATAGCAAATCTATATCAGGTACAATACATGCAGCAGGTGCGTGGGGAGAATGAGGGTTAAATAGCATTCTCAGTGAGCCATTTTATTGTGTTTTTCTGAATTTGTTCAACGTTAGGTCGGATCTAAGTGCGTGAGGTAGGGAGTTCCACAATTGAGCTGCCCTAGCTGGGAAGCTGGCCCCTCCAATAGTGGACAGTTTAAATATGGGCACTAGAAGGCAGTTAGGGCTGGTTATTCTTGTTGGTCTAGTAGAATATTTTCTAGTAAATCGTTCTGTTAAGTAGCTAGGGGCTTTGTTGTTTAAACATTTGTGGATGAGGGAGGCAGATTTGAGGTTGATTTTTTCTTGGGTAGAGAGCCATTTATGTTTCCGTCTTATTTCCGAAATATGTGCTCTTCTGGGAATACTTAGGGCCGCTCTAAGTGCATTATTTTGGAGCACTTGTATTCTATTGATGATTTGTTTGTTTGCCCCTATGTAGAGGGCATTACAATAATCTAGTTTTGAGAAGATAAGGGCTCTGGATATTGTGACATTTGAGAGGAACACTGCAGTTCCAAATCTTTAAAAGGAAATTGAAGACACATATATTCGTGTCTTATTACAATAATCAAACCCCTTTGTCCCACTAACCGTTGTTTATTTAATGTGTTTTCAGAATGCACCTAATACCATACCTGAGTTTTGCTTCTAAGCACGGATTCAGGATTCAAACCTCTGTTGCTCTGCGTGGTCTTGCTTCCAAGACCAGTGTGTTGTCCCTGTGCTATCCTGCTTTTCCGTACGGGCAATAGCACCAAAATGCCACACGAGGCGATAGAATGCTTTTTAAAAATCAACTCATACCATAACATTTGAGCCCATGCTTGAGATATGATGGCAGCAACTGGACATATGAGGGCTGTGCAGTATATATTCCAACTACAGTTTACATAAGGCATTAACCAGGTATTGTGGGACATTTGAGGGTGCCCTATGTGTATGATGGCTGAAACTGCACATATGAGGTTGAACATTGACTTTTGGTGACTACATCATGCATAGGAGATATTACATTACAGTGGATGGCATTACTCAGGTATTGGGAAGCTGTGCCTGCATATCATCATTGCACAAGCACATTTTAGGATGTATCTTTAAAACAAAAACCTTATGGCTAACACACAAAACTCATTTGAATATATAAATACTTATTTTTCAATATTTGTATGCATGGTCTCTTTGTTTTTATCGTTAAGGCTCCCGTTTATCAGCCCGTGACTAGACTGTGGCAAAACTGGTAATTTCTGAACGTCTGCCTTCTTTCTGAAATCAAATTTATTTATTTATTTATTTAAATTTATATAGCGCGCAAGCAGCCCAGGGGCATTGAGGCGCTGTTACTTGCAATAACTTAGTTACATGGTACATATGATAGCGATTGTTGACACATTATGAGTAGTACAGGAAATCATACTGTTGTTACAAATATAGCATTTGGGCTATAATTACAAACCTAAATGATAAGTATTTGTGCTGATGTGTCGGCCCTTATGTGAAGAGGGTAGTTTTCAGTGTTTTGTGGAAGGTGGTGAGGGAGTCCTCGCCACGGATGGTGGGAGGTAGGGCATTCCAGAGGGTGGGCGCGAGGTAGGGGAAGCTGGACCCACCCGCTTTTACTCTTTTCACTGTTCATGGTAAAATAAGAATACTTCAAAGGTTTAACAGGAGTTCAACTCTGGAGGCTCTTCCCTCAGTCCCTTTGAAGATCTACTTGGTATGGCAGTAGCTCAAATGTGAGGTCAGAGGACAACAGAAAATAATCTGAAGGACTGCAACTAGCCCCTGGCTGTATTATGATTGTCCTCAGTTTATACAGAGCCAGATGAACGGGTGCATATTGGCATGCTAGCCACACTTTGTATCCTAGGTGTTATCTTGGTGCTCCTTCTCTTTTCCTTAGCTCTTTTCAGGTGATATGCTGCACTCTTATGTGCTTGTTATACGTCATGCAAACAGCTATTATCAGTGTGCACAGCTATTTCAGGGTAGAATTCATTGGGGAAAGTCTGTTACATCTTTAATAACTGTTAGATCTATCGGCGGCTTTCAACACTGTCAACCACTCCATCCTTGTGTCATGCATGGCATCAGCAGGCCTCTCTGTCCCGGTCCTAGCTAAGTTTTCATCCTTTTTATCTGATAGGGGTCAAGCCCTCTCTCTTCCCCTTTCCTGTCTTCTATCTGTTCACTTTCTTGTGGTGTCCCCCAGGGCTCCGCCTTGTCCCCAATGATATTTAACATCTATATTCAGCCTTTGATTCGTCTCATCCAGTCCCACAGTTACCGGTGCTACTCCTACTCTGACGACACCCAGATCCTGGTCCGGTTAGCCCTTGACCAGGCTGGGATGTCTTCTCAGCTGTGAGAGTGCCTGGTGGCCGTGAGGCACTGGATGAGAAGCAATTGCTGAAATGAAATGAGGACAAGATAGAGATTCTGGTGGTGGGTTCCCCTCCTGACCCTTCCATCTGGTCCTCTTCTTTCTGGCCCCCTGATCTTGGGGTTTTACCTACTCCTGTAGCGGTGGTCAAGAACCTGGGGGTCCATCTTACTTTGTCACTATCCATTACGGCTCAGGTCAACGCAGTTTGTAAGTCAGGCCATTTCCTGCTGTGTGTATTCAGTGGGGTATTACCCTATCTCCCTATCCATCTTCGCCCCGGGTAATAGTTGCAGTTGTCAGTCGTATTGACTACTGCAATGCTTTGTTCCTGGCCCAGCCTTTGGGTGTGACCCTTTGGTTGCAACATCTCCAGAACTTGGCAGCTAGGGTGGCGACCGCAACTCCTTAGAGGGCCCATATTAGTCTGGTACTTTGTGCCCTCTACTGGCTTCCTGTGGCAAAAAGGATTGAGTTTAAATCCTTGTGCATAGTGCACAAAGCCTGTTTTCAAGGGACTGATTACCTGCAGGACAAATTCAAATCCTATGTGCAAGGGCACACTCTTCGATCAGGCAACGCTCTCCTCTTGGCCATTCCGAGGATTAGTCACCTGAGAATTGGGGGTCATGCTTTCTCTGACCCTGCGGCAAAACTCTGGAATAGGCTGCCCACTCCCCTTGGACGGGTTGAGAACCATCTGACCTTTCGCCATCTTCTAAAGATCTGGCTTTTTTAAGCCACCCCCGTGGCCTTGAAACTGTGTGTTTCCTCACGCCATGATGCACTTGGGAGACCGTGCGCATTGCAAATGCTTTTAACATAACATAACATAACAAGTCTGAAGATGCCCTCCTGTGGCACAGAGGAAGGGACTAAGGCCAGAATCAGTATAGATGGTGTTATTGTAGGAGATCTCGACAGTGGTGAGAAGAATTTACCAGTTATCTTGAGATGCATATGTAAAGCATCATAGATATCGTTTTTAGATTTTATTAGGCAACTCCATCTGTTGATTGGTCTGTGGTTGGTATTCTCATGAAAGTTCTCATTCAGTTCCTAAGGCCTGTGATGAAGATCCATGTTATATGCTTGGTGATGGGAGTATGGAGGCCATAGGGGCCAGGTGCCACCAGCCACTCCATGAAGCATGCCCCAGGGGAAGTAAACAGAGAATCCCCAAATCTCGCCAATCCATCACCAGCCTTACGATCACCACACCAGCTGAACCCTAGTATAACCCAAGGTAGGACAGTACAAGACTCTGAAAATGGTAGTGACCCCAAAACAGGGGTCACGTAGGGTAGAAGCAAGGGGGTCAAGAGCACAGTAGGAAATTATCTCTAGTTTCCAGCAAGAGGATGCTCACCCCAGGAATGGGAAAAACTCTTTGAGAAAATGAGCCACCAAATGTCTCCCTAAAAAAACTCCCCACTGACCTCAGAGACAATACTCCAAACAATAGTCCATACTGTGACTCAAACACAAGTATTCAGCATTGATTTGACAAGCAGAGTTGTCAAGCTGCAGGTGCCACAAACACACATGTCTGTGGGCCAGGAGCTTCAATGCTCATGTATGCCAGCAGCAAACACCTACAGCGCAGCCTTACTGCAGCAGGACCCAGAACTACAAGATTGGCACACAGAAACAACAGCAACAATTGTAAAACCAAGATGGTGAATGGTCCTAATGAGGGCACATTCCATGGGACAACACCTAACTGCAGGAATGAATCAAAGTCATCTGAAATGCCCAGTTTAAACTCAGAGAACGAATCGCCATGCTCGGCTTGAACATTGAAACATCTGAGCAAATGTCATCAATTATGGTCCCATGAACATATAAGAGGTCCCAGGGTGCAACAGATGGTGTGGAAGGCTCAGTGTGAAGATGTTGGTGGATCAGTCCATTGAGCAGGTTTTCAAGCAGAGCAAGGAGTGGGGTGAATACGATGGGAGAGACAGCAGAGAATGTGGTGGAGGAAGAGGAAGCAGAACAGAAGGACAGAGAACAAAGAGGTGGTTAGAAAAGTCAGGAAGTGGTGCAGCATATGGAGAAAGAGTAGTGTGGGAACAGAGAAAGGAAAGAGAAAAAAAGGTTCAGGGGATGCTGAAGAACAATGAGGAGGAGAGGGGAAAACAGATGCTGGAAGAGGTAATAGAAAACTAGGAGGTAGTGGAACAACATGAAACAGATAAGAGAGTGGGAGGAGAGGAAGATTCTGGAATGTTAAAAGCCATCTACCAGGGAAGGTGGAGTAGGACAGTTTTTTGGGTGAAGATGATGGAGGCAAAAGAGTTATTTGGTGAGCAGGAAGGAGGAAAAAAGAATACAGAGTGTGAAGCTACAACAACGTGGAGGAGCAGAAAAATAAGAGAGGGGAGATAAAGAGTGACTGCAAGTTATGTAGCATTGGTGACCAAAAGTAAGATAACAAAGAAAAGAGGGAAGTGTGATAGAGGTCACGAGAAGAAGGAAGTACCCAAGACCTGGGGTGTTCAGTTGATCATCACCTACCACCACTGTGCTGGCAGGCACAGACTGTGGCAATGTCTGTCACAGCACCAGAACATCCAGGCTATGACATTTGTGGTCCCTGAGGGGTCAGGTCCAACATCAAAGCCTAGAAACTCAACTGATGACCCATGGTCCCCACGATTCAAAGGTGGTAGAACCTGATACCAAGAAGATCAATGCAAGCCAACAAAGCAGTGCGTGGGCACATACAACTTCAAAGACCTTGAGTGACTTTACTTGACTGTTGGCTGACAAGCAAAAGGGGACAGAGGGATGGACTGACAGACTACGGCCCTTAAGCAAGTTGAAATATTTCACAGTCATATGCTTTGAGTTCCCTATAACCTGTGACCACTCTACCTAAACCCTTGGCAATTTTACTTTGTAAAAAAAAAACGTTTTGAACTTTATACTCTGGGCTTCAACCTGTCTTCTGATCCATCAGCAGTGACAGGCCTTACACAGATACTGCCAAAACCTGGATATATAATGGCACCCAGTGCCAGATATGATATTTGATGAAAGCCTGTGTAGATGGAATATCTCTGTGAGGAATATGGAGGAAAGTTCTGAAGCTGATGCGTGTCCCGGAGTTTGTGGCAAATGAGCAATTGTCATAAACAAGTCCATGGTCACCATGTGGTAGAACACCTATCTGAAGGTGGAAAATCAACAATGAAACCTGTTCAGATGACTGCCAGTGTTGCTGGCTGTTCAGGTTTCCACATGGGATATTGATGAGGTATGAACTGAGCACATTGTGACAAATCAACTTCTGTGGCACCAGTTTTCCGGGATAAATATTGGTTTCTAAATGATCAGTCATCCCCACACCTCTAGTACACCAGAAGAGATCCGAACATATTGGAAACACAAGCAAATTATGAACCTCCTTGTCCAATTTTGGTAACATGAATGGAAGAGCAGGCTTATCTCTGCCAGGTTGTGGATCGTTGGTTCGTTGCAACACAGCAAACAAATAATGATTACCCAATGATAAAAGGGACTGTCCATTCATGGTTGTATACAATTATCTGCATTATCATTATTCAGTTCTAGCAAGACTACAAAATACAACCCACCCTGTAAAGGAATGCAGAGGGCAGACATTTTCAAGAAGGAAAAGGGATGCACTCTGGATACTGACAGGAGGGTAGTCGGTAAAGTAATTAATCACAATAGTTCACGGATACTTAGTTTCAGCACAAAGGGAACAATGGGTCGTAAAATGTCACTAGACACTCTCATAGGCAAAGGTGGTATACTACCAGTTACAATACAGACCCATGCTCGTTTCACATTACCTTGAAGAGGTGCACAGAGAGCTGAGAACCGAATCAAGTCCAAGGCCTGGGAGATCAGCTCTAGCCAATCACGACATAGAAAATTAGGTGTGAATGGCAAGGGGCAAGAACCAATGGTAAGCCCACTACTCTGCAACAATGTAATAGATAGTTTCTTGGCGACGGGAAAGGCCAGCCACCTGACATGCAAGCACCAGTAGAATAACCTCTATAGGGTACTTCCATACGGGTTACCACTCTCAATACCCAATCATTTGTGGTGATAGATATTTTGGGGAAGGGCCCATGGATGATGTCATTTTTCCACAAAACTGGGACGTACACCATGAAATACTGAGAAGTACTGGAGAATCTTGATTGTCTTGTATAATCCCTGTTGTTTTTTTTTTTTTTAATAAACCGCAGTTCTTACTTGTCATTGGCTGAGTCCTTGATTTATTTTGGGGAAGGGTGTTGGGCCCTTGAGAGTCAGGCAGACCCCCAGACGACCTCTGGCATACCAGGGAACCATCCCAACATGTTGGTAGCAGAGTCGACAGTTAGGCTACCTTAGTCTGGCACAAAGCCGACTCTCCAGCCACAGAAACTGAAAGGCTGCGGACCCCTCTCGTGTTTTGAGAAAAAGGGGAATGCGTGCCCCGTGGAAAGGCTGTCAGGAGCCAGCCTGGGAAATATCCTGCTGGAGTCCGTGAGGCGTCCAGCAGAGCAGGAAGGCCAAGTGGCAGCTTGGGGGACGTGGCAGCTGAACAGCATCAGCAGACCATAGAGTGTAAGTATTGACCCAGCCACACAGCAACTACGGGTGTGAAGGGGGAATTGGGTATTGTGAAGTATCATCGAGTATTGTTGAGTATTGTCAAGTATTGTCTAGCATTGTCAAGTTTAGTAGGGACAGTAGATGTCATTTTTTGTGATTAGGGAGCATTGGGTTTTGAGGTAAAAGGTTCTGGTGAACAACCTAGACTATTGACTCGAAGGAACGGGTGACAGAAGTTATGTAAATCATGGATTTCTTGTGGGTTGGGCATTTTAGCTCAGGTCATAGATGACAGTATCCCTGTAAGGTTTAGCAAGGGAGCTGACCTAGATTGCAGAAGGTGATTTGACTGGTTAAGTTTCGAGGAGGCAGTTACTTGTAAGGCAATGCTACATGTACGATCGAACACAAGAGAATATTGGTATACGCTGCTAGGAGGCAGGAAGACAGCTGTGGGGTTTGTGTTGGGGTTGTGTGTATTTTGTGCAACGGGGTAATAGCATTGTGCATGCTGTAACTGGCTTCTTAGCACTACCTTGTTTAGTAAATTGGTTATGTCAACCATAGTTTTGTGCATATGATGTGGAGAACACGAGGCAGTGAGGAATCAGCATTCGAAAGCATGAGATTGACAGGCGAGGTGGACCAATGGCAGTACGCGGAAGGCACATGCACAACATTTGTGGGTGTGCCTGGGGAGGCAGAGATTGTGAAAGGGTGGTGCGCGGAGCACGCCTGACAGGTTGTTGCTGAGCCAGAGAAGCCAGAAGTAAATTGAATTGCCACTATAACAACAAAAGGCCTCAAACAAGGATGCCCGTTAGAAGCCACTTTGTTCTGCTTCTACATTGAAGACTTGCAATACTGCCTGGAAAACAGCAGGACCTTTCCACCTAGACTAAATGGCAGACCTGTCAACCATCTGCTTTATGCTGATGACCTGATAATATTAGATCACACACAAATTGGTCTACAAAGAGCCTTAAATCAGGTTGAAAAATACATAGAAAAAAATGATTTAGAAATAAATGTAGATAAAACCGAAATACTAATATTCAGTGACAAAAGATGGAAAAAAAGCAAAAACGAAGAATGGAAAGTTAACAAAAAGTGGATAAAACCATGCGACGAAATGAGATATCTGGGCATCCAAGTAAGTGGAATAAAAAATGAAGAGCCCTGGAAAAGGATGCTAAAGACAAAAACAAAACAACTAACAGCCCAAGCTAACATCATCAACACAAGATATGGAAAATTCTCCCTCCAACCGGTGATAACATTCTATAGGCTCAAAGTAATACCAGCACTAACATACAGAGCAGAGACTTGTATGAATATCTCAGAGAAGTTCTGGAACACTTTGGAAGGACTATTCTGGAAAAACATCTTACCGATACCGAAATCAACACCAATGACGGTAATTCGACATGAACTTGGTTTGACAGCTCTATACGTACACATCCGCTACAGTAAGCCGATGTTCTTCAGAAAAACAATGAGCAACCTGACGCCTCCCCAATTTGAAATATTTTGTAAAAATAATAACTTCGAAGAAAAAGTAGTAGAAGACTGGAAAAGAGAAAATGAACAAACTCTGACAGAATCTGCCCTCAAAACCCAAACATTAGCAGAAAATCCAATAGCTGTAAAAAGAGTGCTTTGGGCCGAGGACTGGTCGAACACCGAAATGAAAAGAGCTCTGTCAAAAACTCATACACTCTTGAAAAACAATTGTGGTGTGATGTCCATCATACCGGACTATCTGAGAAAATTCCCAAATTGCAAACAAAGAGATCTGCTACTTCGCTTCAGATTGAATATCCTTCAAAACAAAACAACAAAGGCAAGATACACCAAAGAAAAGATATGCACAAAGTGCAGATTGTGTAAAAGAAGTGAAGAATCACTAAATCACTTAGTGTTATTCTGCACAAAACTAAGAGATCTTCGAAATTTGTATTTAACCAGCAACATTGCTGACCTGTGTGACCTAGACGCGGAGAAATGGTGGAGTTTAATTTATGCTTGCCAAATTCCAAAAATAAATGTTCTAACGGTCAAATTTCTAGAAAAAAACCTTAAAAGGCTAGACCATATCGATGAAGAAAATGCATTGTAAATAGCGAATTGATATGGTTAAAAGGATGCGTTGTTTTAGTGCTTAGTGTTTATTTTTCACTGTCTAGTTTGGTCTAAACTTATTATTATTGTTTAAAAACAAAAACTTGTTTTAAGTATTCCGTTTCTAATTCGAACGGTTTTTAAATTAGATTTAACATATTAAGGATTTTCTGTTTTTTCCCTGCATTTGACCTCTGTTTTTGGACTTGCCTGATGTTGATTTCGTTATGATAGATCTCTTTGTGAAACAAAATTCTTTTCGCTGATTGTGAAAGGTTTGTAATAAACCAAATACACTTAATAAAAAAAAAAAAAATATATTGTGTTTTTCCGCCTAACAGCAGAATATCGAAATCCTCGGTTTAAGGACAGGCAAGAGAAATGAATCAAAGGTAGTGCACGGCACCCGTGTAAGACCCTCCCACCTTACAAGGATAAGATTTGTATCTATATTGTAGAATGAAATAAAAGCACTTGGGGTAGATTAACCAAACCCGGGCCACCATGCAGAGGTTTCTCCAAGCATTTGCAGCAAACACTACTGACACAGTTAAAAGCAGCAGAGGGATATTCAAACCCAATATATAAACCACCACATTTTTTTTATTTTTATTATTAGTTTAAAGTGCAATTTGGTTAATAAAAACCATATACTCTATAAGCAAAAACAAAAACAAAACATTATTTATACAACATTAAATAAACCAAAAATACATTAGTATAAAATTACTTTGTTTGACATTTCATTTCCTTTTTACAGGTCAATTCCAATTATATTCTTATTATTAAAACCAAATCATCAGTATACATTTTATTATCATAAAATACTTTAAATAAAAGAAATGTGTAATATTTCCCTAAAAAATAGCTCTTTTCCAAATAAAAAAGGCTTCCCCGATATACACCTGTCACGCTCACCTGATTCCCACGGAGGCGCAGGTCTGGCTTCGAGTGCTGATGCTTCTTCAATGGTGAAGGGCAGGACTCTGAAGATGGACAGGTAGGGCCCCTCTACTCTGGCTTCTCTGGCTCGTAGGAATATTCTCCTGTGCGTGAAAAGGGAGTATTACCTGCTGACAGAATAATGCTCAAGCCTCCCACTTCCTTCCAACCCTCCACGATACCCTTCCACGATTCCCCGTGAAGTCTCACCTTAGGGTCTGGAAGGATGAGTTCTCCATCCTGCTTCTGATGCAGGGGCGCGTTGAAACCCAGTTACTTCACTGGATTGAGGTTTGATGGAAGTTCAATAAGCTTGACTATTCAGGTAAGGCGCTGTAAGAGTTCTGTTGCAAGTTCAAAAGTTCAAGCTTAATAATAATGTTCATTGTCTTATTGCAGCAAGCGCTAACGCTTATGTCTTTTTCCCCTTAGGGGTCGGGGTTCGGAATGCCGGAGATATGGCGCCGACCCGAAGTGAAACGTGCAGTTCCAATAAATGACAGGTAAATTCTGGATGAGCGTTCGGGTAATGTCTTTGGATTCGCTCATTCAATGTCTTTGTCTTTTTTCCCCATAGGGGCCGGGGTTCGGAATGCCAGGAAGCGGCAGGACCCGAAATGAAATGGGAATGACCCAACTGGTAAGTCTTAGAAGGAAACTGAGCTTTTCCTATTCCCTTCCTTCTCTCACCTTGTGTTCTTGTCTTTTTCTCTCTAGGCACTGGGAAGTGGCTGCGGATCCGGATGATCGCTGCTGAAGATGGAGGTGCCCAGGAAAGGTGAGTGAAATGCAGCGCTGCAGCGATCGAAACGAAATGCTTTTAAAAATGATGTCTTCCCTTTCAGGATCGTCGGTGTGATGTCTCCGTGATACAGCTTTAGCAGGTAAGGTCTTCTTTCTCTCCAATTCTCTCTTATCTCCCTTTGCAGGTGACCCAGGATGCTGACAGGCGTGGCTGAAGTCCAGATGCAGGAGCTGACACGTTGAGCGTCCAGCTGCGAGGAGCAGAACAACACGAAGCAAGAGTTGCTGATCGGGCGTGGTTTAAATAGCTTTGGAAGAAGTTCCAGGTATGTATCCTTCCACCGATCAGGTATGTATCCTTCCCCGACCACACCCAGGTGGAAAGTAGTCCCACAGGTAAAGTAGTTCGATTCAGGCCTCAAGAGGGCCTGGATGTAGCAGCATGGTCTGCATCAGGTAAGTGCACATTGAAACACTTGAACACATGTCTAGCTTTATGAGCCTGGCGCCTAAGGCGCCAGGACAGGGGTCCAACATGAGCCTGGCGCCTAAGGCGCCAGGACTGTGTCCAAAGGGCCCCAGCTTGGGCCCGCTGGCACTTCCCTGGGGGGAATGATGCCTGCCTCTGGGGTTGCTGGGTCGGACTCGGCTCCTTGGAGGTAGGCATCATGACAGTACCCCCTCTCAAGGCCCCTCCCAAGGTTGTTCCCTCCGGGGGTCTTGGCCTGTTCAGAAATCTTCGGTGGAACCTTTGTATTAATCGAGGTGCGTGAACATGGTTACTAGGCTCCCACGATCTCTCCTGAGGTCCATATCCCTTCCAGTCAACAAGATAGAAGAGTTTTGACTTTAACACCTTGAAGTCTAAAATATCTTTAACTTCGAATTCTAATTCCCCTCCAGTTTGAACTGGGTCTGGAGGCTTGGACAGTCGGGTCCCTGGTTGTACTGGCTTCAAAAGTGATGCATGAAAAACTGGATGAATACGCATGTTGGACGGTAAATCCAGTTTAAAGGCCACGGGATTGATTATAGCCTTGATGGGATAAGGTCCTATGAATCTGGGATTGAAGGTTCGCGGGCCCTTGAGGGGTAACTGTTTCGTTGATAGCCATACCTGGTCTCCTACTTGGTAAGGAGGAGTTTTACTTCGGTGCAAATCAGCGTTTTCTTTATACTTTTTCTTGGCTTGCTGTAAATGAGTTGCAGCTTCTTTGAAGGCTCGGGTTATTGTGGAATGCAAATGATTTACTGCGGGCATTTCCAGGGTCAGAGGTGGATCTAGGTCAGAGGTCCGAGGATGGTGACCATACAAAGTATAAAAAGGAGTTTGTCCGGTTCCAGAATGCACTGAATTGTTGTATGCATATTCTGCGATCCAAAGGATGTCTTTCCAATTTAACTCGGATTGGTGTAACATGCACCGAAGATATTGCTCGAGAGTCTGATGGGTTCTCTCGGTTTGTCCGTCGGTCTGGGGGTGGTGGCTGGTGGATAACCGCACATCTATTTGTGCTAGTTGGCAACACTTCTTCCAAAAATGGGAGATAAATTGACTTCCACGATCCGAGACTAATATGGAAGGGAAACCATGTATGCGAACTATATTCTCCAGAAATTCCTTGGCCAAGGTGGAAGCTGAAGGCAAACCTTTTAAAGGGATAAAGTGGGCCATTTTGGAGAATAGATCCACAATTACAAGAATAGTGTTGTAACCAGCACAAGGAGGCAGGTCAGTTATAAAGTCCATTGACAAGGTGTGCCATGGTGCCGGTGGAATATCCAAGGGTTGAAGTAAGACTTTATGTCTTTTCTCCAAGAAGGCCACCAGAAGTGGCGTTTGATTTTGTCCTCCGTTTTAGCGATACCAGGGTGTCCTTCCATTAATGATTCATGATGATGGGCAATATCAAGTTCTTGCAATTCTTTACTTGGCAGAAACAACCGCTCCTGGAAGTAGGGTAAATCATCCTTAACGGTGTAATGAGGACCCTTTTGACTCCATTCCAGTAAGGCTGAAGAGTATAGAAGTTGTTTTACTTGCGTTTGGATGTCCTCAATAGTTTGCAATGAAGTTAGGCCTAAGATTCTTTGTTCAGGTATGATTGGCACAGGTTCTAAACTCGAATTGGGTTCTTCCATGCCACTCCGGGATAAGGCGTCCGCTTTACCATTCTTGCAGCCAGGGCGATAGGTAATTACAAAATCAAATTCCGCAAAGAATAGAGCCCATCGGAGTTGTCGTGAAGATTGAGCTTTGGCCGTCTTTAAATACTGTACATTTCTGTGGTCCATAATTACGGTGATGGTGTGTCTTGCCCTGAGAAGGTAGTGACGCCAAGCCTTGAAAGCAGATTTAATAGCCAGTAACTCTTTGTCGGTAATTGCGTAGTTGATTTCAGGAGGAGAACATTTCCTGGACCAAAAGGCCACTGGGTGTAGTTGGTTAGTTTCTGGGTCTCTTTGCGACAGGACAGCTCCCATGGCCGAACTGGATGCGTTGGTTTCCACAATATAAGGGAGATCTGGGTGCGGGTGCTTTAATACAGGTGCAGAGGTGAATTTGGCTTTCAGGTCCTGAAAGGCTTGTTCGGCCTCAAGAGTCCATTCAAAGCGTTTGTTTTTCTTTAGGAGAGCTGTGATGGGTTGGACTGTTCGGGAAAATTCCGGGATGAATCTTCGATAGAAATTGGCGAAGCCGAGCATGCTCTGAACTCCCTTCACCGAGCTAGGAGATGGCCATTTGAGGATGGCGTCCACCTTTCGCAAGTCCATTCGGACTCCTTGTGGTGTCAGGATGAATCCGAGAAACTCAACTTCTGTGGTATGAAAAACAGATTTTTCGAGCTTTGCAAATAGTCTGTGCTGGCGCAATTTCTCAAGAACTGCCCTAACATGTTTTCTGTGATCGGATTCTGAAGAAGAGTACACCAGGATGTCGTGAATATAAACAATGACACAGACATCGATAAGTTCCCGAAGAACATCATTCATAAAGTACTGAAAGGCGGCAGGTGCATTGCACAAACCGAAGGGCATCACCTGATATTCGAAGAGCCCAAATTTGGTGCGGAATGCAGTCTTCCATTCGTCGCCTTCTTTTATACGTACCAGGTGATAAGCTCCTCGAAGATCTAACTTGGTGTACACACAAGCGTCTTTCACCTGGACGATAAGCTCAGGGATCAGGGGCAGAGGATAACGATTCTTAATCGTTATTTGATTTAGGGCACGATAGTCTATACATGTTCTAAGGTTGCCCTCTTTTTTCGGCACGAAGAACAAAGCTGAGGATACAGGAGACTTGGACGGGCGAATAAAACCATTGGCTAGGTACTGATCTAA
This sequence comes from Ambystoma mexicanum, assembly GCF_040938575.1. NCBI lineage: Eukaryota > Metazoa > Chordata > Amphibia > Caudata > Ambystomatidae > Ambystoma > Ambystoma mexicanum. The sequence continues at coordinate 429,610,260 of NC_090934.1, read as the reverse complement.
ATACTGACGCAAATGCAGGTTCTCAGGTTCCGTAAGAGCATAAATCCTACTACAAGGTAGTTGAGCATTGGGTACCAGATCGATTTGGCAATCATAAGACCGATGGGGAGGTAACGTGTTAGCCTGTTCCTTCTGAAAAACGTCTTGGAATTCTTGGTATTCTGACGGTAGCTGTACAGGGGTGGAAGTTGCTGAGGCTAGACCCGTAACTGGATTTCTTGGATAACAAGTTGGTTCACAATCAGGAAAACTTATCTTCTTTGCTCGCCAGTCAATTCTGGGATTATGTGTTTCTAACCAAGGAATTCCAAGAATTACTTGAAATTGTGGGGCCTTGATCACATCAAACACGATTGTTTCCCTATGTCCATCCTGACCCACCAGTGTCATTTCAACAGTGGAATGCGTTACAGGCCCTGAGGCTATTTCGGTTCCATCTACTGTAGTAATGACATCTTGGGTTACTTTCGGGCGGAGAGGGAGCTTAATCCTGGAAGCCAATTCACGGTCTATGTAATTTCCAATAGCTCCACTGTCGATGTATGCTTTTATAGCATGCAACTGCTGAGGCTATTTTGGGTCCTCGAGCACCATTGGCATGACAAAATGCGAGGTCAAAGAATCTGTTTTCAAGCTCGGCAAGCGGACCCCTACGCTTGTCGGGCTAGGTCGTTTCCCGAATCAGGTGTCAATAAATCGTTATCAGTGGCTCCAACCACCTTCTTAGGTGGTTTAACCGGACAATTTCGAAGAAAGTGACCGGAAGTCCCGCAATACAGACAAAGTTGCATTTGCCGTCTTCTCTCTCGTTCCTTCTGCGTTAATGGTCCTTTAACACCGCCGATTTGCATAGGTTCGGATACGTCGTACTCTTGAAGTTGGCGTGGGTTTTGATCGGTACTCGGGTTTCGTACTTGAACCGATCTGCTTTTCTATTTTGAAGTCTGTGATCAAGTTGAACCACCAAGTCTATGTAGTCTGCGCAGACCTGGGGTGGATCTACTATCTGAGCTAGAACATCCTTAAGCTCTCCGCGCAGGCCTCGATGAAACAATGTGATCCTTTTGTTTTCTGGCCATCCAGTTTCCACAACCAGTCTATTAAAGGTGGCAACGTAGGACAGGAGATCCTGATTACCTTTTCGTAAGGATAGCAGTTCGTTATCAAGGGCCTGTCCTTGAGAGTGTCGAGCAAACAATCTTTCCATGCTGGCCTGGAAACCCTGAAAATTCTGGAGAATGGGAGCATCCTGATTTACCAATGGAATAGACCAATCGGCAGCACTGCCACTGAGGTAAGATAGTATAAAGGCTACCTTGGTCTGGTCGTTAGGGAAGGCCCCAAGTCTGCATAGAAAGTGTAAACGACATTGGTTCATAAAGACGGCATATTTCTTGGGATCCCCCGCAAAACGTTCAGGCGGGGCCAAAGGCATGTGTCCAGGTAGATTGATTTGTACCGGGTTATTCAAACCCATTGATGTGGAAGTACCTCCGGAATTAGGTAAAGGAGTGTGCCCTGCCTGGGCCTGCAATAACCTTTTGGCCAGGTCATCTGTTCTTTCCTTGGATAGGATCAGTTCTCTTTTGAGAGCGTTAGTCTCCTGGCGGGCTGAGTGCACTTCTGCCCGTAATTCTCCCAAAAGCTGGGCCAGCTGATCTGTCTCGGAAGTCTCCATAGCGCCCGGGTGGGAAATTGTGGGTAGGCTTCGCGTTCTGTCACGCTCACCTGATTCCCACAGAGGCGCAGGTCTGGCTTCGAGTGCTGATGCTTCTTCAATGGTGAAGCGCAGGACTCTGAAGATGGACAGGTAGAGCCCCTCTACTCTGGCTTCTCTGGCTCGTAGGAATATTCCCCTGTGTGTGAAAAGGGAGTATTACCTACTGACGGAATAATGCTCAAGCCTCCCACTTCCTTCCAACCCTCCACGATACCCTTCCACAATTCCCTGTGAAGTCTCACCTTAGGGTCTGGAAGGATGAGTTCTCCATCCTGCTTCTGATGCAGGGGCGCGTTGAAACCCAGTTTCTTCACTGGATTGAGGTTTGATGGAAGTTCAAATAAGCTTGACTATTCAGGTAAGACGCTGTAAGAGTTCTGTTGCAAGTTCAAAAGTTCAAGCTTAATAATAATGTTCATTGTCTTATTGCAGCAAGCGCTAACGCTTATGTCTTTTTCCCCTTAGGGGCCGGGATTCGGAATGCCGGAGATATGGCGCCGACCCGAAGTGAAACGTGCAGTTCCAATAAATGACAGGTAAATTCTGGATGAGCGTTCGGGTAATGTCTTTGCATTCGCTCATTCAATGTCTTTGTCTTTTTTCCCCATAGGGGCCGGGGTCCGGAATGCCAGGAAGCGGCAGGACCCGAAATGAAATGGGAATGACCCAACTGGTAAGTCTTAGAAGGAAACTGAGCTTTTCCTATTCCCTTCCTTCTCTCACCTTGTGTTCTTGTCTTTTTCTCTCTAGGCACTGGGAAGTGGCTGCGGATCCGGATGATCGCTGCTGAAGATGGAGGTGCCCAGGAAAGGTGAGTGAAATGAAGCGCTGAAGCGATTGAAACGAAATGCTTTTAAAAATATCTTCCCTTTCAGGATCGTCGGTGTGATGTCTCCGTGATACAGCTTTAGCAGGTAAGGTCTTCTTTCTCTCCAATTCTCTCTTATCTCCCTTTGCAGGTGACCCAGGATGCTGACAGGCGTGGCTGAAGTCCAGATGCAGGAGCTGACACGGTGAGCGTCCAGCTGCGAGGAGCAGAACAACGCGAAGCAAGAGTTGCTGATCGGGCATGGTTTAAATAGCTTTGGAAGAAGTTCCAGGTATGTATCCTTCCACCGATCAGGTATGTATCCTTCCCCGACCACACCCAGGTCGAAAGTAGTCCCACAGGTAAAGTAGTTCCATTCAGGCCTCAAGAGGGCCTGGATGTAGCAGCATGGTCTGCATCAGGTAAGTGCACATTGAAACACTTGAACACATGTCTAGCTTTATGAGCCTGGCGCCTAAGTCGCCAGGACAGGGGTCCAACATGAGCCTGGCGCCTAAGGCGCCAGGACTGTGTCCAAAGGGCCCCAGCTTGGGCCCGCTGGCACTTCCCTGGGGGGAATGATGCCTGCCTCTGGGGTTGCTGGGTCGGACTCGGCTCCTTGGAGGTAGGCATCATGACACACCTTTATCTCCCCCTCATAGATAGTTGCCCAAAATTGGTCCAATGTAATCATGCTCTGGTCCCTTGCAAGATTTCCATATCCTTTTTAGTACCATTCCTGTAATTCAATACACATCGTAAGAATGTGTCTTGCAGTTTCCACCTCAATTTTGCAATACCTACATAGTCTTTCTGCTCAGAGGGTGGGGGGGTTGTCCAGGCAACAGTATATTCATTACACGGAGGGGTATTCATGCTTAATTGCATAACAAATCTGCTCAATGCTCTATTACCTGTTTTTAATAAACATTCTCTTCGTATAGCTGGTTTAAATCCCTGGAGAGCATAATCAGCATAGCGTATCTTAGTATAAAGATAAGACTGGTTTTCACATAAATCCCAAATAATTGCTTTTTTCTTTAGGTTTAAAACAAATATAATAACTTCTTCTTTCTCCTTTGGTGATTTCAGGCCTAATACTTCAAGAAAGGGCTGTTGGGTGTCCTGACCCACGTTTGAGCTATCATGCTGCAACATTTGGTGCTGTGGGCTTAGAAAATCCAAGATGGCCAAAAAGCCCACATGTGCGCCAGAATCCAGGAGAACCACGCAGTTTGTGTGTACACCAAAATGGCTGCCTAACTTGCCACCCACCAGTGCGAGCATGATGGGCCAGGGTGCCATGAGTGGAATGGGTGCCAAAGGTAAAACAGCAGCGCCTGTTAGCTCAAAAACGCTTTAAAATTACCTTTGGTTACTCTGAATGCCAGCTCAAAATGCCTATTTTCAAACATTGCAACACATCCAAAAATCTCACTGAACACCAGCGGATATCTGGCAGAATGAAGTATGTGTGCATACAAAATCTGGGAACATGAAGAGCCCAAAACAATGTTCATAACAAAACTGGCTGAGCTATGCATGTCAGCAGCCTAACTGAAACCGGATTAAAACCACCAAAATCAAAATGTTTAAATTAACTGAGTGACCTACTTTTGAGTGTCACATAGTTTGTAACTGTTAAAATGTCATAGTTTTGAACTTAGAATCAGCATTCTAGCTGCATATGTAAAAATTGTATTGACTTAAACTGGGGAACAAAAAGTGACATTTTAGCTGAAACCTGGCTTAATGAAACTGAATTCTGCCTGACATCTACTCCCACAGGAGTTAAAACCTGCTCAGCCACTCTTCCCCTTGCCAAAAGGAGTTGTCACCTCTCTGATTAGATTAGAGGTGGAGCAGCTGGGGACTACAGGGAGGTGAACAAAGGCCTGTCCTGGACTCAGGCAAATGTTATATTGGGGGCGTCGTAAAAGTGGCTTCCTCTTGGGAGAAGTGGTAGGAGAAGTGCCTCTGGGAGCCACCCGAGCTGGAGGCGGGTACAGGCAGAAGCTTCCCCCATGTGCTTTGGAACCTAAACCACACCCATCTGGGCCAGAGCATAATTTTAAAAAAGATAGATAACTCATAGTGCGGACTTGTCAGAATTATATAAGTAATATCATTATTTTTGTGATTTTTCTGTGAACATTTTGAGATGTGTTAGGACCCTGTGGTGTATTCTGGGGGGTTGCTAGCGGAAAATATGGTCTCACTCCAAATGTCTGCATGTTAAAAATCTGGCACTTCATCAATTCATGTCCATACTCCTTGCGCACATGTGTGTAAATTTGGGTAAATGTCCGATATTGCAAAACCAGTTAAAAAGCGCAAAATGTTGTCATTTTTGAATGCAAGCCCGCAGGAAGAGCAGAGTTTGAACAGAGTATACCTCATGTGATATGTGATGGGTGCACGTAATTTTAAACAACTGCGTATCTGTGCAATATATATTTGAATCAAATATAGATTTGTGGGCAAACTGACCAGGGGAGGATCCTCTGACCCATAAAACCTACAGCACCACTCTGACTCACATTTCCTTCCCCAATCAAGGAAGAGAGAAAAGCTTGACCAATGATCAGTTGAGAGAGGCGTTGGCTTAGTGATGCTGCGCACACACCCACTTTCAAAAGACATAAAAAGAGCCACTGGAAGCTAGAGAGGACATTCAAATCCAGTTGCTGCGGAGCGTTTTGCCGGACCACACAACATCCAGAAGATACCAGTTCCAGACTGACTCCAGCTACATACTCCAGAACCTAGAACTTATATTTAAGAACCTAAATCAGAGGCCTAAAACCACAAGCTGAGTTCTCTGCAGCAGGCCTCAAATCACTGCAAGCTACTCACAGCCAGGTGATCTGCTTGAATCCCTTGCCAAGAACTTTTGCCAGGACCAGTGCAGAGATCCAGGAGCCGTGCAGAGACCGCTGTATCCGGGCAGACCAGGCCAGTGCCAGACCCGACCAGACCAGACCGTGCAGAACCGCAGACCCAGAGACCAGATCGCTGTGAAGTGCCGCTAGCCTGATTGATCAGATCCGTGACGAGACCCAGTCCTTCCAAATATATTGTGAGTACAGCTAGGACGGGGCAAAAACCAAATCTCTTAGTTTAAAGTAATATAATTCAATCTATTTAACCTAAGTAAAACTGCCTCCTAACTGTCACCTGTCATTTGTAAAGCTGCACCACTGTCACTTGTCAATTCTGAAGCTGCAAGCTGTCACCTGTCATTTTGAGTTTACTTTAAATCCGAAAAACGACCTTTACAGATTCGTTCATATCTCTGGAACCGTTTGGGCTACAAACTTGGTTTAACTTTCCTCTGAAAACTTAGAATCTAAGCTTTCCAACAAGCCTAGAACCGACTTCCTACTCCTTATACCTTCTGCAATCATGATTCACGCACTCGCGAATTTTACCGCGATTTGCGATTTGGTTAAAAATCCAGCCAATGGTAACCATCAGCAGTCATTTCTTTCCTTGCTAAAAATTCATTTGCCTCTTAATCACCATCTCTGAATCATTGCTAAAGTGAGCCTGAACTCATCCCAAGTATCTCTCACTCACCCTGAACCTCCTAAAGGGAATTAAAAGCATTTTCAGCATATTTCTCACTTCATTGCCACCACATTCGAAGCACTTCGGCCTGTGTTTTAAAACTCATACCGGTTTTCTCTAAGCTTGCTGGGGGGAACTGAATTTCGTATTTTATTTGATTGCATTCCTGAGAACTGTGTGCTCCTCTTTCCATCTACTTCCATGTCTTACATTGCATAGGGGAGGGGGGTGAATTGCCAGAGAAAAAGTGATTATATTATCTTTTGCTAAAATCATCTCAAGTATTTCTGTACTTCCTTTTATTCCTCATTGCTTTTCCCTTGAAATCATGAAAGGATTTTTTCTACTTGATCCATCATATACTAACTCCTCATTGATTATAAAGAAGTGTGCTAGTGTCAGATTACCCATTGTTGATTAACATTATATTTATAAGGGCAATATCGATTATTAATTTATTATAAAAGCGTGGTATCTATATTTTGTCTTATTTCTCAAATAAACCTTTTAAACTTGCAAAACAGAACTACTTCTTGGCTCAGTGGGGTCAGGGGGATTCTAAGAGAGGGGTGTTATATAGGGGTAGTCATCCAGCACTCATGAACTGGACATAAAGATTTATCAATAAGGGTTTCCATTCAGTATCCCAGACTAGGCATTGACTTAGCTGTAGTGTTGAATTGAATCTTCTTACAGGGCAATACAGTATTTTGCAGGATTAGTAAATAAGTGTTCTTAATCCTATCCTCACTTCTGTGTTTTCCAATAACATTCAATAGGCTTCCTTCCTCCCCCTCCACCAGCATCATTCTAAGATATAATTTACAACATCCTATTTTCCACAGGGTCATCAGGGATGTAAGCCCCAGCTCACATCTTATTGCCTCTATAGGTACAGCACTAGGTAAGCCACGTACAGGTCTCCAATGTTTAGCTTCTAATTTGCTTAATTTAGTCAAATATTTTCCCTCCACTGTTTCCAGGGCATACAATACACCAGGTATTATACATCTCTTATATACCTCTAGGAAACCTTCTATAGAATGTCCTCCTTTACTAGACATATATTTTCGTATAACTTTCCACTTTTTTAGGTTTCTACCATTTCCTGAAAGACATTTATACGGGGTTACTTAAAATTGATATCCCCAGAAAGGGATAAGCCTCCACAACCTCCAAAGTTACAGAGTTTATATGCCATCTGGAGGTCAGTTTTCTTTTCTCCTTCTTGGTTGCTCCAAATATCATGATCTTAGTCTTGCTAATATTAATATTTAAGTTAGTTATTTCCCTCAGAAGAGAGGCACAATTCGTCCAGCAACCTTTGTAATCCCACTGGGGTTTTATCCATCAAGATGGTATCGTCCCACTTTCGGTGGAAAACTATTTATAATGGTAAATCTATCCAGAGGTCTGACAAATAGGGGTTATATAAAATTGCTGATGTAACACATCCCTGCTTAAGGCCAATATTTGTCCCAATCGCTGAGGATATTGTCCCCCCTTTACCTAGGCAAATAGATACAGTTGTATCCCTGTACATTTCTTACAAAACGTGTAAAATTCTAGGGCATATTTGTTTCCGCACTTAATTTTCCCCACAATAAATCCCTATTGACACAATCAAAAGCTTTCAAATAGTCAATAAAGCACACATATAAACCTTCCACTTTTTTATCTTTTGTATCGGCAATAATATGGTTCAGCATTGTCAAAGTGTCCAAAGTGCTATGATCTTTTCTAAAACCTGTTTGTTGGGTGGATAACAATCCCTTCTCCTTAATCCATTTATTCATAGTGCCCACTAACAGAGAACAGAACATCTTGCAGCTACTATCAACCATAGCAAGCAAGCGATAATTATCTGGTGTTTTCCTATACCCTTTTTTAAATATAGGGACGACTATAGCTTTTCTCCAGCTATCGGGAATAATTCCCTTTTCCCATATTCCGATAAATAGTTGGAGAAAAAGCACTGCCCATTTTTTCAGGTTTTGTTTAATTACAATATTGGCCAGCCCATCCGGGCCAGGGGCTCTCGATGATTTCATTTTTGTAATAACTTGGAGGATATCTGAAATATCATTATGGAATGTTGGTGTTCCATAAGGCTCACTACTTGTGGGAGATTTTGTAATGCGGTTTTGCTTGAAGAAGAGGTTCGCTATATAGTGCAGCCATACATCCTGACCCACGTCATTATTTTCTCTGTTTTCATCCTCTATCAGGAATTGTCGATACAGGTACCAACATTTTTTTGAATCATGAGGTCTGCATGGTTTATATATGCACCTCCAGTTAGTGTTGTCAATATTATATTTATAATCTTTAAGCCAGTTTTTATAATGCGTCATGATATTACCAGATCTAATTCTCCTCTCTTCTTCATCTAAGCCATATGACTCTTTAAGCATCTTCAGTTCCCCCTTCATTTCTCTTTTTCGTTCCTGTATCTGATGGTCAAATTTATGCATATGATTTTTACCCTGTTTGTTTTTAAGTTCCATTTTACTGTTTTCTTTTTGTATCAAACCCAACAAGTTTCTAATCATCTTGAACCCATTAAGAGCTATTTCCTGGCCATCAATAATACCACGATCAAACAATCTGTTAAATGTATCTAGATTTTTATCGGACCACGTAATCCTATTCCCTCCCGCCCTAAATTGTATGTTCATCACCTTTCCTACCTCCCAACTCTGTTTGATATTTAGCAAATTTTCCCTTCAATACCATGTGGTCACTCAGAAGAGCAGGTACATGTTCAAACAAGATAATAGATTAACTTAGTCTTTCACTAACAAACATATAGTCAAGTCGATACCTAACCTTCCCATTTGTCCATGTTTCCCCAGTGCATATCCCTTTATTAGGTTCCAGATACTTCAAACCCCAGTTTGACAGCAATTTCAACCATTGCGCTCCATATATAGTTTGCTGGTTTTTCCCCCCATCCAAACCATAATTCTGTATTTCCACTGGCACAGTGATGAGTGATTCATCCCACAGATCACAGCACCTATCCATCTCTTTTTTTGCATTGTCACAATAGGCATTGAAATCTCCTACAATACAAATTTCAGAGTCAGGAGATTCTATTGACCATCCTTCAATGGTATTATTTTTGATTTCTCCTCTCTCAGACATATTTTTCCCCCCGTGTGGGAATATATGTTAATAAGAAGCATTTCACCAGATTGGCTTCCATTATTGATGACTGCACACATAACAAATGGGGAGTTCCCATACTGGTCGTATGTCCTGTATGTGATGTGATATTTCACCCCTATACACAGACCTCCAACTGGTCGGTCTTTTTTCCCTCTAATAGCGCTTTACTCCATATGTTATACCCTTCCAAAAACATTTACCCACACACCCAGGTTTGTTGGAGGGCAAATATGTCACTGTCCAAGAAAAGATATATTCCATCCATATGAAGTGGAGGGTTAAACCCCCTACTATTCCAAGATAGTAGGGTAATTTCCTTTCTACATATCTCGTCTCAATTTTGTATTAGTCAGTTACCCTCCAAAAACCGTACTTACTTTTGGTTACCCCCTGTGTCCATTCTTATTTTTTGATACCCCCTAGATTCCAAAGTTTTATCACTCTGATGTTCATTTATTGTGGTGTGGAAAATAACAATTTCAAATTCATTTCCCCACACCCCATTAGAGTGTTTCCAAATCAAATCCACCAGAACTGCAGATCTAAATTGGATAATTGCCTAATTTTCCCAGCTCCCAATTTTTTGCAGAATAACTGTATCAATGTCCCCTGAATTGATATTGTGTAATTGTGGAATTTTTAACAGTTTATTTCAGGCCCTATTTTGAAAAGGGCTTTCTTCTGAGGTAACCTTTTCTGTGATCTTAATGATTTCCCCAAATTGATTTTAGTTTCCTCTTTATCACCAGTATATTTGTTCATTCTTGTTTTTGAATTTCCATTCATTGCCAATCGTTCCATTTCCTTAACGTGTATCTCCCTTTCCTTGTTGGTAAGAGTTAGGGCCATTTTACTAATAGGGCTATTTACATATTTTATTTCATTTACCAATAGCTCTTCTCCATCAGGTTCTATTTCATCAGGGGTCTGATCTTTGCTCCTCAACCATTTTTCTATACCCCCCTTTACTAACAGCCATTTTACCCTCATTCAATTTCCCCTGACATTCAATAATTTCAAAGAGATTTCCAACTTCAACGCATTCAGAGTCTAATGGAGCAGTGGTGGCTAAAGCCATGGTATTCCTTTTAGTGCACTTATGTGTTTTAACCTTGGCCATGGCCACCCTATTACGTGTAGTTCTTTTGTTTTTCCTTTTACGTCTGGTTCGTCTATTTGATCCCTGGGACACAGTTATTTCAATGGCACCTTTACAGTCATTCATTTCGTCTTCCAATGTCTCCTTTGAGGAGGGTATCTCACTGAGGTGTTCATTCACCTGTATCTCACTTTTCTCATTCTCTTTCTCAGCAGCCAAGCACAATTCACTCAAATCACCTAAAGCTACATTGTCATTATTATAGTCATTATTTTTACTGTTCTGGTCTTTTTCCCTATTTTCCTCTATCATAATACCAAGTGCTTTAGTATTATCAATTGTCTTTTGTACCAATGATTTGGTGTCATTTTGTTCATTTAGCAGCTTGGTGCAGATGGTCAGAAGGACATCCATCATGGTAGTCAGGGCATCAAATATTTCCCCAACCCTAAGGGAATTTTCACTTCTACTGCCTAATCCCAGATTAGGTGTATTTTCAATAGAATTCCTTGGTTCATTCCAGGACTCGTCCCCCTCATTGCATTCAGTATCAGTCTGTGCAAACTTTCCATATCAGGTGTGGCTGAAAAGTTACCAATAACATTATTCATGTTAGTTTCACCCACAGCAGAAATATCCAAATCCATACATGTCCCCATAGATTGTCGTCTAAGATTCTGCACTAATTTCACCAATGAATTATTGTCAATCATCGAGCTATTAATAGGGGGAGGGTGAAGGTCTACTGTCTGAGGTTCCTGCACCTTTTCTTTTATAGTTAAAAAACTCAATATCTTGGGTTGATCTAGTGCCCGTTTTTCTAAACTTGTATGGCTAACTTCTTAATTTCCCCTTTTCTTCTTACTTTTTTCTTTGCCCAATACTAAGGCCCCTTGTTTGGCATTTAGAGTAGGTGTATTTTTCTTGCCCTTCTTAGATCTAAGATTATGGGAGCACGAACTAGGACCCATATTACAAATCTTAGGGCAAGCCGGCCAATCGAGAATATATGCAGAGGGGGGAAAACTTCCTTAGAAATCGCCAGAGGAGAGGTACCCCCTTCTCAGCCTCCAATGCTTTGGGATACGAATGATTTCACTACTAATAAAACTAAAAACTCCCTACAAACAGGGGTAAACTCCAAATTTAAAATGCAAAGTGCCGTAAACCATAGTAGGTAACAGAAGAGCTATTAGTAGATACCAAAACAAGGTTTAAAATCCATACCGAGATTTATAGGGGAGAAGATATCTTCGCAGCCCCAATATATAAAAAAATAAAAAAAAATATAAAAAATATATAAAAAATAAAGGAATCTTAAATACAATATGGCCGTATAAAAAAGGAAAAAAGAACACTATATACAAAAAACACTTATCTTATGAATCCATCATAATCAGGTAAGAATAAAATGTCCATATAAATAAAATTACGAACATCAGACAAACTATCCAAACTTTTGCCAAGTTCAGATGAAAAAGGCAACGTCAAACGTAGCCAGAGTTTAGATAAGAGGGACCGCCCACATTGGGTACGTGGGACAGCTTGAGGAGCTGCCTTAGTCCGACTCTCCTCCCAACCTGGCGATCCTTTTAGTTATAAACAGTGGCACTCCTATTTCCCAAATTCTTACTTCCAATCCTCTGGTTGCTGCTATGAGTACTCCAGGAGGGAATAGTCGTGTCAGAGCTCTGATGAGGGTTTACGTCCCGTCCACACGCCCAACAGCCTAACAGCTGTCACCCACCCTTTACTCCAGCCAGGCTTCATGCCACAAGGGTGAGGATGTAGGGTTTTTATACTCCACTTCCAGAGTGGGTATGGCCAGCGTGGTTGAACTCCGGCTCCTTGGTGAGATCCTTATTTAATTTCAAGAGTTAGCGCTCGGGCAGCAAAGTGATTAATATAGTGCCAGAGATTAGTAGCAGAGAAACACCCACACAAAGGCACACGCAGGGCTTTTATACTCCACTTCCATAGTGGGCATGGCCAGCATGTGTAGAGCTCCGGCTCCTTGGAGAGATCCTTATTTAACTTCAAGAGTTAGCACTCAGGCAGCAAAGTGATTAATATAGCGCCAGGGTTGAGTAGCAGAGAAACCACCACCATGTACCAAGGAAGAGGGACAGAAAGTAATGGGGCAACCGAACAGCAAAAGGGGAGCAAGCAGCGAGGTGCAGAAGGGCATGAAGGAGGGGCTAGAGTATATAGCCACAAACAAGTGGGTAGGCGGGCAGATTCTCCTAAAGCTAGATGAGAAGACAACGGGAGAAGCAGTAGGGGCAACAAAAGAAATAGAGGGCCTTAAGGGGAGCCGCAAAGCCAAGGACTGGTCTGAGATAATGGAGGAAATGGACAGAAGGGAGAGGGAAAGAGAAGAGAGACTAGAAAGGGAGCGCAGAGAGAGGAGGAGGGAGGAAGACAAGGAACAGGAGCAGAGGGAAAGGATGAGTAGGGAGCAAGAAGAGATCGAGAGACAGAGGGAAGCAGAGGAGAAGGAAAAACAATTGCTAATAGATAGGGAAGGAAGAATGTGGCAGAAATGTTGATAGGGATAAAGGTAATGATAGATGTGGAATATAGGAGGCGAAAAGGACACGATAGTGGAGGAAAGAGATAAACTGAGAAAGAGAGTAAGAGAATGTCCACTATTCCCACATGAGACGATGAAGCTATATAATCCATTCGACAATAAGAATTATCGAGGAAAATGGGTATGGAGCAACCCAGAAGGAGTATGCAGTTACATGTCATGGACTTTTGAAGATCATGCAAATTATCATGGACATGTCAGAGGGCTAACGAAAATCTGGCTATTAAGGATAAAGGTTGTGCCATGTGAGGATGTGGTTGACAGGTCAACCAGAGGGGGGGGCTGAAGAGAGGGTCCCAAGAATCCCACCTCGCCCCTAGATCCATGAAGAGATGAAGAGCCAGGAACACTCAAAGCCACCCATCTTATTTCAGACAAATCCCAAGTGCACCAATGGATGACTTGCATACAGAAAGGTATCCCCTCAACCAGCCATAGAGACCAAATCCAGTACATATCAGGAATGGGGGAGACAATGGAGATCGTGGATGGGAATACCCTAATGGACAGACTTAATTAAACACCAAAAAGCCACAATGCTGACATCACTAGTGACACCACAACACAGCAGCGTTAGTCATGAAGCACACTTGCAGCCCTGCACCACATTTAATGAACACACATTTGCATACACAAAGAACATGCTTACACAGTTCTATAGCTAGAGGACGGATACACTTACTGTCACAGCTTTTATTATTTTTCTCATTAGCCAAATGCAGTAACGCCGAAACGTAAGGCAAAAAAAGATCCAGAGTAAGCTTGCAGATGCTTATGGCAAATAACCCTATGGGACTACAGGAGTATATATGGAGCTTGGTAGGACCATGACTAATGTATAGGTTACCTAGTACGACATGAGCATGTAGAAACCATATTATAAGTCTAAGGAAAATTACAGAAGGCATCAAGCCACGGAGCGCAAGATGAGAAGAGCTGATTCAGGCTGCACGGAGCACAAAGCTGGCTCGCAGCCAAGGTCAGAGATACACGGTCACATTCCAAACTCTAGACACCAAGGGATCAGCTGATGAAAAAGGGAATACATCCTCATAAATGCAGGCTCAAGAGCTCGATTTTGTGGTCTGCAAGCATGTGATACAGCCAAACTAGACAATGGGCATTCGCCCGTGGTGGGAAAGCAGAGCCGATCGCAGCAAACCAGACGAGGAATAAATCAAGTGTTGCAATGTAGGAGCGCACTCTCATAGGCAAAGGTGATATACTACCAGTTACAATACAGACATATAATCGTTTCACATTTCCTTGAAGAGGTGCACAGAGAGCTTAGAACCAAATTGAGTCCCAGGCTTGAGGAGATCAGCTCTAGCCAATCACGACATAGAAAATCAGGAGTGGATGGCAAGGGGTAAGAACCAATGGTAAGCCCACTACTCTGTAACAATGTAATGGATATTTTCTTGGGGACGGGACAGGCCAGCCACCTGACATACAAGGACCAGTAGAATAACCTCTATAGGGTACTTTCATAAGGGTTACCACTCTCAAAACCCAATCATTGGTGATGATAGGTTTTTCCGGGATGGGCCCTCGAATGATGTAATTTGTCCACAAAACTGGGACGCACACCATGGAATTCTGAGAAGTACTGGAGAATCTCGATTGTCTTGTATGATCCCTGTTATTTTTTTTGTAATACACCACAGTTCTTTTTTGCTGTTGGCTGAGTTCTCCGTTTAGTCTGGGGAAGGGTGTTGGGCCCTTGAGAGTCGGGCGGACCCCCAGACGATCTCTGGAATACCAGGGAACCATCCCAACAGTTTCAATCCCATCAGACTACTCCCCATTTTCCCAATTAGTCCATCAACTCTCATCGGCAAGCCACAAGCCAAAGTCGCTCATTTGTAGTTTGACCTTGTTGCTGCTCACTGTCCTGGAACATTCAAGAGAGTGTGAGCACACCACTATCTTAGCTTAAGGCTCTAATGAATAGTCTTTGTTTTCGACTTCTGAGTCACGTTTGAGTGGACCACCAATTTGTCCATTTCAGCCTTTCATTTACTGCTATTTGATTATGCAGGGTGTTGTTGCTCCTTCCAGTATATAGAGACTTGCTCACTCTATCTCATATGAACTTTGTATGCTTTTAATTGACCAGTAGTTTTTCTCTCACAGATTTATAGGGTGAAAGACAAAAGGTTTTACTTACCACGAAATATTTAAAAAAGACCTAAGGAGGTCCGGAATAGAGGTTGGCTATGTTAGAGATATTTTGAAGGAGGACGGGGATAATAAATGGAAAAAGAAGTATGAGATAATACTACGATATGTTTCCAAGACAGAGAAGTAGGGGAAACTATAATAAGTAGGCGCAGTAAATGACAGTGGCTGCACATCGTCTATGTACAGACCGCAGTCGCACAGGGAAAGACCCTAAGAAGAAGAAGACAACAAAACTTCAATGACAAAAGATAAGGCCCTGTTACAATATATTTTGGAAACAAACAAGGAAGAATGCATATACAAACCTACACAAGGGGGTGGGCATTCTCAATTCGGACGGAAAACGCTTGATGAAACAACATGAAAAGGAAATGCCACAGAAGATGTTTCTCCTGAATGTTAAGCTTTATGTTTTCTATGATATGTTTATGTGCTTGTCAAAGGGTCTCATTACACGGTAGGCGGTAACCATGGTGCAGCCGGTATTTTACCGTGTCCGGTTTGGTGGATGGCGGAATTACCGCCCTACTCCAAGGTGAGCGGGGCTGGTAATTGCCCTTTCACCAAGGCACTTCCCCATTCCCATTTTTGCCCCCATAGGGCTCAATGGGAATGAGGAAGGAGCTAATTATGGTACCGCAAATTGTGGTACCGTAATTAGCACCAAGGTCCTTTTTGTTTTACCAGCCGTTAAGGAATGGCCCCGCAAAGGGACCTCGTAGTAAGGCGTAAGGGTTTACCGTACCGATGCCCTTACCGGTACCGGTAAACCCTTACCGCCTACTGTGTAATGAGGCCCAAAGGATCTTACGCACATGAGTACCTATTTGTAGATGTATGGGCCTCATTACACGGTAGGCGGTGAACCATGGCGCTATTAGCGCCATGGCTCATGCCGGTAAAATACCGGCACCGCCTTGGCGGAAAGGGGATTTACCACCCCATTCCAAGGTTGGTGGGGCGGTAAATCCCCCTTCCGCCATTGCCCTTCCCCATTCCCAGTCTGCCCCATAGGGCTCTATGGGAATGGGGAAGGCGCTAATTACGGCACCGCAAAATTGCGGTGCCGTAATTAGCTCCGAGGTCCCTTAGCGGGTTGGTTTTTAACGCCTGCAAAAAGCAGGCGTTAAAGCACCAACCCGCTAAGGGACCTCGTAGTAAGGAGGTAGGGATTTACCGGTACTGGTATTTTACCAGTACCGGTAAATCCCTACCGCCATCCGTGTAATGAGGCCCTATGTCTTGAAATAATACAGCCTAGTGAATAGCAATGCGCAGAGCAGACAATAGGGGCCTGCTGCCTTCCATTGAGAACATTCCTATCTGAGGCTGTTGAGCATGTTAGAGAGTACACCAACTGTTCAGCTAAATGCACAACTTAGAGGTGAGCTGACTGTCCTTGCCATTGTCTCGAAGCATTGGACTCACACAGCACAACAAACACGTTCTTTTGTGGGTATCACCCCATTACTGTACAAACAATCACTGCGAAGCGCGAAATTTCGAAATTTTAACGCCGCATTTCTCCACATATATAATATATATGGGGGGACGTGTCAGGGTGATAATAAATGTTGGGGTTATGGAGGGAGCTGTGGGGGATCGTGACCTATGTATATATGTGGTGAAATGTGTTTAAAAAAAAAATCGACATTTTGGGCTTGGCAGTAAAAACGTCGATTATTTCACATAGATCCTAGGAAATCATAGGCTACCTGGAGAGAATAGGGAATCCTTTCAGGGGGACGGGGAGGGGGCACAACAGGTAGAAGCATAGCATAGACTCTGCAGGTGGGATAGTCAACATGGATTACTACTGAAATAACTAAATTAAAGCAGATGCAGCACTTGATCATCCACTAAAATGGTGCTGCTGGAGAATTATTTGAGGGCTGATGGAGGTTGGAGGGAAGAAGGTGGGCTGTCTGGGATAGATGGGCCAGGGCACAGCAACGGAATGAAAGCAGGAGGTAAATAAAGAGTTTGCAAGGGGCAGTCAAGCATGGGCTGTCACCACTATGCCCATTAGGGCGCCGCAGAATAAACCCATGTGTGCCAAATAATCATTGTGGGACCCCTCTGACTGCAAAAACATGGGCTGCTGCAACAGTGGCCCCTGGGCTCAGATCATTGTATTGGATTGCTTCAAGACATGTGGTATTACAGAAAAGTGTCTGTGACAGTCCCCAACTGCCGCCCTGTATACATACCCCTCTATCATGTGTTTGTGCCCATGCCTCTCAGAGTCTGTGAGCAACAGCTGTGCTAGTGTGAGCAATGAGGGGTGCTTAACTATCCATACCTCTGAAGATGAGCCCCCCTGATCTGAGTCATAACGGGACAATTGGGGGGGGGTGCTTTCTCGAATCAGAACATGAAGCGATTTCACTGTTAGTTCACATGTTGTACTGGGTGATAACAAGAAATTCAATGGAAAGTGCACTTGGATCTGGACTTCCTGTCTTGCACGACATCCCGCACTCTAGTAATATCATTCAATTGTCCTAAAGAAAGCATTGAAGCGTTCGCCCCTATAGCCATCAGGCGTGGAAAGGTACAGGGGAGCTAAGAGAAAAACGTGACATTTTAGACAATGGCTAAAAGAGATGGTCCCCCTATCAGATGTAAGAAGAGAGGAGTGCTCACCTTGATGGAGGAGTCAGAAGAGGCGCTCACCAGTAGATTCTCAGTGAAGAACTGGAGGCCCCAGATTCCCTTCTGATGCCCTTGCAGGGTCTGCTTCAGGGTGCACCCAGGGAGCTGCCATACCCGGATCGTGTGGTCCTGGCTGCCGCTGGCCAAAAGGTTGTCCCGGAGGGCCAAACAGAGGACCCTGAGGATCGAGAGAGAACAGCTTGTAGACTCCAACTGTAGTTCCAAAGACAGCAACATCATTCAACAGAATGCCTTCCAATTCAAGAACACAATGATGGGAACCCCTGAAATATGGGCATATCTTTGCTTGATTATGTGATCTATAGCACCTGTGATTAGTGCCTATGGGCAACTCACATCATATTGTGTTTTAAGCATGTGTACTTCTTATTAATTTTGCATTAGAGCCCACACTTGAGGGGTCTTTTGTGTGGTAGGTGACCGCTGCCCAAATCAGTGGTCCTGAACCAAACACAAGTTGCCTCGAATTAGGGTGTATGTCGCCTAGTACACAATAGAGCCCGTAAGTAAGGGCTCTAATTTTATTAGAGCTGGTGAAGGGGGATGAGGGGAGCATCACCTCGGGTTCGCCGGATGCCCAGTGCAAGCAAATCAATCAGATTGGGAACCTTAGAATGCAGCGTTTACAGGTGGGTAAAGTCTGTATTCCAAGCTTGCTGATGGTGGGAAATGCAAAGGAGAAGCATGGAATGCAGGCTTCTGTTGGTGGTTAGAGCCCACAGTCTACACGTTTTGATTGTCTAAAGAGACGAAAACATGTTTTAATATTATTTGTGTCTCAACTGAGCAGTTTCCTTCTCACATAAAGTGTGACAACATAATTTCCCCATCTTTAATTAATCAATTAGTGAGCTTTTATACTGCACCGAATCACCACTTTAGTGGTTTCAAAGCGCATATCCTTGTCCAAGATATTAGGGTGTTTTGTGTCCCCACACAGGGATCGCCAGACGATAGTCTGCTGGAGGAAAATGAAAATGTCCTATATTGTCCCAAATGCATTAGCCAATACTGTCAACGCATGTCAGCTTTGAAGGAATGGAAAAACACGAATAAAGGTATTTTAGAATTTAGAAGAACAGTGAAGAAGCTTTGTTGTATTACATATACCTATCAAGAACTTGTAGCAGTGTATGAACTGCAAGGGTGCAGCAGAGGGTCTCTCAGCTTTGACTCCAAATATGGATTTCTGTCATGCAATCCTGCCAAATGTTGGGGGCCCTAGGGAAGTAAGTAATACCTGTGCATTTCTTGGGCATGGCTTTAACATGCCCCACCTCACCATGTAGTGAGTACATTCCAGAGATATTCCCTGGCACAGCGAATACCTCTTCTCCAGAAATCTCTCCTAGAATACAATTGAGTCCCACAATAAATTCAGTCCAATTGTACACATAGCTCTTCCACCTTTTCCTTTTCATGCCTTCCGGAGCATCCTAGCCATCCCTCGCCCTCACCCCAACTAGCAACCCAACTTTGCTCCTCCCTACCACTGCTGAATGTTCTTTCATACTCCTCCTTCGCCTCTCTGACAGGCAAAAGCGATTTGTTAGCATTACATAACTAGCAGGATCGCGTCCTATTCTTCAGCAGTAAAATGGCTGTAGACATAGATACATGATACCATGGACTGTTTGAGATGCTTTTGAGTGAAGAAGGTGAAGGCAATTAGGCTTCCCATACTGGATTACCAAAACCCTTTCTGTCCCCAAGTCTGCCTGCAAGGCTGCTTTGCAAGAGGAGGCTGTCTCTGGCTGTACTGCCATACAAATATCTCAAATTGAGGGACTTCCAGGGCCAGATGAGGATGTATGTGGGCTTGTAGGGCCTCATTTCAAAATGTTTGGGGACCCACTCGCCTACAGCTGAAAAAACACACCTGAGGCATACTAGTTACCACTTTCACAGACCCGGTTTGCTGCCGAGCACGCATCGCTCATTCGGGATGAGGTACGCATCAGAGCAGAAGGAATACCAGCAAACCGTTAAACCACCTGAAGAGGATCCGTGTTGGATCGAAACATGTCTATGTAGTGGCAGTAATGTGGTGTACATTTGGAGGCTAAAAAATGTATGGCTCATCCGATACAAGCAAAAATTAGGCTTGTTGAATGGAACTGAAATTCAAAATTCGATTGTGTATATTACAAACCAATATAAAAGCGTTTTGAGCAAGACCATCAAAGTGGATGACTTGCTATAAGGGCTGTCCCTAAGAGTGGTAGAGTGTTCCATTGAACAGCAGGTGAGACCGCTGTTTTTGTTCATACAGCTGTGTGTTGCACAGATTATAATGGAGATGTTCCCAATGCAAACTCCAATGGGTGATTTCCCTGGCTTTATCATTGAGGGTGCACAGCATGACCCCCCTGGGGGCTTCATTATTCGCAAAGCATTTTCACTGACCCACACCAAAGAGCTGAAAGAAGGGTAAAACACGGCTACAATACTTTAACACTGTTTAAAGAGTCTTGTCTCTGGCTGGGCCTTTATACATTTAAAGTGACACAGCCTTCGGTTTTCTTAGCCAATCTGTGCCGGCCGCAAGTCCCACCTTGAAGCTACATTCTGTGGAAAAATCCTGTCTAAAGCAGCCGCTGCAGATTATCAAAAGACAGGTATTGGCTTCTGCACAACAGAACAAAGAGAGCAGCCTGCAAGTTGTGAAGCTATTTTTTGTCAGAGACACACACACACCCAAAGGCGTGGTGGTCCATTTCAATTTAAACTGTTGAAAGGCCCTGACGCCAAGCCTTGTTCCTGCTGTATGGCAAGCAGAAATTGAGGTAGGTGTTTCACCCAACAGCATGTATGTCCATCAGCAAAGGTTTGCTATATAACTTTAAAAGCCTGGGTGATTCGTTCATTTAACAGTTTGGGCTGGATGCTATAACTTGTGAAATGGCGGGTCCGCATTCCTTTTTTTTAAATCACAGTTTAAAAGCACTGGGCATACAAAAAGCTCTTGTGTTCTTTGATCATTTCCTCAGAGACATGTACCCTGAACACATGTTCCTGGAGCTGATGTTGAGCATAGGACTTCATACTCTAGCTGAGGGGTAGCCAATTTATCATCTGCTGGATGTTTTGGCCTACGAATCCCATCAGGCCCAACCAGCATAATCAATGGTGAGGGACTGCCAAAACATCTGAATGGTGATAGGCTGGCTAACCCCGATCTAGATTTTTCTCAACATAGTCAACAAACATTGGGCCATGTTGGTTCTCCTGGCTTGAGGACCTCTTCATGATCACAGGACCTAGTGTATTCCATTGAAATGCAGTTTATCTTATATCTTACACTACTTGCTGAGTGGGCACTTTGGCATGTCTTTGCCCATGCGTGGTACAATGCTCTTCACACGGTTGCCCCATTTCAATTGCCACACACGTAAAATACAGAGCCCATCTATCTCTAGTTTCAGGGCGTTGAACGCTCTTACGCTGCTGTGTGTCCCACCACTGCTTCGGATCGGCACGCACCCTTCTGCCAGTTGCGTCTTGTACAGTAACGCCTCTTGAACTCCTTCTTGCAGTGAGCTAGAGCTGAGGCTCTCATGGTTAGACCTGAAAGACAAGACAAAAGCAGAAATAGGATATTGGGTATTCTTGTTAATGTCACAGCACCTGTATTCGCCTCTAGGCACATGGGGGATTGAACGTTGATTCTTGTGAACGGGGTGGACTAGGCACCAAAGTGGCCCTGGAAAGGTTTTTCAAAGTGGCCCTGTGTTACACAATACAAGCAAATTTAGCAAGCAGGCCAAACCGCTTTAACTATGGTTTGAGAGGTTCTCTAACCAATAAAAGTTTGAAAAATGGGGCCAAATTACACAAAATAAGTCCTTTTTGCAAGAAAACAAGAAGGAATTGCGGATTCAGCATGCAGATTCTGCTGTGGGCCACCAGAAACCTTAAAACATATTGGGCCTCACTAGGAGGCAGGCAGCCACGTAATGAACGGTGCCGGTACGGGACCTGCACCGTTCATTACGGGCTGCCCAATTACGAGGACGGCTGCAGGACCCGCTAAGGAACGCCTGGTCAGACCTGGCGTCCTTAGCGGGCCCCGCTAGCAGTCCAGGATGCTAACAACGGGCCCGTCATTAACGGGCTCGTTGTTAGCATCCTCCCCATTCCCATTGAGCCCTATGGGGCTCGAATGGGAATGGGGAATGTTTATTTCCGGATCCCGGAAAAGGGCAATAACCGGGTCCGCCAAGGTCGGCATGACCCGGTTGGTGCCCTTTTCTGGGCCCTGGAAAAAAATCATTACCGGCGGCAGCCCTGCCCTTAATAAGGGCACGGCTACCACCAGGGTCCTAATGAGGCCCATTGTCCTGAATTGTGTAGCAGTACAAATACAAAGAACAACACACTTGGGCCATTTCACATCAGATGCCCTATGGAAAAATTATGAAGACTGGTGGGAGCATCTATATGGAGGTAATGACTCCAAACTAATTTTTGGACTCACACATTTTCTAATGGACATCTTCCCCGAGATAAAGTACTACTAAATTAGATATAAAAAACGTAATCTAACCTAGAATGAAATTAGAAATATGATGATGTAACCACATAAGGGTTGATAATCCGTTTCTGAGATTTTCGCTGTTGTTCTGTACTGTCGTGCTTATTCTTTTACTTTTTATCCTTGTTGGAATTTTAAACTGTGATTGGTAAAAGTTTCATGTAAACTATATACCAAGACAATTTTAAAAAACACATTTTAAGACACATTTGTCTTTAAATAAGGATTAAAAAGTAGTTTCATAAAAATAAAAAAAAATATACACTGACATGAAACAATAAAAATGAGGAAAAACCCTCTGGAAGGTTTATAACAAATTCACTGCTTCTAAGGGTGTGGGGGATGAGACAAGATGGAAAGTTGGGGTGAGTGAGGGATAGGGTAAGAGGAGCAGAATACCAGGTTCCCCACTAAAGAGGAGGCTAATAGAGGCCCACCAGGAAATCTCCAGGCGTACCTGAAGGCCAGGCCACCACTGCTTGGGAACAGCTTCTACATGGAGTATATGCGCTGATCAAGTCCTGCTCAAGCGAGGGGGCGGGGGAGAGGGGGTGCAAGAGGTAGGGATGGGAGTACTGGGCGGAAATGACAGAGGCAGGGAGGGAAGCACTATGAAATGGAAGGGGGTGCAGTGGCTGAGAGAGAAGTGCAGGGGGCACCATACAGAAGCAGGAAGGAGAGTAAAAGGGGATGGATAAACAGTTGGGATCATCGAGGGAAGTACAGCGACACTGAGGAAAAAGACTGGGTGCGGGAGTGTGGGGGAGGAGAGAGAGAGAGAGGGAGAGAGAGAGGCATCGAGTTACGTACAGGGTGGGGGAAGTGCAAGAGCAAGGAGAGGAGAGAGCCGAAGACATGGACGGTGTAGAAAATGCATCTGTCACTGGTTTCCTCAGTGTTTTATTTTTCTGGACTTTTTCACCTCAGCTTATCACATTGGTCTATCTACCGGGCCACTGGCGAAATACGTTCTCTGTATTTTGTATTTGGGTTTGGTACAGGGCTCAAGTTGAGGGTACACGCAGGGGGACAGAGTCCACCCACTTTTTTCAGAGGGTGGACTCAGTCCTCCCCAGCTAAAATGAAAAGCATTGAATGTCATCTTTGAATTTATGCATTGAAGCCAACCACAGGTCTCGTATCAAAGTCATCAGATTTGTAGGCCGGACACTTCACCACTGCACTAGATACCTTGATGAAAAATAACAAACAACTAAAGGTAAAATGTCCCATTTCGGTACTCCAAGTCCCAGGGAAAATATTTATATTGGTTCTTGGTGTTTAAAACATGCACACCTTTTAACGTTTTCAAAAACACTATTAGAAGAAAATATCCTCTCTTGGTTTTGTGTGTGTGTTGATTTTATGAAAGGCAAATGCCATTCCTCCTGTGCAATTTGGGTGGTTACGCAAAGCCAATTTAATGAAATGTGCATGGTTCACCTTGATATGCAAATTTCTGGCAACGTCCCATCACATTGCATTTGTTGATGAGTCCCCCCACTTTAATTTTTAGGACTTGACCCCTGGTTTTATATGGTGCAAACCTGACTATGCAGCAACGGAGCGCTGTTGAGGGTAACATATTATGCAAGGAGGATTACCATATGTTCCAGCCATGCGGGTGGGGAGTGATGCCCGGAGCCTGGCTTTCGCCTAGTAATACAATGCTCACTACACCAGCAATCTGGTGTTATGTTATGTTAATGTTAATGTGAAAGGTATTTGTACCGCGCACTGTCACCAACGGAATTGGCTCCAGGCGCTCAGGCGGATCTGCAAACAAGGAGGTCGGGGTGGGTTAGTCGGATGAAGAGGGAGCAGGAAAGTGAGAAGGTGGTGTGCTGTTGACAGCTTCAGTTCGGTTTTCAGTGTGCGCTGAGCTTTGGTGTGAATATCGGACCAATGCAAGACCTCATGTGCTGTTGATGCGGTTTATGTGTTGTTTGTTTATTATTGCAGTGTGGTGAAGTGTGTGCAGTTTGCTGAGCGAGAAAACAGTTGTGTGTATAAAATGATATGATAAAATGCAGAGCCATTAGCAGCCATGACCAAACCTGAAAGTCAAAAAAGTACAATGATTACTGATTTGTCTCATCATGGCAAGTGCCATGTGCAGCCGGGTCTGTCTCGTGTACTGGGACACCCATGAGCGGCCTGCCTGAATCTTGAAGCGCTGTCCCCGCTGCTGCCCCAGGTGTGTATCACAGGGAGATAAACCCAAAGCTCCACGCCCAGCATTGTGTCTCAGTAGTGCTGCCGAGAGGAGGGAGGCCTATATTCATCTATAGAGATGTTTGTATTGAAGTATTTTCTGGTGGCTTTTGTATAGCGCTCACATTGCATTACAGCTGCTTCACAGCACTAGGGCTCAACAGACGGATGAAGGAAACTGTGAAAACAATCTTGAAGAACAGGAAGAGGGACACGGTTGCCAGGCACTGGCTTCCAGAATGTTTGCTGTCAGCGAAGCCTCTGGTGGGTGCACAAGTAGTGTTCCATTAATGGCCAGCCAATTATTGGCTATCAGGCAGTGGTTTACAGTCAAGTGTGGATGCAGATTATTAAGGGCCAAAGTCACCCGAGAAGCCGCTGGGTTTTTAGACCTTTGTAGAAAGGAAGGCAGTATTCCTCAAGATGGAGGTGAAGCAGGAGTATGCTCCTGAGGTTTTTGAGCCTTGTCTGTTGTGACAGATCGCCATTTGGCAAGGGCATAGATGGACTGGCTTTTATTATCTGTATTAATTTAATAAAATGCTGGTAATTCCATCTCTGAAAGGGTAATCTGGTGATCAGATTCCCCTTTCATAATATCCATGCCAAATGTATAGTGTACACCTGTGCACTGCTGCATTAGTAGCCTGATTGCAGCTCCTGCCCTACAATGACACAGAGCATGTTCAGTTCACAGGTGGCGTCTTGATAGTTCAAGTGACAGCTAAAGTCACTGCAGCACCGGGGTGGCATTTAAGATATGCACCTGTAGAGAAGGAGCCAAGTACCCCCACATCAAGCACTGCTCCTATTTTGCCTATATGTTGGGAACCAGAGTGTGAAATACGTGCAGTGCCAGTGAGGATACCAATAACGAGGAGAATCCTGGAAGCAAGGTTCCCATTGAAAAAACCATACCTACATACACAACAATATGATGGCCATTTGAATGGAATCCCAGAAGAAGTGGGAAAAGTGAGTAAAAGGGAAGATTGGTGACGTCACACGAAGCAGGGCTGACGCACCCAGACGAGATGAAGAGGCAAGAGAACATAACCATTCTATAGGTGTTAAGAAAGTGTTGAAGATAAGCAACATTTCAAGATCGAGATGAAGATGTTTATGCTACAGAAACAATGAAGATATCAAGTCCTTTTACACATGTACAGATGCAAGAACCGCAAGCAGACCAAGTATTTTTAAGGCTATCTATGTAGTGAATAGATTGCAGCATGCGCCAAATATATATACGTATGGGAGTGAAAGAACTGGGAACGATTCCACTATGCATTTTAGCAGAGCTGGGCCCAGAGAAAGAAAGGCTTTTCCAGTGTGTTGCAGTTGAAAAGCAATTGAATTACAGAGGTGAATCAAAGAAAGGTGAGGCTAGACCAGCGCCAAGAAGCCAAGGCCGCTCTGGGAATGATACCACTGTCTGGTTTCTCTCTGCCTCCTTCTCCCCTTCCTGTCCCCCCCACCTCCTGTACCACAAAGCACTTTGGGCATAATGTCAGAAAATCAAAGTCCACTCATTTCAAGAGCAGGGATTGCACCGCTAAAGCCGGCTAGCTTCAGTCCAATCACCTTTGGACCTTCACGTTTAAAAGAAAGGGTATCACACCACTTCTTAGATTCACTGTCGAACAAACAACTGAGAAGGATTCATTTGACATCTCCGGTGCTGCTTTTCAGCACTCCTCCACACCTTCGAACTACAGTGCCTGCATCTCAACTCTGTACAACACTGCATCATATCCTTGCTGAGCCCGTCACCTGCTAAGTTCAAATCAACTGCTCAACACTAGGACATGTCTCGAAGTGCTGGAAAGTCATTTTCTGGCTTGAATCATGGGTTATGGCATAACTCGACCTGACTCGCTTCAAACTGATGCTTCACCGAACTGCACATCGGAGCATCAGGATCGTTTTGGCAGTCGCCTCCCGCCAATTCGAATTTCTGGAGAGTCACTCATGAACTCTTCCCTGTGGTTACAACCCAACTAGACCTGGCTCGACCCCGAACAGATCCTGGTAAGCTTCCTGACCTGCATTGCAGAACGCTGCTTTCAAAACGGACAGAGATACAACACTTAACTCTGCTTGATGCCTGCTTGCTGCTTGGGTCCACATGATCCAACGTACACCAACTGAGCCTGTTCCGCTCGCACCACTGCTCGAAGCCGGGTTCGGCCCTGTATACCCGCCAAAGACCTGAAACAAGGTACCGTTTTATAATCTACCTTCTTTTAAATCTGCCCGCCTCTACTCTCTGCCCTCTGCAACTCATCCAGAATAGGACTGTGAGACGTGACCTTGGCTTCAAGCCCAGGGATCGTATCTCTCCAGCACTTAAATCTCTCCATTGGCTCCCAGGGGCTGCAAGGATCAAGTTCAACACCCTTTGCATTGTCCGCAAGGCCTTCTTGGACCTGGGGCCAAAATATCTTCAGGTTTCTCTTCTGAAGTATCTGCCAACTCAAGCTCTTAGCTCCTCCACCTCCAACTCCTTGGGGATTAGTTGTTTTTCTGAGCAATAAGCTTGGGTAGATCTCTCTCTTCAGCTGGCGCCTCACTCTGGAACAGCCTCCCTGCCTCTCTGAAACTTGAGCAGAACCATCTCCGGTTCCGGAAGCAGCTCAAGGCTTTCCTCTTTGCTTCTGCCTTCTCTCTTCCTCTTCCCTGCTGATCTCCATCTGATAATGCACTAGTTAGCTGGCTACCCTCTGAACCACGGGCCCAGGTCGCTTTCTTCCCAGCTGCACACCTGCAATGCCTCCTGGCATCCCTGCACTTGGGGCTGTATCTGCAACCTTACAGTCCCCTTACCTACCTGCACTATCTAACACTTGCTGTCTGAACTTAACCCTGCACTGCCACCTGCTGGTCGCACTTCTCGTTTTGATGTTTAAATCCTATGTCCTGCACTTGCTCCGCCTACCCTTCCTCTTGCACTTTTCCCCCTCCCTCTCCCCTGCACTTGCGCAAACTCAATGTCACTGGGCCTAGTAAGATCGTTGTCTTGTCCCCCCTTATGTCCCCCACCTTGTCGCGCCTTGAAACACTTGTGTATATGCACGATATAAATAAAATATCATATCATGCCCTATCATACTATTGACCCATAACTGGCCCTTGGTCCATTATGGGCCCTAGAGACTGCTTTGGTTACTTGTGCACCTTTTCATCCAAAGACATATCCATTGTGGGCTTTATAATTTGCCTATCAGCCCTTTATTCATGCTCAGAGTGCTACACTCTTCTATCTGTTGCATCTTCTCTGTTCTTTGCACAGAGGTGGGTTTTTACAGTGTTTTTCTATTTAGTTATTTTTGCAGATGGTGGTTCTTATTAAAGTATCTATTTTCTTTTTATAAAACCATGATTAGACATTCCCTTTATTTAGAACTGTTCTGCATTTGCTGTTTGGTTCACTACTGAATCACATTCACAACCCTCTTAGATCATAGCTTTCCCTCGGCACACGTTACCCCAAAAGGTGACAGAGGTATATCTCCTGACTATGGCTGTTTTACCTTTATGATTGTGTTTGTTCTTGGTATGAAGCAGTGTAAGTGTTGAGTGGGCATTCTTGCCTCTACTATGCTTGTAGTCCAACAGGGCAGAATCCAATTTGTCACAACAATGTTCTCACCACAGCACCTGAATGGATAGCCGGTTTAGTCATGCTGTTCTTACGTGTCTTGCCAGCAAGTAAGGGTGGATTACAGTGTACTGTGAAGAGGGATTCTGGCACTTAGCAATGAAGTGCCTTGTGTATTTAGGCAGAGACTTTTGAATCAGCTCCATTCACTAATGAAGAGTCAATAAAATATCTACATTAGTCAGTTACAGAGGCTCTGAAATGCACCAATCACATAGCCCCTTCTGCATATGACATGAAATGGCTGCTGTCCCTGTTGGGATGGCCCTTTAAGCATTGGCCTTTGCTTTTACAGCACTAGAAACAGGCTTGGGCTGGCCTATAGGGCAATAGGAGCAACAATGAGGACCAAGGCCAGAAAGCCCTCGGTGCGGGTTGCACACCCTTGATCTAGTTCTAAGACTAGATGAACATTCAATTTTAGGTATTCAAACCATTTTTCTTTTCTTTTATGTTAACTGTATTTTGCGAACAACGCTGCTGACACTCATAATTCATGAAAAAAAACAGTTGTATTGATGTCACAAATTTTAAAGACCACCATGAGCAGCCTCTGCCAGAAAATGCTAAAAATGGCAATGCATTTTGGACAACTTGTCCATAATCAGGGCCAATAGCTCTGTATACCATGTAAGCAATTATTTGACCAGTCACCCGGACCATACATATACAGGAAACCAAAAATGACCGAACCATGTTAAAGATCATTCCAACAAATCAGGAAATTAACAGTTGATACACAACACCACGTGACATTGGTGCACATAACCTGATTGCACACACCATCACCAAAACATCATAATTTGGTATGCAATTATCACATTTTGTCCACTTTTCAGATGTACAAGTGAAGGTCATTAACAAAACCATATCGACCACACTGTTTACGAAACCCACAGACAGGAATAATCTTCTGCATCGGATGGGTTTTTATTCCCTGAATATGCTGAAGAACTTGCCATATGGCAGCTGTTAAGGATTAAAAGGATTGTGAGTGATCCAGAGGAATGTCAGATTGAGTTTGGCAAAATGGTGAAAATGTTTAAAGATAGATGCTATCCAATGAATTACCTGGAAGTAGCTGTTGGGGAAACTACGATTCAATCCAGAGTGACACTACTTCAAATGAGACCTAAAAAAGTCACTGCACCGTTAGCATTTGTGTCCAAATTCTGTTTACAGAGCGGTAAGGTCAAAGAGAGTGTTAATAAACATTGGGACATCCTGAGAAATGACATAAGAACCAAAGATGTATTTCCAGAACCACCTGTGTTTGCCTATCAGAAGAGTGAGAATTTGAGAGACATGCTAGTCAACACGAGAGAAAAGGTACCCAATAGCAACAGAACAGACAAGAAGGGCACTTATCAATGCCTTAGTTTTGGTAATTGTAACAGCGTGACGAAGGGCCTGAGTGTCTTCCATCCCCGCGAATAGAGTTAAGGAATTTTGCAACCTGCTCTTCAGAGAATGTCATTTATTGCATTAGGTGCCCTTGTGAAGAAGAAGTGCGCAAAGAGAGGCCTTTTGGGTTCACAGACTGGAGTCCTTGGTGCCAAACGGCATGAATGAAGAACTGAATTTATATTGTTTCTTATGAATATGATCTGTGCATGCACAACACTCACAATTGCATATAGAACTGCACAATATTTGCGCATTTATGTTTTATTTTTCATTTTTCCATGTGGATATTCTGTGATTATCAAACAAAACGAGTAGTAATTACTATGTATCGCCACAGCTTGTGAAATCCAATCCACAGTTTGGAACCGAGACAGATTGTGATAATTGCAGAACATTATGAGTCCCTCATTTTGCTGATTAGGTTTGTTTTCAATTAGGTTAGTGTACGTTTCATCTGTCTTTTATTATTGGTTGATTGTGTATTTCTATCTTTTCCTCTTTTTTCTTGTTTTTTTGCTTGCTTCATCTTATTGTCTTTGGTTGACCCCACGTGGATCTCACATGAGATAGATTTGATACTATCAGTGGGTATAGCTGTGTGACACATCTCAGCATTTCCGCTCAATCTCTTGAATAGTAGATGTAGATTTGAATTTATTTAGAGCATGACTGCAGCAGTAAATCTTGTATTGATCGACTTGAATTCAACGGATGATTTGACAGGACCGGCTTCACTTTAATATCCAGTATCGTTCTGATGTGCACTTAGTTAAGATATACCCACCGGCAGGCTAACAACTATGTTAGCATCGAGCACATGTTGAACATATCAGTCCCTTTTCTAAATTTAACGTAGGATACAGGCGTAGTTCATGAGTTAGCACGCACCTCATGTGACCAACAACACAACGGGATCATCTTAGTCAAAATGCAATATTTCTTTAAGTGACAGCGTGTGTATGCGACGCAAGTTCGCTCTCATCACGCATAAGAGCTAGGCTGGCCTAATCACAGAGTCACGTGACACAAGGGTACTTGACTCTCCATCTACAATAATACTACACGAGAGATTGGAGGCTACACACATGGAGATCCGGTGCGATATGACGGATAAAGAGAGATAAGTAATAAGTGGCCCCAGGAAGCAAGGAATTAGAGAACGGCATAATACAGAACAGGGCATACTAACATGGTGTCACAGTGTTTACCTCTAGATTCATCAGAGCAACCTTCATCCACACAATGCAGAGCATGGACGCATAGGCACCTGTACGTCTAGCAATTGTGTCCTTTTGACATGCACTGACCACAGATTTCCAGCAATGCCAGGTAGGATTTGGTAGCAGGATTGAGTGTGCCATTTAATATATGGGCCCTCATTACGAGTTTGGCGGTAACCATGCCGCTATTGGCGGCATGGCTGCTGCCAAAATCGCGTTGGGGTCCGGGTCCTCGGAATGAGGATTTACCGGGCCATTCCGAGGTCGGAAGGCCCGGTAATTCCTCCCTCCGAGGACCCGGACCCGGTTCTTCCCCATTCCCATTCAGCCCCCATAGGGCTGAATGGGAATGGGAGAGGGAGCAAACAACGGGCCATTATGAGTTGGCCCGTTCTTTGCTCCATCTTCCCCTCGCGGGACCCGCTCTGCACGTCTGTGAGACCAGACGTGCAGAGTGGGTCTCACGAGGGGAACTCGGAATCGGGCGGTACGGGGTTGACGGCACCGGCACCTTTACCAGTGCCGTTAAACCTGTACCGCCCAACTCGTAATGAGGGCCATGGTGTTTTTGATGAAAGAATAGAACGACAGGGACAAGTGATGGTCATACATTCTTAAACATGGCTTGTAAAGATCTACACAGCCGCAAGTGGGAAGCTTTGTGTAATGTATGTAGTGTTAACAGAGGATTGGTCACGAAATATCTCTGACAGCAGATTGTTTGTTTTTCCCATTTTTGTTTTTGTCTTTCCCCTTTTTCTTTCATTGTTTACCTTATTCATCTCATCTTCTCTGCTTCTTGCTTTGTGAACTGCTGCATTGGAAAAGCAAAATCACAATTTATGTAATGGAATTGGACCTCATTATTATGATTATAACCAGGACAAATTGTGATAAATGGATACCAATTTATGATGTTTTGGTGATGGTGGTTGCAATCGGGTTATGTGCATCAATGTCACGTGGTGTTGTGTATCAGCTGTTAATTTCCTGATTTGTTGGAATGATCTTTAACATGGGTCGTCATTTTTGGTTTCCTGTATATTTATGGTCTGGGTGAATGGTCAAATAATTGTTTACATTGCATATAGAGCTATTGGACCTGATGATGGACAATTTGTCCGAAATGCATTGGTATTTTTAGCATTTTCTGGCAAAGGCTGCTCATTGTGGTCTTTAAAATTTGTGACATCAATACAACTGGTAAACCCAAAATAGTCTGCACTTCAACAGGACATGCTCTTGTCGCTCGCAGTGCCACGTCCCTGGGAAAGGTACCCTTCTCTCGCTATTTTGGCATGTGACCTAGCTTTCTAACCAAGCCTGCATTGCCACCTTACCCCAGCACTGTCCCTACCCCTGTTCTCCGCCGATGAGACAAGCACTCCTACCCCGGTCCGTGAGGCTTACAGTCTGCAGTCGCAACTACTAGAAAGACTAAACAAATACATCCTAAAAAAAAATGAGGGAAGGGAACTTGTACTCTGATGCGCAAAGCACTCAAACTCTGTTCCTAATCAGTTATCTTATGTATACGTAGAGTTACACGTCCTAGTTGCAAGGATTGCCAATCCAGACTCTATGTCCCCTAATGAGTCTAAACCAAAGGTATACAATGAACAAAGTATTGGTTTATCCACTGTGCATAGTCCAACAATTTAGCTTCATGTGCTAAAAATCAACATTCAAATTCCTTCTAGGTTATTGTTCATTAATAGTTAGCATACAAAATCTTTCCAAGTTATTGCACATAACATGTATAAATAATCCTTTTCAATTTCAGGGCTTATTTATTTTCAAGCGGTGATAAGCTTCTTCCTGCCAACACATGTTTCGACCTCTTTGAACACAGGTCTTCCTTAGGGCCAAAAAATCACCTCTCTCACACGTTTTTCTTTCCAATTTATGAACGGACTAATGTCCAAGTATATAGAGTGATCTTCCTTTCATACTTGTATCCATGATAGCGCAGAGCAGACACTTGGGGCATTGACGTGAAGTGCTATTTGGAGCGCTATATAGGCAAGGAAAGGCGCAAAAATTAAATAGACAGAGGGAATTATCAGACATCATGGATACAAGTATGACATGTCCTGGGCGGAGGGTCACCTAGGGCTAAGCAAAAAAACAAAAACATCTTTTTTTTTTAGCCCCTCTGCCGCCATAAAGAAATTATTGTTACAGCATTACAAAAATAATGTCTTTATGTCTACAAAAAGACACTATTTCATTTTGAAGTCAGAAGGCTCCCCGCAGCCCATGGCATGGAAGCCTGTAGGCTGCAGGCCTCCATGTCACAGGGTGTGGGGAGTTCTATGCCTTCAAAAATAAATATTTTCTTTTTGAAGTTACTATGCCTTCATAAAGAAATGATTTCCATTATAGTTCCGTCCTTAACAGAAATAATTTCTTTG
Organism: Ambystoma mexicanum; assembly: GCF_040938575.1. NCBI lineage: Eukaryota > Metazoa > Chordata > Amphibia > Caudata > Ambystomatidae > Ambystoma > Ambystoma mexicanum. The sequence continues at coordinate 429,576,989 of NC_090934.1, read as the reverse complement.
TGAAGTCGGAGTGACTTCAACAAGAAACCATTTCTTTTTTAAGTAATAGGGCTCCCCTCAACCCCATGATGAGTGTGTGTGTGAGTGTATGGTGAAAGGGTGCACACTTAAATGTATAGGTGGCTGCCTGTGTGAGTGTATGGCGAAAGGGTGCACATTTAAATGTATGGGTGACTGCCTGGGTTGCCTGTATGATGAAAGGGTGCACACTTAAGTGTATAGGTGCTGTCTGTGTGAGTTTATGGTGAAAGGGTGCACACTTAAATGTATAGGTGGGTGCCTGTGTGAGTGTATGTTGAAAGCGTGCACATTTAAATGTATAGGTGGCTGCCTGTGTGGGTGTATGGTGAAAGGGTGCACAATTACATGTTTGAGTGGCTAGGTGTGCCTGTTGAGTGTATGGTGAAAGGATGCACACTTAAACGTATGGGTGGATGCCAGGGTGTACCTGAATGATAAAAGGGTGCACAATTAAATGTATAGGTGGCTGCCTGTGTGAGTGTATGGTGGAGGGGTGCAATATTGCGATATTTTTGCGGGGATATTAACACATGGAACCCACTTAAATGTATAAGTGGCTGCCTGTGTGGAGTGTATGGTGAAAGGGTACGCTTAAATGTATGTGCCTGAATGGTGAAAGAGTGCACACTTAAGTGTATGGGTGGCTGCCTGGGTGTGCCTGTATGATGAAAGAGTGCACACTTAAATGTATGGGTGGCTGCCTGGGTGTGCCTGTATGATGAAAGAGTGCACACTTAAAGGTATGGGTGGCTGCCTGGGTGTGCCTGTATGGTGAAAGGGTACACATGTATGGTGAATGGTGTGTGTGCTTGTGTTCAGGGGCACAACAAAAACCTACATTCTGTGGGGTTGCTAACCCTTCAAATTCTGGGGGAAGTGCTAACTTCACAGGTGGTGGGAGAGGGGAAAACCTATTTGTGTGGGAGCATCTAACTTCTTTATGCATTCTAATGAGACTATTCTAGTACAGCTTCAATGTTACAAGCAGTTAACTCTCTCCTTGAAGTCTGAAAGCACCCACTTATGGACTGCTGTGAGAATAAGCGGTCTCCTGTCTCCTCTCTACCCTTCCAATCACTTCCCTGGCATGCAAGTACTAAACCCATATCAAGATTTCAATTGTGTAAAGAATTATGCATTTGAATGCAGGTACTAACAGTGAAATGCTTTTTACCTTAGTAATTGCTGGGCCTTTGTTAACAGCAAACCCCAGGTGTCATTTCAAATCTGTGTCCTGTTCTGTCCGCCAAAGGCTCTGTAGGTCAGCCAGGTCGAATCAACATAGGCCAACATTTCAGAAGGGGAAGGGCTGAAGCCCAGTCAGCTCAAAGGTGTTGTGACACTAGTTGTTTTTAATCCCTTGGTTACTTATTGGGAATCTTCATTACTCATAGCCATATTCGTCCTCGTCCCAGTACTTGTGTATGAGACACTTTGGGCCTCATTACACAGTAGGCGGTAAGGGTTTACCGGTACCGGTATTTTACCGGTACCCGTAAACCCTTACCGCCTTACTACGAGGTCCCTTTTGCTTTTTGCAGGCGTTAAAAACCAACCTGCAAAGGGACCAGGGAGCTAATTACGGTACCGCAATTTGCGGCACCGTAATTAGGGCCTTCCCCATTCCCATAGAGCCCTATGGGGCAAAAATGGGAATGGGGAAGGGCAATGGGGGAAAGGGGAATTACTTCAATTACTTGGAATAGGGCGGTAATTCCCCTTTCCACCAAGGCGGTGCCGGTATTTTACCGGCATGGACCAAGGTGCTAATAGCACCTTGGTCCACCGCCATCCATGTAATGAGGCCCTTTGACTCATACACAAGTACTGGGATGAGTAGAGGGACATGGAGGGTGACTGGCTTAGTAACCTGTAATATTAATTACTCCTAGTCTCACTCTTCCTCATCCCAGTACTTTCCTATGCGGCAACAAGCCTCATAGGAAAGCACTGGGACAAGGAAAAGGGGCGTGGAGGTAATTCTGGGCCAAGAAGCTGAGGGGGTTGGGGCAGGTGGTGGGAGGGATAGGCGGTGTGTGCAGTGGATGGAGATTGTGCAATAAATCGTAATGGTCATACATGTCCAGGCTAAACAGGCATGATATGTGGTATTAGTGGCAAGGGAGGCATTTTGGTGCAGCCAGTCTAGTGCTTCCTTAGTTTGGCTTGAATTTTTTTTAACTGGGCACCTCTGATAAAGCTGTCCTGCTAAGTGTAATTACCTGGCTACCCTGGCATTTGGGTGCTGCCGGTATAGCCGTTTCCTACTGCAGAATTGGATATTTTTCTTGGCATCTGTGATCAGATAACCATGATAAGTGTCTAAAAGTCTAAATGTGGCCTGGCATGCTTTACTGTAATATGTTATTACGTGTCTAGACTAGTCTACACTGTGCAGCCAGTTGGGCATGTTCTCATTGTGGCATGGCCTTTTTAATAGCAACACATTATATTAAAGCATTCATTTTCCTATCCACTGTTGGTGACTTGCATGTATTGTCGATTTTTGGATTGGTGTTACCCTACAAAACCATTGCAAACGCTCCGGCCTTTTAGTCAATATTTCTCAGAAAGTGTGCTGTACAATGCATTTATACACATATTTATATCTTTTTCCTAGTGCAGTGTGCAGCGTACCTCTGCAGCAGCACGTTTGTGTTTATTGCACAAGCATAGTAATCTAGGCCGGGACAGAGTGTGGCGCAACCTGTGATTTGTTGTCTCGTTGAGGGGGGGCCCTAAGCATGGCTGCTGGGGGCCTCCCACATTGTGTGTTACGCTACTGCGTGAAAGGGCTGTTTCCATGGACAGAGAATAAACCATGCATGCGGTTGGACCGAGCTTGAACAATGAAACATTCTGCAACATGTGCCTGTAGCAGCCATATCAAGATCAACATTGCAGACAAAAGTTCCCAAGGTGGACAAGTCACTCAGACCTTACAATCCTAATAAAAACCCTAACCCTCTATCAGCAAACACATTCCCACGGTTTTCAATTACAAAAAGCACCAACCAAACTGAAAGAAAAACTACCCATAGGTTATGATAAAAAATATAGATATTATTACCAGATATGTATTTTTCCCAATCAAAACAAATTGTTGCTGTTCTCCAAAATATGCATAAAATCCAGCTAACAATTGAAAAACTGAACAAAAATAGACTAACTTACTCTGCATAGTAAGGAACAGGCAAAGCAGTGTACCAGAAATGGACAATGTCGGGAACATAAATACAATAGTAGCATGCAAACCTGCATTTTCTCTTCATTATATTAAACTGCCAACATGTGATTTTTAGCCTGCTCAGTGTGAAATTTAGCAATGTCAGTTGGCAGTATCAGCCTTCTTAAGATCAGATCAAATGTTGTGCCAGAAATGTGAAATGTATAGAAAAAATAATTAAACGAGTCCACCTTGAGGGCAGAAATATGGAAAGAAATGAATAATAGCAAAAAAACAGTATTGCAGATCGGATTAATCAAAAATGAAGAACCATGTATATATCTATACCGAAATAAGTACATTTCGAGAGAGATAACAGAATGGAGGGCTCGGTTATTGTCCCTCCCCTCTTGCAAGTCTGGGCCAGGCCTCCAATCAACAATGTTGTGTAATGAGTAGCCAGTAAGTTCAATAGAACTAGATGGTGCAGACTCAAGTCCTGATGAAAGCTAACAACCAATTGCAGGCAGGAACGAATCGACTCTTGGAAAGGTGAACGCCCAATATTTGTGAAGGACACCATTCTTAAATTGCCAATGTTTGAGACATTTTACTTGTAATCATAGTAATCATTGCAGCTATTAATACACGTGGAGCTGACTGGAAGGATATAGCTTTAGTTTTCATATGTTTGCCTTTGGTAATTTAACACATCGCGGTGCATGGAATTAATGGAAATACTATTGTTTAGAATAAATATCATATCATATTTTATGGGATTTCTTCCCCACTTTTAGAAAGGCGTCTATCACCACGTCTAGGGATTGTTAGCTCCCCTTCATAGAAGGGAAGGTTTAGTGCGAACTTCTCTTCCTATTATACAAATACAAGGGATTCATCAGAAAACATGGACTCATATGCTACAAATGTACGAACATCAGGAATACAACTTTCAAACTCATCACTGACAACAAGAAAGCATGTACTGACCTCCTGAGATGTCTCAACCAAGTGAACACATGGCCAACCAAGAACAGACTGAAACTCAACCCCAACAAAATGAAAATCATGATTTGTCCCACTAAATCAAAGGCCACCGTATTGTCAAACGGGAAATTATATCGTGCCTCCTATTGTAATGAATATATGTATATTGGCCTACGCCAAGCCGCTTGTAAGCCACTTGCGAAGAAATTTGTGTTGCAAGGTCCCGACCTTTGAATCAATGTAAGCCGCCATTTTCGGTTAATCCGCCATTTTAGGTTCTCGCTGCAAAGTCACCCTGTGAGCTAAAATGGTGGACAGTGTCACTCCGAAAATGTAACATGGCCGACTTGACCTCTATGTATAAGCTAATGTATAACTTGCCTGCAGGCCACTTGTTAGGGTCATGAACTGAGACCTTGTCCTTCGTTGACCTGTGTGTAAAGGATTACTCGTGCCAATGAAACTAATCCGCGAGCATATGTTAAGAACAATGTATCCAAATACTGAACCAAGAACACTTGTTTAACTACATTGTATTAATGTTTGAGAAGACTCTATGAGGAATCCTAAAATACACTGTTGCCACTTGTTGACGAATGTATTAAAGGCAAACCCTAAGCGTATAGATGTGTGAACCCGGCATGAACCCTAGATCAGTAATGTATTAGTGGAATATTAACCCACAGTGGGGGTAGACATCATGTTTTCAAAAGTATAAAAGGTGCGACTATTCTAATGTACAGCCCCACTCACTGAGCACACCGAACCACGCTGTGTTGTGTTGTACGGAGGGCCGATAGCTATCCGTTACTTTTGTCCTTTGAAACTGTTCAGTATAAAATAAAAGATCTTTGTATGTTCCTTTGTAACCCCTGTTAGGTGTATTTCCTTTTGGGGTACTCAGACTCGATATTTCCTCTTTGTTTGCACAGTTGGCGTCCGAATAGGGACCCTCAAGATTGATGCTGGATTGTCAAAGGTTGACACACGCTATCGGAACAGGATCGGACGGTGTAGGGGCCCCCTTCTGAACGAGATGCGACACCTCAGCAGCGCTGCACGACCCGATTCCCTGGACGATTAGCTTGTGGTCCGAGACGGCATCTTGACGAGGGTCCAGTTATCGAGGCGGGCAGATTTGCCGAAATCACCAAACACAAGGTAGTTAGGTACGAATTTTGAAATCCGATCGGACCTCCTTAGGAATGATCAGGTAAGTCGTGACCTGATTCTTAAGTATCCTGATAATTTGTTTTGGCGCATTGTATTTGCAGACACAATTATTGACCAGGTAACACCAATATTTTGATATGCCTGGGAAATTGTCTACCTGTTTCAGGGCGTTATTCTGCAGCGATAGACAATCTTTGGAATTTAGCCATCCGGCACCACAGGAGTGGTCGCCGGCTTGTACCATGTACTGTAAGCATGGCATTGGAAGTATAGTGTTTAATGATATTTGGCACAGACAAACCAGACATGCCTCCGAACTTCAGTGGCCAATCAATGGTAGTTTTGCAATCCCTCATATTGAGTTTTTAGAGTCAATTCTATTAAAGAAAAATGCTAGACCTGCAGCATTTGATGTTTTGCAGAATTGGAAAAAAAGAAGCTTTGCAGCAGCTTAAGAGTAAAGAAAAACATGCGCGCCGTCATAAAACGAACGCCGAAAAAGCATTGTTGTATGACCAACATAAACAGTCTGAGTCAGCTAGGAATATGGATAGGGCTTTCTCACTTGGCATTCAGAAAATCTATCCTTCTAAAGATTTCCATTTTTCTGATTAACTGATTGATAAATTGCTAAATGAACGAAGGCCTGGTGCCTCTGCGCCACCTCCGTATGTTCCTCTTCCTGCTGCTTTGCCTCTTCCTGCTGTTATTCCTGCTGTTGTTCCTGCTCCTCCTAATGTTCCTCTTCCTCCAGTCGTTGTTCCCCCACCTGTTCTTCCACCTCTTCCTATTGCACCAGTAACAGGACCTCCATTGAATTTGCCTGCTCCCCCTCTTCCAAGTGGTCCTGTACCGCTTGTAGTTGATCAGGGTGCGGGGTCCAGAGTTGTGACTCGTAATACTGTACCTCCAGAGAAGAAACGTGATTTGATTGTATGGGCTAAGCATTGTATGGAGAGAGATGATCAAGCTAATGTTTTTGCCACACTTTCTAATATGGATAATTTTCCTGAGAAAAATGTTTTTATTGAAGGTTTAGGGATTCATTTATGTGTAATGTGGGGCAAATTAAATAATGCATATCTCCCACAAGGGTTGAGGGATCTGAACACTTTAGAGTTTTCAAAAGACACTGTGGAGAAAGTACATGAACATGTCGAGAGGTTATTTGAGTATAGAAAGGAGTTGGAAAGGTTACAGAAAGAGGATGACGACAAGGGTAGTATGTATGTACAGAAACGTTTCCTTCCTTGTCGTAAATCGTTATCTGAGGAAGCACAAATTTGTACGAAAGATGCGATTAGATGGATCTCAGATATGTCGATAACTCCAGTTGAGGTATATGACACATATAGTCAGTATACGCCAGAAATGCAGAGGAAAGTGATACAGGTAATGGTAGAGTACCTGCCGGATGATTGTATGGAAAGAAAGATTAGTTGTCCCACAGAATTATTGAGTATTTATAAGAGAGCTTTTTCACTTGACACTTCTTCGACTGCTTTAGCGCTCGACTTGGCTCTGTTGCTTAGTAAGCGTTCGGAGTTGCCTACTTCTCAGTTGCCTATGAGAGAGGTTCCTCCGACATTTGTCCCGAAGGTTGAGATTGCGGCCTATGCTGCAGCGGGTATAGTTGCTGTGAACATTCCTGCACATTATGTATCACAGTTTGTTCACGTCCCGTTCTCGAAACAGGAAGTGAATACTATTAGACAATCTATTCCTGATATTAGGAAAAATCCAACAGGATTCTATAAAGAAATAGAGTCTTACGCTCCTCAGTATTCACCTTGAGTTATATTGATCTGTTATTTCCTGTATTCCTGCCCGTAGATTTGTGGAAACAGGTTAGGACTATAGATGATGTACCAGGGTTGGAAGATACATGGACTAACATAATTAGACTCGATGGAGAAAGGCCAGCTGGTGAGAGACCGCCTCACGTGATACCAACTTTGCCTGATAGAATCATTGAAAAATTGAAAACTATAATTCCCGAAAAGAGGATTATCTGGGACAAGCTTACGGCCTGTGTCCAGGGGAAGTCTGATGGTGCTACCGAGTTCTTTAATTGGTTTGAACAGGTATTCTCGGATTTCAGTGGACAAGACTTAGGCACAGAGTCTGGGAAAAGATTATTTGTGGACAAATGTGTGCGTGGATTGCTGCCTGACATCCATTCACAAATTATGTCTTCTGAGAGTGCTTGGCAAGCGAAGTCTCCATCAGAAGTACTGCATATGTCTCAGTACTATGAGAATCGTGTGAATAATGAAAAGGAAAGAGTCGAGAAAAGAAAAGGTGATTTGAAGACAAAAGTTTTATTGCAGCAAATTGTTAGAAGTCCTAGAGGGGGTATTTCGCAGATTAGAGGTCAGTATGTTCCACAAGGAAATATGCCCTTGGGTCTTGTAAACATTAACCAGTGTGCCTATTGTAGGCAAGAGGATCCACAGCAACGTTTTCCGCAGGATAATCAGGTACCAAGTGTGGATACTAGAAACATATTCAACCATCCTTCTGCTGCTTATCTCTCTGAAGAACTCCCTTTTGACAATATTCTGTTTCGTTAGGATTGCCCGAAGCAGGGTTTGGAACCTACGCCTATTCCCGTTAATCAGAAAGGTCCCTACGTTGAGATGATAGTGGGAAAAAGGAAACATCTATTCTTGATAGATACAGGGGCACAGAAGTGTTCCATTGATCATTCTCAGGTTCCGAGCATTCCACTGTCAGGGCAAACCAATGTTTCTGTAGGGTTTTCTGGCACACCAGTTGTTTGTCCAGTTTCTACGCCGGTACCTATTTCTTTGGGTCCCTTTACGGACCATTGTCCATTCCTTTTGACTTCGAATTGTGGAGAGAATTTGCTGGGGTTGAATCTGTTGAAGGAATTAAATGAGGTAATTCATTGTTCTTCTGATGGAGTGCGTTTGACGATTTTACCACAGCAACTTTCTGTCTCTCAATTCTTAACCAGACCTTTGCCACCAGAATTCAGTGATGTACCAGAGTGTTTGTGGGCAATTGACGATAATGATGTTGGCGTTTTACAGATCGAGCCTGTTAAAATTGTCTTGAAACATGGAATAAAGTTGCCACGTATTCCACAATATAAGATTTCAGTTGAGGGAGAGCAAGCCTTGAAATGCATCGTTTCTGATTTTGTGCATCGCGGGGTGATTGAGGAAATTGCAGGTAGTTTGTGCAATAGTCCAATTTTGCCCGTGTACAAAAAAGGCGATAATGCAATTCCTTTTCGTTTCATAATTGATCTACGTGCCATCAACAAGGTCGTCGCTCTGCAATTTCCGATTGTGCCTGATGTGATGACAATATTAACTATGATTCCGGCTTCAGCTACTTACTTTAGTGTTGTGGATATGAAGAATGCTTTCTTTAGTATTCCTATACACAAGGACAGTAGATATTTGTTTGCGTTCACCTAAGGGGGACGCTCGCTCACCTTTACCCGTGCACCACAAGGTTACACGGAAAGTCCTAGCATTTATAGTAGGGCTTTGAAAGAACAGCTTGATACCCTTGAATTGCCCTTTTCTTGTACATTGCTTCAGTATGTTGATGACTTTCTTTTAGCTGCTGACTCTGAGAGCACCTGTAAGGAGGGCACTGTGTTATTGCTTATTCACCTGGCTAAACATGGTCACAAAGCTTCGCTTAAAAAGTTTCAATATTGTTGTCAGGAGATCCTGTCAAAGGAGGGAAGAAGATTGACACCTGAACGTATAAAACACATTTCTGGCATGTCTGTCCCAAATACACAGAAGGAAGTTAAAGCCTTGATAGGTATGGCTTCTTACTGTAAATTGTGGATCCCAAACTTCTCACTACTGATTAAACCGATGTTGGCTTTGACAAAGAAGGGCATTTCTTCGCCATTGCCGTGGAACGTGGAACACCAGCAATAATTTGATCTGCTCAAGACTGCATTGTTCTCGGCACCGGTTTTGGGCACACCAAACTATGAAAAGGCCTTTGTGTTGTTTGTGCATGAATGTGATGGATGTGCTTTGGCTGTATTAACGCAGGAACATGGAGGGAAGAATAGGCCATGCGGTTACTTTTCTTCCGCCCTTGATCCTGTAGCATGCGCTTTGCCAAGATGTTTGTGAGCTGTCGCTGCTGCTGCGTCTGTAAAACAGAGTGAGGGAATGGTCCTAGGCCATGATCTAACCCTGATGGTGCCTCACTCTGTAGATGTTCTATTGAATAGAACCCAAATGCAACACCTCACCTCTGCACGGTTGACGAGATATGAATTGATCTTGTTTGCTCCTCACATACAAATTAAGAGGTGTTGTGTTCTTAATCCGGCTGAACTTTTACCTCTTCCGCAAGGTACTGCTTGCAGTGACGAAGAGTCACATGACTGTCTGTATACTACCGAACAAGAGACAAAGGGTAGAATTGATCTGAAAGACACTCCTTTGAACAACCCACAAGGGGAGCTGTTTTGTGACGCCTCCTGCTTCAAACTTCTGGATGGTACATCCACAGCTGCTTATGCAATCACCACATTGAGCACTGTTAGGCAGAATCCTGTGCAGTGCACTTAGGGACCACTACACCTGATTAAGACTACAGGTGGCAATACAAGTTTTACCTTTGGTACAAGCCCGTACTACTAAGTTATAGTGGTAGCAGTAGCAGAGCAGCCAGGCTTATCTCAAGAGTATATGAGCAGTAGCAGAGATTACACAAAGGGACCACAATTACTTTGACAATTACTTTGACTCAAGCAAAGACTGACTGAAGGTTTCAGGTAAAAAATATAAGTGCATTTATTTTTAAACCATCTGTTATAAACACAACACCTCTATTAAACTTTAAACAAAACCACACGTTAAATACACCACACTAACCAATTTACTTTGTACAGTAAGTCTCAAAGTAAGTACCCTGTGTTTGAATGAACCAGTGTTACGAACAAAACACGATACCGCGGATACGGTTGCGATCACTTTTTGACAGTTCGGTCTACTAAATAAACGCGTATCCGTTACATGAAATGCTACCGGGGCAAGAACACACTTAGCACCTGAGTTACCCAGAGGGAGTTGGAGGCAAAAAGTACAGGCAATATTTCGGTTAGGCAAACAGTATCGAGAAACACTCAGAAACAGGAGTTCAAAAGTCAAAGGGTTGGAGTCAGGTTTAGGTGACACCGAAGGCCTGTGCCCAAGATAACACCGTTAGACAGTTCACGATTCCGTAGAGCCAAAGAGTACTTGAATAATACCAATGTTCGGAAGCAAAAGTTATAAGAAGGAGGGAAGACAAGGACGAGCCTTGGAGATGAAGAAAAAGGGATTCACCCAGTTTCCTCAAGTAGAACACAGTACCTTATTTCCACGATGCAGCTGGTGCCCTGGCAGTTGTTCCTGTTGGTTTCCCGCAGACCCACAATTCCTGGAGCTTCGTTGTGAAGGAGGACATCTGAAGGGGGTCTGCACCACACAGGGATTAAGCCGGCAGCAGTGCCAACGAAAAGGTGTGCTCCTTAAAAACAGGTGAGGCTCAGCAGGTGGCTATCCGGACCACTACAGCAGTGTGCAGCGATTTCGACCACGGCAGAGATCTCTGGCTGAAGAAGATGAGCTGGGTATCCCCACCAGGCTCTGGGGAAGAAGACTCCGGACTGAATCTTCTCTTAGCCGTCGAAGGGTAGATAGCTCAGGACTGCAGCAGGGCTTCACCGGGACGGGGTAGTTGCATCAGCCGTTGTTCTCTCCACTTCTCTTCAGTTCCTTGTAGTTCCAGAGATGACTCTGACTTCTAGACCAAGAGACCTGCCTTTTATGCGCAAAAACCCCCATTCACACAGCCTGGCTGTCAATCACGCAGCAGGGGTGTTGTCCAGCCAGGACAACCACCTCAGCCAATCATGGCAAAGTGCGACTTGGGTTTCCTAGGATACCCTGTGCAGGGGGTGACTACACCCCTTCCCCACATTCAGTCTACCTAGACACCCAGGCGCCAAGAGGAGGGCTTCTCTGCAGAAGACGGTGAACAAAGAAGGCGAACCTAGTTTGCAGCGCAAAGTAAAACACAAGAAGGACTTTAACAAAAAGAAATGGCGAATAAACCCAACCGGAGCCAAAAGAAAGATGATTTGGTTAAGCAGGTTTATGCTTAAGGCTGCAAAAATAGCCAAAGGTATTACCACGTTTATCTAATATAATCGCGGTAGAAAAGTAGGGTAGATACCACTGCCACCAGCCAAGTCTAAATGTTAAAAGAGCAAAACAATGCTCAGGGAGGCACAGACAGAAAAGGGGTACAGATTAGCCCTTTCCAGTACTCCATGTAAGATGGTGTGTACTGGGTCTGTGGTTAAAGTGACTATGTAAAGTAAATGGCAACTTTACCTTTCTCTGGGGGACAGTAGTCAGCCCCAGGGAAATGGAGTCAGAGGGAAGCCTGAAAGACAACCATGGGTTACTACACTAAAGGTGCTGTGTGACCCCTACAAGAACAGGGGCACCTGGAGTGGTGTGCTCCAGTGCCCAAGATCACACAATGAGTGAGAACACATAGGCCAAAACACATGTAAGAGTGAAAAAAGGATGTACACTCTTACCAGGTGGAAAAAATAAACTCCAGAAATCCAGCAAAGCTGCTGGGGGACTCACTAGGTGAGGGAAATTAGCCCCAGAAGGAGAATTCTCTCTAACAAGCACGGTCGTGGAAACCAAGAGAATCACACATAACTCCCTGCAGGCCGCAGAGATTATTGCATTGACCCGAGCTTGTGAACTTTCTGAAGGGCTTACAGTAAACATATATACCGATCGTCAGTATGCCTTTGGGGTGGTTCACAACTTTGGGAGACTTTGGTCAGAGAGAGGGTTCTTAACTTCACATGGTATCAAGATCCAGCATGGCTCTCTAATAGTGCAACTGCTCTGAGCCCTTGCACTCCCTACTCAGTTAGCTGTCGTGAAATGTGCAGCACATCAAAAGGTTATAGATGAAATAGGAAAAGGGAATGCTTTCGCTGATCAGATAGCTAAACAGACTGCCACCGATCCCTTTACAGAGATGTATGTTTCAAGGGAGACTGTAAATGCCTATGCAATGGACGAGGGTGTTGGGTCCGTATGGGATATCCAAGCCGATGCCACGTTAGAAGAATTCAAGAGGTGGGCTGAAGGCTTGGGGAAACTCGATGATGATGGGTGTTGGGTGGATGTGTTTGAAGAGAAATGGCTACTTCCTGACGCCTATGTAATGATGATGGTTGTCATGGCCCATGGCCCTACACATATGTGTCCAGAGGGTTACGAAAATGTTAGAGAAAGTTGGGGCAAATGACAAAATTTCGAGAATTGCTCAGCGCTATGTTCAGGGTTGCATGATTTGCCTACAGCACAATGTGGGAAAGGGGACATCAACTCCAAGGGGAAGCTTTGGGCCACCTTCTGACCCCTTCGAAATCATCCACTTTGATTTTATTGAAATGAAATATTGCAATAATTTGAAGTATGTGTTAGTTGTCATCTATGCTTTCAGTAAATGGGTTGAGGCGTTCCATGTCAAAGATGCTACTGCCATGACTACTGCGAAAACCATGTTAAAAGAATATTTTCCCAGGTTCGGGCTACCAAGAGTCATCTGGTCGGACAACGGTTCACATTTTGTTGCTGCTGTAATTCTGCAGATATGCGTGGCATTACAGATAGACAAACGATTCCATTCGGCCAGACACGCTCAGAGCGCAGGACTAGTAGAAAGACACAATGGTACCATCAAGAACAAGCTCGCTAAGATGTGTGCCGGCACCAAATTAAAATGGCTGGACGCCTTACTGATCGTGTTACTAGCCATGCGTACAACCCCTCAAACTAAGACTGGGCTCTCTCCATTTGAGGTGGTAATGGGGAGACCTGCCAATATCTGGAACCTTCCTAAAAGTAGATCTTTGAAAAATATCAAAAATGTACTTCTTTCAGATTACTGCAGCCAGTTGACTAAAAACCTGTATTTGATTTATCACCAGGTGCGAGAGGCTTTACCTGTTCGATACGAGGGCCCGGGCCACAGCATTCGGCCTGGGGACTGGGTGCTCACCAAGGCATTTGAGCGCTCTTCCTGCCTTGCACCTCATTGGCGGGGCCCATTCCAGGTCCTGCTGGTCACACAAACGGCGGTGCGTGTCTCAGGCAGGAAACATTGGACTCATGCGACGCACCTCAAGAAACTTCCTCACCCAGTGCCACATGATAAAGAAGAAACAGAACCCCTCACTAACGCTGGAACCAACGATCCCAAAGCAGTAAATAGCGCTGAGAGTGCTTCGGAGAATCTCTCTGAGCGCGTGAGGCTTGGGGAACCCATCATTTTATCTCCACACTCTCCAAAAGTTTTGCTTTCGAAACTATCGTTTCAGATTCTGCATCTTCACTTGCTCTTGACACGTTGCCTCCAATGGGAAGTGACGACACATTGTTTTCGGATCAATCAGTACCAGGAACAGCAAGGTACAATCTGCGTCCAAGGAAATAGACTTACGGCACAGTTTTGTTGTGCATTCGATAGACTTACGGCACGGGTTCGGCTGTGCATTGGGAGAAGTAAAAAAATCATTGAGGGCTTGGTTTTTTTTGCCCAAATAATTGTTTCAGAAAAAGGGGATTCTGTTGGCTAGGGTTTTGGAAGGACTAAGAAGTCGCTCGGCCGGGAGGTCGCCAGCAATGAACATTGGAGGTTTCCGTTTGAAGACTGCAATGCCTGTCACCGCTACCGTTTGTATTGGACTGATAAAGGATCGTGTGACCAGCTGGGATAATGGACAAGCCACTTGGGCCCCGAAAACGTATTGCTGTCTTTTTATAATGTTAATTGGTTTTATAATAGTCACTATCTTAGGCTTATGGTACGCTGAGGAAGTTCATCCTTTAGAGTCCTTGTTACCGACTGAAAATGTATCCATTGTTTCTACTTCTTTTGTGCATTTGCATACTCTTTCTCCTAGAGACTCCCAGCATAGACGAAGATATCATAACAATACATTGCTACTTATCATGAATGCTACACATGCCATTTTTAATCGGTCCAACTGTTGGGTCTGCTCGCATTTACCGCAAGATGGGGATAAGGGGCTAGGTTGGTATATCCATCCTTTACCTTTGACAACTGCTTGTTATGCTTCTCTTAGAGCACTGTGCTTTGGCCGATGGAACGATAGCATCTTGGGGAACTTTGATGTCACTAATTTGAATAGTTTTGAGAAACGTGTTCTGACTCCCCTGGGATGCTCGCTTTTCGCAAATAGGAGCAAGCTTAACATTGCTTCTATTAAGCCCTCTGATAGACTGTCTGTTCCCTTTCAATCTTTGATTTCCTTCAAGATGGCTCTGATAGGCAATAAGGATGCCATGCCTCCTTCATACACTCTTAACCATAGCCCCGATTCAGTTTCTTTCTACATACAGAGGAATGGTACTCAGTCAATGGGAGATTTTAAAGGTTGTGTCACTGTTGCAAATTTGACTGGGGAAGAAAGACCTTTGTATGTAGGTGAACCTGTCTACTTTGTTTGCGGTAATGTAGCATTTCCATGGTTACCCAGGGATTGGCAGGGAACTTGTTATTTAGGGATCCTGTTACCTGGGGTGTTCATAGCTAGTACTGTAGAGGGTTCGAAGGCTCGTCCACGGCGGGACGAGAATGGTGACATTCCAGCACAGGTCTTAGGAGATGTAGCAAAATCCGTTGTGCCATTTTGGGGGCAGATAGCGAATTCCGAAGATATCAGAAGACTAGCGAGAGTACTGGAGAAAACCATCAACCGGACCACGGACATACTCTATAATATGACATTAGAACAGAAGGCAATAAGATTAGCAGCACTTCAGAACCGGATGGCATTAGATGTCACCCTGGCCGAACGTGGTGGAGTATGTAAATCAGTGGGGTCCGCTTGCTGTGTTTTCTTGCCAGATTCCTCCCCAACTATCTTCAAAGCAATACAGAATCTGCACGTCCTTAGTTCAGAAGTGCATGTTCCCGAGGGAAACTGGGATCTTAGTGCTTGGTTCTGGGACTTCTTGCGATCTTGGGGTTGGAAGGTGCTTTCGGTCTTACTGATCATTTTGGGAATTCTGTTATTCCTTTGCTGCTGTATCCAGTGTTTACCTAGTATGTGTTCGATGCTAGGGGGATGTTGCGCACAGGCGATAGGTACAATAGGACATAAAGTGTATGCCCCAGATAAAACCTCCAAAGAATAAGTGTTAAAAGAAATGTTTGCGAATGATCTAATGGCAATAGATATTTCTGACAGCGATTCAGGAAGCATGGACGATGATACATGGAGTTGTTTCTAAATAGACCAGAAGTAGTTTAGCACTTGGCATAGGCCAAAAGGAGGGTTTGTCAAACGGGAAATTATATTGTGCCTCCTATTGTAATGAATATATGTATATTGGCCTAAGCCAAGCTGCTTGTAAGCCACTTGCGAAGAAATTCGTGTTGCAAGGACCCGACCTTAGAATCAATGTAAGCCGCCATTTTAGGTTAATCTGCCATTTTAAGTTCTCGCTGCAAAGTCACCCTGTGAGCTAAATGGTGGACAGTGTCACTCCGAAAATGTAACATGGCTGTCTTGACCTCTATGTATAAGCTAATGTATAACTTGCCTGCAGGCCACTTGTTAGGGTCATGAACTGAGACCTTGTCCTTCGTTGACCTGTGTGTAAAGGATTACTCGTGCCAATGAAACTAATCCGCGAGCATATGTTAAGAACAATGTATCCAAATACTGAACCAAGAACACTTGTTTAACTACATTGTATTAATGTTTGAGAAGGCTCTATGAGGAATCCTAAAATACACTGTTGCCGTGTAGGCTTGTTGACAAATGTATTAAAGGCAAACCCGAAGCGTATAGATGTGTGAACCCGGCATGAACCCTAGATCAGTAATGTATTAGTGGAATATTAACCCACAGTGGGGGTGGACATCATGTTTTCAAAAGTATAAAAGGTGCGACTAATCTAATGTACAGCCCCACTCACTGAGCAACCCGAACCACGCTGGAGTTCGTTGTGTTGTACTGAGGGCCGATAGCTATCCGTTACTTTTGTCCTTTGAAACTGTTCAGTATAAAATAAAAGATCTTTGTATGTTCCTTTGTAACCCGTGTTCAGTGTATTTCCTTTTGGGGTACTCAGCCTCGATATTTTCTCTTTGTGTTCGCAGTATCAGTCTGCTGACCAACGAGGGCACGAAACTGCTTATAAAATTCCAGGGTGATCAAGAACCATGGGAATGTGAAGGGTAGACACCGAACACCACTGTCTCAAATTAAGACACAAGTTGGGAAGTACTTTTCCACCTATGATGGATGAGACGTATCCCGCCTGTTCTCGCCTTTCCATTTCCCACACAGAAACCTCACAGTAATCGCCCTGGCCCTGTCAAGGCTGGACTATGAGCATAGCTACTACTGTCGAAGAAGCTCCAGGGAATCTACGAACTGGGAAAAAGATATCACAATCCATCAGCACTATGAGCCCTTCACTGCATAGCCTAGCAGAACTGCACTCCTGACAGCGCCTCAATAGAACAGAAAATACCCAGGAGCTCATTGTTGGCAATAATGAGCACTGGACTCAGGATCTCGATGCCCAAAGCAATCCCAGATCGCCTAGAAAGCACTCAAGACCTGGCTCTTCAATGATCCTAGAAAGTAGCACATCCCTTGCAACTTATAAGGCACAATCCAGTTAAAGGCTGTACCATTTCTACTGCTCCACAGAAATAACATAACTCCTGAACTAGAACACAGATGAGGAGCGATCAGATCAGAAAGAGGATCTAACTAAATGGTAAGAGGACGATCAACCGACTGAGCAGCTTACCCATTTACAGCAAACCAACAACAAACATGCACTGCAAAACAGACACACTACCAAGGACTACCAGCCGGAGCATCAGCTCACCAGCAACCCCACCAGTGGACCAGATAGACACTCAATGGAAAGGTCTTGCCCAAATCTAACACTACCAACCCAACTAAGCTTCCAGTGTCCCATCCTAAACGGCACCACATCCCTCCACACCACCATAGCACTGAAACACTCAATACTAAACATCCAAGGACTACCTACAGGAGCATTAGCTCACCAGCAACCCCATCAGTGGACCAGGTAGACACTCTATGGAAAGGTCTTGCCGAAATCCGAACACTAAAAACCCAACTAAGCTTCCAGTGTCCCATCCTAAACGGCACCACATCCCTCCACACCACCATAACACTGAAGCGCTCCATATTAAACATCCAAGGACTACCTACAGGAGCATCAGCTCATCAGCAACCCCATCAAAGTACTATATAGACACTCTGTGGAAAGATATTGCCCAAATCCAGTACTAACAACCCAACTATGCTTCCAGTGTCCCACTCTAAATGGCACCACATCCCTCACACCACCATAACACTGAACCACTCCATGCTAAACATCCAAGGTCTACCTACAGGAGCATCAGCTCACCAGCAACCCCATCGAAGGAACAGATAGACACTCTATGGAAAAGGCTTGCCCAAAACTAATACTAACAGAGCAGCTAAGCTTCCAGTGTCCCACCTTACGCAAACACATCCCTCCACGCCACCATAACACTTCAGCACTCTGTAATAAACATTGGTGACCAATACCACAAGCATATGACATTCGCCAGCCCTTTTACCATCCTTCCTTGCTAATCCACCCGCCCCCATTCCTTCCTTGTAACCTGCAACTTGTGCAGGTTTCCTGACCTTACTGCATCTAAAAGTGGAGGGGGTTCCCAGGGTACACTAGGGCACTGCCTCTCCTACAGAACCAATCACTTTAGCCTGTTCTTTCTTGGCGTGCTGTCAGGTTCTGTGTTGTTACATCACTACTGAGGTAACATTTTGCAAAAGGTGCACCCTTGTTCATTCCACCTTCACATGTGATGTAAATACTGATCTCTTTACTGTGAAGTTTTGTGGTGATCTGAACTACCTTGAACCTTTTCACATGCCGGGCCAGTTTTGGCATCCACCCTTTTCCCCTTTTCCTTCTTTCCCTCGTGTGCTGTGAAACGACATGCTTGTATGTGTGTTTACAAAACACCAATCAAATAAAATTTAAAATGTAAACCCAACTGGGCCACCCACTCCCAAAAAACACCTAGAAACGCACCCACCTAGAGAGCCTGGTTTCTTCAGCATCCGTTCCTCCCATCTACTGCTGCTACTAACTTCCCACTTCAACTAACCCCCAACCAAACCATTCTTTTGAAGACCCAGAAGTACAAAGAGGCCATCGAAACGTCAGTAGTGACGCTACATAGTATCCAATTGCATAACAAATCTCATCCTATCCACTCAAAGGAAGGTGGGGAGACTTGGGATGAGGACGCTTATCTACCGGCCTCCACCCCCGCCATATCAGAACAAAATCCTCCCAGGGAAAGACTTCACTTCACTGCCCTCCAAGGAGAACACATTTTCCACAGGTAAACACAAGTGGGCGGGAGAGTTCAACAGCATTTGCCCGGCCTGTCCTTTTCCAGAGAGGCCCAGTGTGGTCTCCCAGCCTGCCAGCCTTCATCACTGGCAGGAGAGAGGGAGGTCTGGGTGCCTGCCTACTCCACGGAGCCCCCACGTGGAACCTCTCTCTCACACACCTCAGTAATGGAACACATCAGGAAGAAAGGGCAAATATCGACGCATGGATCCCAGGAGGACAGGAGGCACTGGGGAGGGGGAGGTTATACAAGAAAGGTTAGTACGGGCGCAGGGATGGGGTACAGGGAGGAGGAGCGGGATAGGAGCAGAGAAGACATGAGCTGTGACTGGAAAAGAAAGCACAGGGAAGGGAGAGGTGAGACTGAGCCTAGGAAAGTAAGTACATGTGCATAAGAGGGAGAACGGGGAGGAGTGAACTGGGTGCAGGAAAGGGAACTGGAGAGAATGCAAAGAATGGCGGTACAGAGAAGGGAAGCTCAGGGGACATTCAAGCAGCAAAGAAAAAGGGTAGAGCGGCCGGGTCTCCTACCTACCCAATGCAGGATCTTCACATTTGGACCTCCAGACGTCATCACAGGAGCAAAGCTGGTACCAGGATCTGCTCACCTGTGAAAACAAGAATGGAATATTCAATGCCCTGGGGTGTGCAGAGCTGTAAAAAGCAGGCAGATGGCTCCCCAGTATTTCTCTTCAGTATCTGTGCCAGCACACCAACTCCTAGTACTGTTCTTCAGTATCAGCTTGGAATAGCACCCACTCACCGCCGCACTACTCTTCATTACCTGCAGTGGTCCAGCTATTCAATTATATTCTATTCTGTGTATATATATATATATTTTTTTTTTCACTAAAAACTTTGTTGAAGAGACATTATGGTTAAGTTGCACTAATAGAAACCTATGAAATTCAATTAAAAAACATTGTTTAAGGAACGTTATGGTTACAAGTAAAACCGAAAAACTTCAGAAATTCACCAGTTATGGTAAACTAAGCAACCATAACTCACGCCACTACCGTGCATTGCTAAGACTGATACCCTGGACATAAAAATGACATCACAAATGTCATTGATGACATCATTGATGACATCACATATCTGGGCCACTTATTTTTGTTCACTGACATATCTAGGCCAGGTGGTTTCTTCACTGACAGTCAGAATATTGCATTTCAAAAGGTTCTATATATCTATACGTTTACCTTGTCGTATGTTCTTAAAGTACTTTCCTTAGGGATTGGTCTCAGTTTATGGTGCACATACATAGGGCAATAAGCAGGCCTCAAAACACAATTCAATGTATACATGATGATGAGCTTTAATGTTATTAACATTTTCTGGTGATGCTGCTTCTTTCTTCCTTACTTTAGTTTCCTTGTATGTGCCTCCGATTTGTATGCATTGTGGGTCTTCATATTTATTGTTTGTAGTAGCACAAGTGTGTAGTTTCTTGAATTGGTAGCTATTTAGTACATGTTTAACATTACTGAAAACTCTGATAAGGTAGCATTCATTATTTTGCTATCTAAAATCACAAATTAAAAATATTGTACTTCTATGATGCATGCTGCAGCCATTGCCTATGTTTATGTATGATTAGGTTCCTGTATTACCAACAACACTACAGTGCAATGTTTTGTTTAGATGAGCACATTTTCTAATAGATTAAGTAGCTCATGATAGGTCTCCCGATCACCCCTGACATTTTGTTACAACATTATAAACACAACCCCTTGTAGGGACTTTTCATCAAAATTAATTTCACATGTGATGTCATCAGTGATGTCATCAATGACATTTGTGATGTCATCTTTGATGTCCTAGGCGTTAGTCTTAGTAGTGCACAGTGCTGGCACGAGTTATGGTTGCTTAGCTTACCATAACTGGCGAATTTCTGAGGTTTTTCAGTTTTATTTGTAACTATAATGTCCCTTTAACACTGAATTTCATAGGTTTTTATTCGTTTTTTCAGTGAACTTGATAGGTGACTTACCACAATAGAGCAACAATTTTGTCCAATTTACAAAGTTTCACCTTAAAACTCTATACACTTGTTGCAATGTTTTCCACTGTTTTTGCATTTGTCGAAAGTCTGCAAACGTCTGAACGTCTGACGTCATTGCAGACTTTCTGGACAGTCTCATGTGACCTCGGCATGATGACGTGCCTACGAATGCATCCGCACTTCCCGATCGGGACCGTGCTTCGTGGACATTTTGAAACAGCATTTTCACTGATCTAAGAACTTTCAAGCTCAAAATGTACCCTTGCACAGCTCCTACACCTATTCTTACTCATTATCCATTAACAATGTAGTACAGAGCACATAGTTGGAATAATATTAGCAACACTGCTATTTATCTTAAAGATTGCATCAGCTATTGCCATCCCTCCTCCCCAAGAGCCACCATGACTACCACCACCAGCTGGATGACCTACACAACAATAAAAGTGCACTACTTCCAAAGACAATGAAGAGGACCAAGAAGATGAGGTAGAGGGAGTGCCTACCTCTAGCATCCAGAGAGAATCATGTGTGTGGCAGTTCTTTACCACTGTTGGGAATGTACCAAAGGCTAAAGCTACCAAAGTGAAATGCACTCAGTGCAACGTTGTACTCAGTCGCAGACGACCTAGACATCACTCCTATGGGACCACCTCCATGCGCTGCCACACCAAATCCAACCACCGCAACGGGCTCAGAAAGTTTTTTCCTTTCTTAGCAAGTAGTAGGCTGTGTTCCTCCACCTCATCTTCCTCAACCAATACTGTAACCACACAGCCTACTTCTGTGGGACACAAAATCCCACCAGCTACGTTGCAAGCAATAAAAGAGGCTATTGATCTATATCTTTCGAAGACAACGGTCCTCTTTATATACTGCAATACACCACTCTGCAGGGGGGAGCAATTTTTAAGTGCTTCTGAAGCAGTAATCAAGGAGAATGAGAAACACTGCCGCTACCTTAGATGTAACACACGCGCAAAATCTTCCCCTGTCCACCTACCCCTGCAGATTAGTGATTGGTGCATCTTCTCTCTTTTCCCTAATTTCCCTCCCCACCTTACTTTCTAACCTCCCCTGCAAAAAAAAAAGAATCAGAAATCAACAGGAACCACCTTTCACAGTTAAAAAATAGAACAAAAAAAATAATCTTATGGACTCCATCTACTTTACAGTTCTCAGTAAAGTACATAGACGCAATGAGATTTTCCAATATTTCCATTAGCTTTTTGTGTTATGCTAATGGAAATAATGTGGTGTTCATCCCCCGTTCCAGGCACTGGAACGGGGGATAACTGCCAGGCAGCCAAGTTATCAGCCCAGGGGAAGCAAGGGTAGTTAAAGCGGGCTACAGACCGTTATCTCCCATTCCAGCCCCTGCAATGGAGGATGAAGGCTATTAGCACTGCGGGTTGCCACAGTGGTATCCCTATGCTAAAAGAATTGCCTTCCTACGCCAGGGCACACACGGCATCACGCTGTAGGTTGGAGCCCCTCTTCCCTTTCCATGGCGACCTGCAGGAGGCGAAGAGAGAACCCTATGACCATATTAAGCTTCCACACACCAACTGCCACTTAAAAATCTTTTACGAACCTTTTCCATCTACATTTCCCTTACTTAGCCCAAAAATGTTTACACAATGCTCCTATAAATGCACATATGTATTGTGCAGTGAGATAAGGGCATAAATAGAAGGGGCAGTATGGATGGGCAAGTGCTCATGAGAACCCAGGAGGGAAATGCCAAAGTATGCCACGGTGGGACACCTCTGGGTAATTACTGGAGCAGAGGAGTCCCAAGGGTGGGGTGCAGCTTAACCATAGCATCCCATTAACAAAGATGTTTCTGTCAATGTAATATATGTTTATAAATGAAAATGTTTCATGGTGTTACATCACTGTATATAAGTTATTAATAATTCCTCTTTTCAGATATATGAAAGAAATATAAAGCTCCTTTAAGAAACATATTTTTTGAAACACATAGTTATGTCTGTTGTTATCAGCGGTGCATGCTGGGGATGGAAATCATCATTCAATTGCCTACAGCACAAAGCTCCACCATGACCCCAGTCAAACCAAAACAAACCATCCCTATTATTCACTGCACCTACCCTACATCCTTGTTCAGTGTCCACTATACCATAATAATGTAGCCAATGGCCAATGCTCATGTCTTACACCCCTGGCCAGTCTCCAAATCCATGGGGCATAGGTTTCGGCTATGGTGCATTCCACAATATGCAAATGATCAGAGTACACATTTGCGTTTGCCAAGGGCCAGCCACACTACCCAGACACCTAATGTAGATCACAAGCTTTTCTACTTACATTCTTACACTTTGGAAAAATAAAATACAAGACATATTTCCAAAAACATGCATGCAGGTCCTTGCTAATGCTCGTCGCGCAAGTTTTTTTGTACTCTAGTCCACCACTTCAGGCTGTAACCGCAAGCAGAATATTTTTTCCCATTCAAACCTACTGCTTCAGCCATGCTGCATGCCCCAATAAGTACATTACAGTAAACATTTCTCCTTGCTGACAGCCAGGTCCATTGCCCAGACACCAAAGTTATATCACTGTGTTATGTACTTACTATTTATACTTTTTTTTAAAAAAACACAGGTCATATTTGCAAAACCATGCTTTCCAGTTCTTGCTGATCCTACTTGTGCATATTTGCTGCAATTCCATCCAGCAGTTCAACCTGTACCCACTGTCATGAAACCACACCACCACCCCCTTTGGACCTCCTGGTCCATACAACGACGTGCCAGAATGCCTTCCACCCCCTCCCAATATGACGGACGCCGCTCCCTGATCAGCGGTGTAGTTTTCTAGCTAGGCTAGATAAGCGCCCAGCCCCTGCGGTTCGGCGCATGTCAATCCGCTCACAGTCCTAGTCTGATTGCTGTTTCCCAGTGTTCATTTAGAGAAACTATCCTTGTTACCATCGTGCCTCCACGGTACTCCTTCCAGGACTTCTCCACGGTTGCCATTATACCGCTTACCTCCGCTCCAGGATATCCAAAGTCTTCCGGATCCTTAACCACGGCGTGTTCCACTGACTCCGCGGTACTCCTTCCAGGATTGCTCCGTGGTTGACATTAGACCGCTTACCTCTGCTCCAGGATATCCTAACTCTTCCAGATCCTTATCCGTGGCGTGTTCCACTGCCTCCGCAGTACTCCTTCCAGGACTGCTCCCGCGGTTGTCCTTATACCGCTTACCTCTGCTCCAGGATATCCAAAGTCTTCCGGTTCCTTGACCTTGGCTGCTTCACGCCGCCTCCCCTGATACTCCTTCCAGGACTGATCTTCCACGGTTGCCCTTGCACCGCCCCTGAACTCCGCACTTCTGGCTATTACTACCACCAGAGTGGCGTCAGAAGCCCGTCCTGACCTCCACGAGACCCGCACTTCCAAGAAATGTGGACAGCCAGAATCTGCAAAGAGAAATCTCACAAAGCCTCAACAGGTGAGTCTACAATCAAGTTGTGACATTTTGACATGCCAACTGTCTGACAAGGCTACAGAGATGGATCGTAATGTTCAGGACCTCTTACGAGGGATGCAAGAACTTTCCACAGAGGTACAGAATCTAAAGGCAGAAACTGGTTTTGTTCCAAGATTTGGCCTATCAGGACAGCGCTTCTATGAGTGGAGCAGTGGATAAATACAATGGCTCCCCTAAGGCACTCCGCTCCTTCCTGGACTCCTGTCTAGTACACTTTACCTTCAAGCCATACTACTTTTCCACTCCTAGAGCCAAGGTGGGATTTGTGATAGCCCATTTTACCGGCAATGCCCTGGCCTGGGCTACCCCACTAATCTCTGCGGGAGATGCCCTGTTGGATAATTATGATGGTTTCATTTAGGTCTTTACGGAGATGTTTGATCGCCCGGACCAGGTGTATACCGCACAAGAAAGACTGCTGGAGTTCCATCAAGGATCACAGGATATATTATCCTACATTACCAGATTCAAACAACTTGCCAAAGAGGCTGACTGGTCTAATGAGGCATGTTTCACCTTGGTCCGACGTGACCTTAATGATGAAATAAAAGACGAGCTAGCCAGAATAGCATGTCCAAACTCCTTCCAGGCCCTCATGGATTTATCCTTGCAAATTGACTTCAGAATTCAAGAAAGAAAGGCAGAAAGGAAAAGAGCCCGAAGCTCCCCTCCCAAGATGTCTCTGTTCGCTCCTACCACAAAGGAAAGCCCTCCTGTTGAACCTGAACCCATGCAACTGGGAGCTATGAGGGGCCCAATTTCAACTCAGGATAAAAACCGCAGATTTAACAGTTGATTGTGCATGTACTGTGCTTCGGATAAACATTTGGTCAGGAACTGTCCCATAGCACCACCAAGTCGTTCGGGAAACGCCAGCTCCCGATCCTGAATGGAGCCCAGTTTCGGGAGACCCAAGACCGCTCCATCCCTGCAATCCTGGACCCTGCATCAAGATGCAACCTGGTGGTCCTTGAGGTTACTCTACTCCCTTCCAATGGAGGACCACAGAAAGTTCTAGCCTTGTTAGACTGTGGTGCTATGGGGATATTCATGGACGATCAATGGGCATTTAAACACGACATTCCCAGAGAAACTAAGGATGTCATTCAGACAGTCGAAGGAATTGACGGTTCCCCCCTATCTTCTGGACCCATCCCCCAACAAACCAGGAAGATCATGCTCTCACTCTACCACCATCAAGAAACCATACAGTTCGACATAATCAGAGCCACACATTATCCAGTGGTCCTTGGCATGCCCTGGTTAAAGAAACACAATCCTTATATCAACTGGGCTGCAGGCTCTTTGTTTTTGGGCTCAGAGTTCTGCCTCTCGAACTGTCTGACGTCTGTCACCAAATCTAAAGTATCCAAGGCAGAAAGAGGGATGAATTCTTCTCTTCCCATTTCCAATGTCAATCAATTACCAGATATTTACCAACATTTCTCTGACGTCTTCTCCTCGGCCATTGTGCAGACCCTGCCTCCACACAGACCAGAAGATTGCACTATCGACACCGAGGAAAATGCCACAATACCCTTTGGTAGGATGTTTATCCTATCAGAACCTGAAAAGAAGGCCCTGCGAGAATATTTGGATACAAACCTTGCTAACGGCACCATCCGTCCATCCAAGTCCCCTGCAGGAGCATCCTTATTTTTTGTACTTTTTTTTTTTTAACAACTTGTTTTTAACTTTGCACACAGATTAAGTAGTTACATTTGCAACATTCAATTTCGGTGAACATATAACATATATTGGCTGGTTTTACATTACATTTACGTCAACAGGGGCAGATGAATCCGCCAGGTATTGCTTGTAAGGTGCCCGTATATTCCTAGGTTTGGAGGGGGCCATCACTGAGTCTGTGTACAGTTCTTCGGTGTCGTTAGCCCACAGCATGTCACTGTTCCAGTCCTCTACTGTTGGCGGCCGAGCATTTTTCCATCTCATCAATATGACCCTTTTTGCCAACAGCAGACTTAAATTGAGCAGTTTTCGCCAAGTTGGGTTCATTTTCCCAATCGCACCTAATATACACAACTGCGGTGTCCATTCGACCGGTTGGTCCGCCATCTTATCTAGAGCTCCGCAGACCCCGGCCCAGTATTGTCTCAGTTCTACACAGTCCCACACCATATGGTATATGTTAGCATTTTCAGAGTTACATCTTGGGCAATTGCCAGAGAGTGCAGGGTATAGACGCTTGAGTTTCACCGGCGTGTAGTGGGTTCTATGGATAATTTTATAGTGGATCAATTTGAATCTAGAGTTGCATGATATCAGCGTAGTCAGTGCACAGATCTGGGACTAATCCTGTTCTTCTATCGGCTGGTCCAGATCCCACTCCCAACCGGCCTTTGCAGCATGGGGTGGTTTCGGGCGTGTTTGCATTATAGTTTTGTAGAGAGTGGAGGCCGTGACCTTCTGAGTCCCCCCCGTGAATATGTAACCAAGACCCATGTTTATTTCGGGTTCATTCGAGAATGATGGGTAAATCCGTTGTGTGGTTGCTGCAACCTTGTCGAACTGCTGTCTGTGTGTGTTTGTGTTTCCTACCGTGTCTTTAATCTCATCCCACTTCAAAAAGTGTTTATCCCGGAACATCTGTCCCCATTGTGTGATGCCTCTGGCACTCCAGTGCATTGCTACTGCACTATCTACGGGGAAGGGTGTGTGGGGGTCACCCCATATTGGCATGCTCGGGTGGTATAACTTGCTGGCTCCAAACATATCATTTATTTTGGCCCATGCAGTGATTATGACATTGGATGGGTGTATAGTGTTATATCGTTTAGGTGTGGGCCTAGTGATTTTCTGTAGAGCCAGTATCGCCTCCTGTTCTCTCGCAGGAGGGGGTGTGGGGCCAGGGTTGAGGAAGCATGTAGCCCAGTCGGCAGCATATTGCTCCTGCGCTGCCAGGTAATACAATTCCACGTCGGGGGCCATTAGGCCACCTCTGGGATACGTATCTGTTAGCACCCTCCAGCTCAGTCTCGAGTGGCCTCCCCATACTAACGCTGTGCATGCACTATTGATTCTGGAGAATAGTGCGCGAGCCGGCCACACCGGTACTGTACTGAACAGATAGAAAAGCTTAGGCAAAATGATCATTTTAATTAATGCTATCCTCCCCATCATTGATATAGGAAGGGCATTCCAGCGCTTTATTTTGGTGCAAAGTGCATCTGCCAGAGAGCTGTAGTTCAGTGTTCGGGACAGTTGAGCGGACCTGGCGACAGCAGCGCCTAAGTAAACAATGTGTACTGGGCTCCATATGAGGCCGTGGAGGTTTTGGGGCTGCGTGGTGGCATCTGTGAGCGGGAATATCTCTGACTTATTGGGATTTAGGCGAAGACCTGAATATTCGCCGAACTCTTTCACTGCAGCCAGCACCCTGCCCAGTGTGCGGTCTGGGTTCTTCAGGTATAACAAAATATCATCTGCATAAAGCGTTATAATATGTGGTTTACCTTCAAGCCATATCCCGAATGTGCTATAACGGGATCTGAGTATGCCCGCAAGGGGTTCAATAATTAGGGCGAAGAGTAGCGGGGAGAGTGGGCAGCCCTGCCTGGTGCCCCCCAGTAGTTCAAGTATGTCCGTGAAAGACCCATTAATTCTGATCTTAGCGTATGGCCGCGTATAAAGAATTTGGATCCACTTTATGAAGTTTGGGCCAAATCCATAGTTCGTAGCACCCCGAACAGGATTGGCCATGAGACAGTGTCGAATGCTTTCCGCATGTCTAGGGAGACCGCTATTCCTTGGGTTTCTGGTGGTATTCTGGCAATGATTTGGTGGCATCGCCTTATATTCGTTGCCGTAGATCTGCCCAATATAAACCAAGCCTGATCTTCATGTATCATATATGGCATCAGTGGTGTAAGCCTTGTTGCTATTATTTTGGCCAGGATCTTGGCATCCGTGTTTATTAGGGATAGAGCTCGGTATGACCCACAGTCCCCAGGGGGCTTCCCTGATTTCAGCAGGAGTGTAATTACAGCTTCCCTGGTGGTTTCGGGGAGTTCTCCTGTGTCCAGTGCCTCCATCCATACAGCGTGGAGCCTGGGAACTAGTTCACTACTGAACTCTTTATAGAACTCAGCACCTAGCCCGTCTGACCCCGGCGCTTTCCCGTTGGGGAGAGCTTTTATTGCTTCAAGTATTCCGGGCTCGGTGATGGGTGCCTCCAGTGATTCCCTAGTGGTATCCGCTAAAAGGGTTGTGGGTATCTGGGTTAGGTAGCTCTCTATATTGGCATCTGGCGCTTTGTGGGGAGTATAGGTCTTTATAATAAGCATAGAAGGTCTTCTTCAGTTTGTCCTGGTCAGTGGATACCGTGCCGTCAGGCATCTTTATGCAGGGTATGGTTGTGGGGCCATTTTCTACACGTACTGTTCTTGCTAATAATTTCCCCGGGCGTTCCCCTTCCCCATATCTACGGGCTGCAGATGGTCGATCAAAGTATCTGACCTCTTGTTCTGCGGTCTCGGTGTATTCGTCTAATTTGGTCTTTAATTCAGAGCTGAGCTGGGGTGACGGGGAGGATGCGTACTGTGATTGCAGGGACGATATTTGAGTTTCTAGTCTAATTAACCTATTCCTAATGTCTTTGAGGATTCCGTCCTCCACGGATATTGAGTGACCTCTGATGCAGACTTTGAACGCCTGCCATAGTATAGACTGGGTCGAGACAGAGTGTTTCCTTATTTTATTTTTTTTGTACTTAAGAAAGACACAAAGGAGTTACGACCTTGTCTGGATTACAGGGGTCCAAACCAATGTACCCGGAAGGATAGATATCCCTTACCACTGATATCAGACATTTTGGAAGCACTCCGAGGCGCGGTAATTTTTACTAAGTTGGACTTGAGGGGAGCCTACCATCTGGTCCGAATAAAGGAAGGCAACGTATGGAAGACCGCCTTTCGAACACCATTTGGACATTTCGAGTATCTGGTCATGCCATTGGACTTGCCAACGCTCCAGCTGTTTTCCAGCAATTTATGGATCAGGTTTTTTCGGACATGTTGTTCCTCTATGTAATTGTGTATTTAGATGACATCCTGGTATACTCCAGGAACCCAACACAGCATCAAGATTACGTCCTCGACGTGTTACAACGACTCTGGGAACATCATCTATTAGCCAAACCCAACAAATGCACCTTCCATGTTTCAACTGTACGTTACCTGGGATTTATTTTGAACTTCCAAGGGGTGGCTATGGACCCAACCAAGATTGAAGCTATAACATCCAGGCCAGTTCCCAGCTTTGTTGAACAAATTCAATCCTTCCTGGGCCTTGCAAACTTTTACAGGAAATTCATTCCTTCCTTCTCAGCCATCATTTAACCAATCGTGGCCTTACTCAAGAAGAATACACCCTTTCTATGGACCTCTTCTCAAGAAACAACCTTTAAAAGACTTAAGGAAATATTCACTCAAGAACCCATCTTGATACAGCCTGATACTACAAAACCCTTTCTGGTAGAGACAGATGCCTCTGAATATGCTATAGGCGTGGTTCTGAAACAACAATGGACTCGAACATCCGGTAGCTTACATATCCCAGACCTTGCTCCCATGTGAGACACACTATTCAGTCCTAGAAAAGGAACTGCTTGCCATTCACCAAGCTTTTAAAGACTGGCGTCATCTCCTCCTGGGTGCCACTCATCCTGTACAAGTGCGAACAGATCACAGGAATCTACAGGTCCTTCAATCCCTGGAGTGCAGGAACAGTCGACAAGCACATTGGGCCTTCTTCTTTGCTCAATACCAATTCCAGATTTCTCACATTCCAGGAACCTCGAATGTCATAGCAGACGCCTTGTCCAGACGTCCTGACTATCCCACTCAAGAAAAATCAGACCTACCTAAGATGTTTCCCAGCACGTGTTCATCGCTTCAAGCTTCTGACATCCTGGAATCCATAAAGAACGAAACTACATCCTCAGATCTTTGGAAGGACTTTCAAGGACGCAATTCCTGGGACCTTAAGCATAAGGATGGGTTCCTTTTTCGGGAATCCCAACTAGTCATACCTACCCAGTCGTTACAGGAACGGATAATGCACCTATGTCATGACACCTTCCACTCCGGACACCGTGGGGTTAGATGTACCCCCCTTTCCATTCAAAGAAGTTTCTGGTGGCCCAAGATGCTGACAGACGTCCGGGACTATATCCGGGCATGTGCGGTCTGCAACCAGAATGAGACAGATAGCAACAAACCAGCAGGATTAGTCCTTCAACCTGCTCTTCCTTCCAGACCCTGGGAAGTCATAGCTACCGATTTCATCGTCGATCTGCCTCCTTCCAGAGGACACACAGTCATAATGGTAACCATCGATCTCTTTTCTAATATGGCCCACTTTACACCCTTATCGAAGCTACCTTCTGCACCGGAAATGGCCGGACTCTTTATTAAACACGTTTTCCGACTACATGGGCTACCATCTAAGATCATCTCTGATCGTGGGCCTCAGTATATCTCTAGGTTTTGGAAGAAACTCTGTAAGGTCTTAGGAATCCAACGAGTCCTTTCATCTGGATATCATCCCCAGACAAATGGGATTACACAAAGAGTAAATCAGACCCTTGAACAGTATCTACGATGCTTTTCCACCCAGGACCAGGATGATTGGTCTGTTTTGATACCAGTCGCAGAATTTGCCTACAACAATTCTGAACATTCACGATAAGGACAAGTCCCTTCTTTTGCAACCTAGGTTTTCATCCCTCAGTACTCCCTTCGGTTCTGCCTTCTCCTAGGCCTGTTCCTTCTGTTGATTCCTGGACTGCTCAATTGGTATCAATCCACCAAGAGGCACAGAATCATTTATTCCGGGCTAGGGAAAGCATGAAAAGATTTGCAGATGCCAAGAGACGTCCTGCTCCAGCCTGTGATGTTGGGGACAAGGTCTGGCTGTCCTCCCAATATTTACCCAGACACTTAAGGCCAAACAAGCTGGCACCCCGACCTATCGCCCCATCATAATATCCAAGAAAATCAATCCAGTGGCCTACCAACTACGACTGCCTCCAACTTGCAACAGAATTCAAATAGCAAAACTTGGGGGGATAACTGGCGTGGTGCGCTCAACTTTCTATAGCCTTGTCTAAGTACAGCAGAAAGTACACAGAAGGTTCCCCTCAGAATCTCCAAAGTGATGAATACTAAGGATATGAAGTGTACTTAAAATGCGCACATAGACCTAAATTGCAGTAAATAATACTTGAATTTTCAATTCAGAATCCATGACAACATAGAAAAATATACATGGATTAAGCCATTAGATATATGTGAAAAGATTTTAATCCAAGCACAGCTGACACGTGTTTCGACCACTGGGTCGTTATCAAGGCTGTTGTTAGAACTATTACAATTCACACATTAATAATACATGACAAAACCAAAATAGTATGGTAAGTACACTTCATATCCTTTAGTATTGGAACAGAATTCATCCTGTCTTCCATACCTCCTTTCTAAAACCTTATCACCGCTCTACCAGGAACACTCTCCGTCCTCCTCCTCTGCTCGTCCAGGGCCAAATTGAATATGAAGTTTCCCGGATTTGCGATTCCAGGTATAGAAGAGGACGTTTACAATACTTGGTGGAATGGAAAGGATATCCACCCAGTGATCGGGAACCAGTTTCTAACCTCAATGCCCCCAGAATAGTACTACGATTCCATCGGTTACATCCTGGCAAACCTGGGGGTGCAAGGCTTCAGAGGGGGTATACTGTCATGAAACCACACCACTGCCCCCTTTGGTCCTCCTGGTCCATACAACAATGTGCCAGAATGCCTTCCACCCCCTCCCAATATGGTGGACACTGCTCCCTGATCAGCGGTGTAGTTTTCTAGCTAGTCTAGATAAGCGCCCAGCCCCTGCGGTTCGGCCCGTGTCAATCTGCTCACAGTCTTAGTCTGATTGTGTTTCCCAGTGTTCATTCAGAGAAACTATCCTTGTTTCCATCGTGCCTCAGTGGTAATCCTTCCAGGACTGCTCCGCGGTTGCCATTAGACTGCTTACCTCCACTCCGGGATATCCAAAGTCTTCCGGATCCTTAACTGTGGCGTGTTCCACTGTCTCCGTGGTACTCCTTCCAGGATTGCTCCGCGGTTGCCATTAAACCGCTTACCTCCGCTCCAGGATATCCAAAGTCTTCCTGATTCTGAACCGCGGTGTGTTCCACTGCCTCCGCGGTACTCCTTCCAGGACTGCTCCCGCGGTTGCCCCTAGACCGCTTACCTCTGCTCCAGGATATCCGAAAGTCTTCTTAAGGCCATATCCCATCCCATTCTCATCACCCTTCACCTCCCCAGAGACTGTTTCATTAGTTTGAGAAGTGCAATGTTGTGTTTTTTAACATGTTTTTACTGGGATGTTCATGGGCACTGTCCGTGAATCCAAAATGGTGGACGTTTCTAAATATCTGGCGCACCTTATGTTTTTTATTGGCCAATCAGCAGGCGCGTCTGAAGTCTGCAGACCTCACATCGGTCTCTGGACTAATCGGAGGCCCGTGGGTGGACCGAACGGGGAAGTGAATCTGGGGACGAACCCAGATATCACTAATTTTGTATGACCTATTTTTTGGTAATTTTTTAAAAAACTACTGGACGGATGTACACCAAATTTACAAAAGCACGCATTCAGGACCAAGCCGTCTCTCCTGCCACAAATATGGTGAAAATCCATCCAGCGGTTTGGGCTGTAGGCGTGAGCAAACATTATTTTTCATTGCATCTATGGGAAAAAACACAAAGTTTTGAACCCCCCTTTACTTTGCCCCCCTTAACGAAACCCCACCAAACTTTGCAGACTCAATCTGACCTGAGCTATACACTTCCTTTGCAAAGTTTTGTGAGGATTCGTTCGGGGGGGCGAAGTTAGAAGCTGCCCTTAAAGTGCTCTTCCTATGGATTGAGCCACTTAACCATAACTACAGGGCCGCTACTGCAGGCCAATTTAATATATAGCACCTACGGCCGAGGTATCTAAGCGTAAAAGCAACAATGATTGAGAGGAAGATTATTCCAATTACACAAAGAGCAGAGTTTTCAATCTCTCCCTAAAGATCGATAGATTATTTAAACTTTGAAGATGAAAAGGCAGTGAATTCCAGAGCTTGGGGGCTAGCACCTGAAAATACCTTCCCATTGCCCTTGAGCATCTTAATCTCAAGCATGAAAGGATCTGAGCATATGTGGGGGGGTAGGAGGCGGCAGGGGTCTGACGGCTTTCTGGGTACTCAGCGGGGGTAGTACTGACATTTATTTTGGAGAAATGTTGGGACGATTTTCTGTAAGGCCACACAAACCAAATTCAGGGTCTTAAACTTGATTCGTACAGCAATTTGAAGCCAGTGAAGCTTCTTCAAGCTAGGAGATGTGTGCATTCGCGAGGAGATTCCAACTACTGCCTGTGCAGCAGTATTTTGGATTGTCTGCAGCCTTTTGAGGACATGTTTAGGAGCACCAAACCGTAATGAATTGCCATAGGCAAGGCATGAGCCCGGGTGATAATAGCTGTGGGGCATTCTGATATAAAAGGTCAAATTTGTCTAAGAATCATTAGATACAAATTTGAAGCACCAACTAGTTTATTTGCAGCACCTTTCCTATTGCAGACCTGTCGCATCAGTGTTACCACAGCACTTACCCTTCAGTAGCTGCACTAGGACAGTCAATACCCTAGTACTGCTCTCCAGCATCTGCTCTAGACCAACACCTGCCCTACTTTTAAGGATCTACACTAGGACAGTACCTCCCAAGAATATCTCAATATGTGCACTAGAGCAGTACCTTCTCTATGACAGCTCTTAAGTATCTAATTTGGCACAGCACCTTCCCTCATCTTCCCTTCACCATCTATTCTGAGAGAGTGCCTGGCCTAGTGTAAACATGCAGTATCGGCATCACAGCAGCAACTACCTCTGACCGCTTTTCAGTAGCTGCACAAGCGTGCCACCTCCCCAAGTACTGCCCTTCAATATCTCAAGTAAGACAGCATCTGTACTAGTGTAGACCTTAAGAGTCATCATTGCAGCAGCACTGCCCCTGCTTTTCAGTATCTGCACTGGGGGAGGGGGGTCGGAGGGGGAGACCTGGTGCTGCTCTCCAGTATCTGTACTAGTACAGCACACTCCCTTGTATAGTTCTTCAGTGTCATCATTAGAACAGTACCCCCACACTGCCAGTATTGGCATTCAGTAACTGCACTAGAACAACACCTGCCCTATTGCAGGGCTGCAGTGTAGGAATTAAAAGTGCATCCCTATGCTCAGTATAGCTCTTTAGTGTAGGCACTGGAATTGCACCTCCCCTACTACTGCTCTTCCGTATTTTTACTAAGACAACTCCTCCCCTTGTACCAGCACTGTCGTAGCATCTTCCCCGAGTACTGTTCTTAACTATCGGCACTAGGACATTCCCTCTCCTAGTACCTGCACTAGCACAGTGCCACCCCTAGTTCTGCTTTTCACTATCTGTATGAGTAAAGCACCTCACCAGCACTGCTTGTCTGTATTTAGGACAACTCTTCCCCTGGTAATGCAATTCGATACCGTTGCGAGGTAGCACCGCTCCTAGTCGTTGTGATCAGTTCCTGCCTTGTATGGCTCTTCATTATCTGTGCTTGGATAGCCCATTCCCTAGTACTCCTTGACAGTTTCAGAACTAGCACAGCACCTCCCTTGATACGGATCTTCAGTATGTGCACTAGGACAGCACCTCTCTCAAAACTACACCTTTTTATCACTACTAGCAGAGCACACCGCGATGAAAAGCACTTCAGTATCATACCTAGGGCAGCACCTCCCCTAGTTCTGCTCCTCAGTATTTCACTAGGGCAGCACCTCCCCTAGTAATACTACCCTTTAGTATTTGCACTGGGACAGCACGACCCCCAGTACTGCTCTTCATTACCTGCCCATCATATCCCCTAGCTTCAGTATCAGACCTAGAGTAGTGATTCCCCTGCTGCTGCTCTTAATTAACTGCCCAGAATATCCCAGACCTTCAATATCAGACTTAGGGTAGTACCTCCCCTAGTACTGATATTCAATAAATCACTAGTACAGCATCTCACCTGGTTGCTATGTAAAGCATTTAGAGAAAGGCACTATATACATTTAAAAAACGACTATTATTATTATTATTATTATTATTATTATTATTATTATTATTATTATTATTATTATTACTGCTCTTCATTATCTACACTAGCACAGCACACCCCCTAGTAAACCACTGCAATATCACACCAAGTGCAGCAGCTCCTCTAGTACCACTCATCATTATCTGCACAGCACATCCCCTAGGTTTAGAATTGGACCTAGGGCAGTGCTCTTCTAGTACTGCTGCAGTGACTGCACTAAGATGGCATTTCCTATAGTAGTGCCATTCTACATTTGTATAGAGTAGTACTTCCCTTAGCCTAGTCCTGTCTTTTAGTGTCAGCGTTTCTACATCTCCTCTCCTGGTCCTGCTATGTATTGCTCAGTATTAGGATAGCACCTACCCTAGCACTGCAGTGCCTGCACTAGAAAAGAATTCTGCACTACCCTTCAGCACTGGTAGAGCACCTTTATTAGTGTTAACCTGTACTCAGCATGGCACCTCTACCAGTACTGCCTTACATACCAGCACTAGCACTGCTCTGAATAAGCACAGCACCTGCACTGGTATTTCTCTTCATTATAATGTACCGCACTAGAAGAGCTCTCTCCCCTGTGCTGTCTTTCAGTATCTGCCCAAAGAAACCCCATTGCATGTTGTTGACGTGTAGTACCAGCATTAAAACAGCACATCCCATATGTGGGGTGTAATCAAAGGGACCAAACCAACCGAACTGGAGAAATGACCTGCAAGCATCCAAAAACCTGCACGCTGAAAAGGGACCTATTTAGGCAGACTTTGCAGGTGTCTTTCTGCAGTGCAAATTCAGAGAAAGCTAGAACGAAAAGTTAATCCAAGTTCAGATTGGAAAAACACATCACATTGTGGGCTGAGAAATAAATGCAGCAATTTTCACTGAAACTGTGACCCATCAAAGGTGGTGCACTTTCACAATTCAGACCCACTTTTCACCAGAATAATGAACAGCAGATAATTAAAAGGGTATTTTAAATGAACAGCCCTGTACTTTCAGCTGTCATTTTTAAAAGAACCAATGCTGTGTGAAAAGAAAGAAGAAATCCATCATTACAAAAACAAAGTGAACCCTGATCAGTAAAATACACAGTATGTCAAAGAATCAAGGCTGATGTTTGAAAATGCAAATGACAATTGGTGGGTCTCTTGGCAGAATTCGTAAATGACTTCCCCCCACTGAAAGTCCCGTTTGTGCATCCCCACTATTTACAACTGAAAAAAAAGTGTCCTGCGTGAAGGGTGTTGAAAACCAAGTTTTCCTCAGACCTGCTGTCTCTGAAGGCAGTTCTGTGCTGGCTAAATGTTCTAGACAATGCGTGACTGGAATGTGGGGAGGGGGATCTCTGGGTTGCCAAGACCTCCCAAGTGTTTACAAACGCAGCAACACACTTCAAACAACAAAGAGGCTAATATAAAAAACCTTTGGTCACAGGCTGACCAAGAGGGACAAATGGCCTCGAGACAAGAGAGCTCTAATTTCCATAACATGATAAGATATGATAGTTTATTTATATAGCGCCTATACACAATGTGTTTCAAAGCGCTTTGAGGTAAGGGAGGGAACAAGGGAAAATACAACGACATTCTAACAGGCCATGAACAACAAGAATGTGAAAATAGCTATTGTACTCAGCCTGGCGACATTTCAGATAGTGCAAGTGCAAAGGCACAGATAGGAAGGAAAGGGAAACAGACAGGCAACTACCGTACTATGCCTAACAACATTTCTGGTAGAGCCAGAATTCACAAGAGGTGAGGGAGAGGGGATGAGAAGGAGGGAGAAGAACAAAACAAGCGACTATCATACTAGTCCTGACGACATCTCAGATAGTGCTGGAAGGGGGGGGAGACAAACATGTTGCTATCATACTAGGTCCAGGAACATGAAGATTTCATATTAATTTAAAAGGGACTGTTATGACGTATGCCTTTTTCTCAGCAACCATAATTTGTACTGCCTTTATTTCTGTGTCATTTTTAGATCATTTCCAGCTGATTCAGTTGAAATAAAACTCAGCCACCTGCAATTTAGGGAATTGTAATGACCAGCTAAAAGGTGTTCCTGGCTGCTCTGAACATGTTCTGAATTTGCAAGTTTGTGGACTGGTGGAGGGTAAAATTTAGAATGTGGGGAGTAAGTTACATATGCATAATTGTTATGATTTTTGTAAAAACAACGTAAAATTGCCGAACATCTGTGCAAAATGGTGTTTTATTTTATTCTCCATGAGTAGCTGAATCGGAAAATATATACATTATGGCATTAACTAGTAAAGCACAACATTTTGACACATAACTACTTTTTGCCAAAAAGTTGACATGGAAACAAACAGGGATTTCAAATGGAAACTGCCATATGGCTGCTCCCAGACTCCTAAAGCAATACTTATAGAGAGGCTGGATTTGGGAGGTGAGAGAATGGTAACTGTCTAATCCTGGTTGCGAGAACTCTTGCAGGGCACTGCCCAATATTGAAATCTTGATGGTGTCATCACTGGTATATAAAGTGGATACACTATGAGAAAGGGACAGAGCTTCTGAAAATTACCACCTGACAGCCAGGAAACGCCAAAAGGAGATTTTGCTGAGATTGCATCTGGGTAGAGCTGTCTATTGCTGGCAGGGGAGGACTAAAAAAAGCTGACTGGGCCCTTTGGTGAAGAGATAGGGACCATCCTTGAGAGTGGAGAGACCAGACCCCTGCCCTGTCCTCCAAGAGGGTCCTGAAATGCAGCTGGCTTTCCTGAACTTTAAACAGAGGTTTTCAATGTAAGTAGAATTGAGCCCTTTGAAACAAACCAAAAGATGGGGGAATCTTCTGGCCTTAAATCCTTTCCCTTAATAGTGGGCAGGGTGGTAAGTCAAAACTGTGTAGATCTTTAGCCTATATAACTAAACACTTTAATTTAATTAATTCCCCTTGGCAGAACACCAGAGCGTGATTTTTGTTAAAATTCTAAACTAAAAAAACTCTTTCCCAGTGTGTGCTAAAAACTATAGACTGTAATTTTATTGGGTGATCCTGTTGGTCCAACTTCCTCAACACAGGTCTTTATGTGGAGAGGGGTCTGAAATCCCAAATTCTCAAATCATCCAAATTTATTTTGTCCAGCTTCCCCAGCACAGGCCTTTAAGTGGAGAGGGGTCTGAAATACAAAATTCTTAAATCATACCAATTTTTCTGTCCAACTTCATCAACTGCTAAATCACCCTGTGTTCATTGTAAAGCAAAATGTGGGTTGGATAATAATTGCCATATGCATTTGTACAAATCGGTAAACCAAACTGCTAGCCTTTTAAGTGTGCAGGAAAATCAAAATTGCACTGCATTGCATACGTAAATGGATTTTGTTCATTGACCAATGTAGATTAGTTCTTGAATTGAAATCAGGAAAAAGTAAAGTATTGTGATTTATGTTTTTTCCAACCTGCTTGTGTGATGTATATATGTAACAAGACGTTTAATTGTGTAAGGAACTCATGGTGACAACAGTAAAGACAGACATAAGTGATCACAGTTCCAGGGTGTTTATTAAACTATAAATGCAGGGTGGAAAAACACCCAGCCTAAGCCTAAATCTAAAATGGGAACAAGCGTTGACCATCAAATGAAAAGTAAGTCAGTCCTTGTGGCATCTTGGCAAAGTAAAAAGCCTATACTAAAAGAAAAATATTGCCAATTCCTTCAAACTAATTACAGAGAGAGTGTGGGATAGGATATTCAAAATAAAGATGAAAGTGTTCACAAATAATAAGTCAGGATGTGATTGCCTTGAGTTCTCCCTTCTCCACGTTTTTAGCATGGGACAAGGTGACACTTTGGAGCACAGCAAACGCTCGATCCTTCCCAACACATGCTAACAGTTCTGTATCAGCTATCAGGTTCATTGATGGTTAAGTCTCTTTGTAATGAAAAAGTATCTTGCCTTTGAGGGCTGATGCTCTCAACAAACAAAAACAAAGTTCTGTTCTATGAACACTTTGGGTGATGGCTTCACCCCTGGGTCCCCCTCTTCTGGGCACAGACCCCTCAGAAGTCATCTTCAACAAATTAACAAGACAGTTCCTTTCTCAGTGAACTTTGGGTGATAACATTCCACCCCTGGATCTCCCTCAGCCGGGCTCCAACCACAGATGACAAGGAGGACACTTTCCTTCCCCTTGTGTTGCAATGCTTCTTGCTTTCATAAATCTTAATGTCTTTTTAAACAGGTTTTCAGTCTTTTCCTTTGGTGGTCAGCTTCCCTCTGCCGGGTTCACTCTTGCCGATTTTTGGGTGTCGGCTTCGCTCTGCCGGGCTCACTCTCGCTGACTTTTGTAACAGATTATTCACTGCATACACCCCTTGGTCGGGTTCACTTCACTCCACACACTATTCTGGATTGTCGGCTTCATTCTGCCAGGTCACTCTTGCCAACCTTTACCAACAATTCCTCAGGGGACTTTTAGACTTTGCCCCTTCTCATTAGCATCCCTCTGCCATGTTCACTCTTGTAAATCGTCACGAAACACAGTTCATGTACTAATTTTCATCATGCGGGATTCCCTTAGCTTTCACAATTCTCTGTCGGTCAAAGACTTTCGATGGTACAGAGGATTTTACAAGACCCCTGTATGACCACTTTGACCATTCTTCACCTCTTCCCAAGGCCTTCTGGTTATGGTAGTCTGTACCATTGGGTAATCGCCCAGAGTTTCCTGCGTGAGCACCCACGTGGTGCCGGACTCCTCTGTATCTGGTTTTCCCCCTCCTCCATTAATAGTATTCTTTTGCTTTTCAAAGTTCAACTTAGCCCTACTTTTCAATCAACACAGTTCAGTGTTTTATCGACACTCCCCTCGGCTCACCGGCTGTGATGAACTGCTTGGCTTTCTTTCGTCTCAGAGTTGGAACCACAGAGACAAGTGTCTCTCCCCAGCATGGCAATCAGTGGAGGAGGGTCTCGTGCACCGTTGACATCTGGTGAAATACACGCTGGCTATTGTTCACAGACTTATCATTCCCTCCAGAAGAGTTTTCACGGGCCTTGGTTGGAAAGGGCAATGTCGACTCTCTCCTTGTCACCCTCTCGGTCTGCACCTTTTTTCTCCTCCTCTTGAACTTCCGTGCTGAGTTAGCTCTTACGTCGTGCTGTCTGCCTCGCTCGTAGTGTGCTGTCGGGATCCACCTTTTATCCCTGTGGGGAAGGGAAAGGGCTGCCAGGTGTGTGTGATTCTGATCAATTGCCTGACTTTGCATGACCCTTGTATTGGGACATGTCAGGTAAACAGCTCTGGTGTTTGTCCGTTGTCTTTCGTGTTGTGTGCAAGTGTTCATGTAAGAAAAGGGGGAGCAGTGTTTTGGAATATCCTATGTAGGGATGGGTTTAAAGAAGGGAGATACTGCGTCTGACCCGTCGCTGTCCACTCCCCAAGGACCCCCTATCCAGGTGATCCTCCCTCACTGGTCAACCCCCAGGAAAAGGTTCCAATAGTGATGGCCATGCCCTGGCCACCTGAATGACAGATCCACAGTGACTAGCTTGGGAGACACCGTCAGGTTTCTCACAATTGTGAGCCACACAGAAGGTGGCATGTGTAGTTTAGTGTGATCTCAATTATCTGTCATTCAAATAAATCCAAATATATTTACTGTACTCTGGCCTGGTTCTTATCTAATTGGTAGTTCAGGGGGAAGGATCTGAGGGGTGTTAGATGCATCAGAAATAGGGCTGAACAAAGAACTGACATTAAACAGTTTGTTGTGTGACACCTTGATTTTGGGAGGGAAGGAACCCCCCTTGTTGAGAGTGGCCTCTCAATAAACTATTACAAATTCAGGGCTTATGGCCGGAATTTGGCTGGCTATTTTTGACTCATGACAAGTGCATTGTGACATACTATTCATTTTGATGTAATTGCATTAAGGTGGAGGAAAAGTCATCTTTGCCTTGTTAATGTGCCGCAAGGACTTGACCCCTGAGTTCCAGGGAGGTGTTTAAGATTGAATAAAAATTGATTTTGATTTGGCATTGTGAGTGCAAATTAAGCAGGAACAGGTTGATTTTTGCCCCTGCGCAAAGGAAATGCTACAGAAATTGCAAAAAGGCAATTTTAATTAAAAGAAAATTAATACAGATGAATTAGATGATGCCAGGAGACATTGCCTTACTAAGCTGTTCATTTGTGGTGAGTGGACAGAGGCGGATGAATGGAGAGGGAAAGCTAAAGTGATGCAGGATGTCACATCAGAAGTAATTGACATCTGGTGTGAAGGTGGAGTATGGCACATAGACTTAGAGGCATTTTATATGACCCTAAATGCTCAAGAAGAAGTGAATCAAATGGCTCAGCTCACAGCCTAGCTGTACTTCCACTTGAAGTTAGTGGAAAAGTGAGTGCAGAAGAGTGAGCCCTCTGCATGGTGTCAGAATGAGATTCTAAATGAGGAGCAGAAAGAACGTAAACAGTTAGAAGATCAAGTACAACAGAGCCACAGTTTTGAGTTCAAACAATAAAGCTTCATGTAGACACTCAAAAAGGAGTTACAAACCCATCAGCAATAGAGTGCAGAGCATGAAACACAGATTTCTGCACTGCATGATGCACATAAAGAGTCTGTGGAAAATTTGAGCACAATGCAACATATCGTGAATGATCAGACTAGTTATAGCAGAGGCCTGTTAGATGATCTTATGGCCTTTCAATTACAAATAAAGGAGTTGGAAAATGAAAACAGTCAGTTAATTATAAAAGGGGTTGATTCCCAAA
Organism: Ambystoma mexicanum; assembly: GCF_040938575.1. Classification (NCBI taxonomy): domain Eukaryota; kingdom Metazoa; phylum Chordata; class Amphibia; order Caudata; family Ambystomatidae; genus Ambystoma; species Ambystoma mexicanum. Next base: position 429,534,675 of record NC_090934.1, on the reverse strand, counting down.
AATGACTTTGATTAGATACATCAGAAGGTACCTACTTTAAAACAACTGAAAAATCAGCTGTTGAAGGAAAAAGACCTCTGGAAGAATAATGTCCTTGCACACATCAGTTGACATTGGATGTAGAAAAGAGTCAGTCAGGTTCCCAGGAACTGACTGGAAATAGGCAAGAAAATGTAGAACTCACGGAGCATGTGAGGCAAGCAGAAGCTAACCTGTTACAGGCAGCACAGTGTAGAAACGCGCAAGAGAAAGAGATTGGCATTTTGAAAGCAAAGTGCTTTGAATATGTGCTCAAGATGCAGGACCCAAAAATGAGTCAACTCAGAATGAAATCAGGGAATTGAAAGATCGATTAATGTCCCAGAGTAGAGTGCTCAAGGCCGTGGTATCAGAGTTAAAAAGCCAGCTCTCTGAACACCATTGGGAAATAAGGATCGAGATAAAGCAGGTGTGAGAGTTTGACAAATAAAAGAGAATATTACAAACAGACATTGAGGCACTATGACCAATCGGGGTGTGGGAAAGGGCCCTCTGACCCAGAGGTGATGCCCTCCCCATCAGGAACCTCATGCCAGTTAACCACAACTTCCTATGGGCCGACTGTAACTGGCCTCATGCTTTTCACCTACAAAGAGCAAGGAAACATGAGACACCAAGACTTACCCAGGCCTAGCCAAACTGATCCAGAAGGCCAGTCCTTATCTGAGAGTGATGAGTAATCACATCTACCACACAGAATGAAAGGGGCACAACCAGTGTGCCCTGGTAAGTCAAGAATAATGCAGTGAGTACTTAAGACCATGAAAACTAACTTGGTGAGAAAATGAGCGAGTTGGACTTTAAAAAAAATGAGATTGCAGAGAGACCACCTAGCTCCCTTCGCTGGAGAAGAACATTCAAAGCTTTAGATCAGGAGGGGCATATTAAAAATGTCCTTATTATTAGGGTAAGGGGAGAATTTCCCCAGACTATTTGGAAGGAGGAGACTACACAGTTGAGTCAGTCTGAGGAAGAGACTGAGTATTATCCTGTGTCAAAAGGTGTCTGCAGGGGAATTGCACCTGAGAATTATTGGCAGCACATGCAAGAGGAGTCGAGACCCTTGGTTCTGGAGGGTATTCCCAGTCTCATAGAGATAGGGAGTACCTAGAAGATAGCGAATGGAGAACCAATAGCAGCTCTGGGTCAGAAGGTGAATGAACGCAGCTGCAGAGAAAAAGACAGACAGAAAAACAAAGACAGGGTTTTGTCAAAGACCCAATTAGACAGATCAAGGCCATAATGAGCTTCATGACACCATACCATAAAAAATATAAGAATTTGGTATTTTAACATCTAGAATAGTAGGAACAAATCATATCCTCATTTGTAATCAAAAATTATGAAAATTGTATGGAATTGTGAAATGGACGTTCTCTCCTGAGTACTCCAGTTTCTTTTCAGGGCTGGAGCACGAGAATCATTATAAATGGTCCACCTATAAGGTGGCCATTTTTAGAAAAAAACTCCACACCTAGGAACATACATGAGGGCAATAAGGTTGCATATAATTTGCAATATTGGGAGGATGGGGTGCCTAGGGAGTTTGTGCAGGAGTTAAAGCAGGCATTTTCACAGACTTCCCGTTTGTGAAGAAAAATAGTAGGGAGTACATGACTACATATTTCCATGCAATCCCTGAGTACATAATGACCCTGTTAGTGTGTGATTTTCATGAGCAGAGGACTCTGGATTGGGTGATTGAACAGGACACCAGGATCTATGTGGTCCAGAAGCCCACTGAGAGTAAACACCCCCCCCAAAAGCCCCAAACTATCTAACACCCCCGCTGCTGCGAAGGTGGCAGGGGTAAAAACTACCCCTCATTGGATCTGAAGATGGGGGAACTTAAAAATACTCCTGCCAACAAGCAGAATGAAAGGCAGAGGAGACCCTCAGACCCAGCCCAATGGAAGGGTAGTCAAGCAGGTTCTCAGACCAATGACAGCTCTGACTTTGCACCAATGTAAGCCCTAGGTACAAAGGAACCAAACCAATCCTGGGGTATGTGTACACTCCCCCGGTCCACAGGAACCAATCAGGTAAGTACTGCCCTGGGAACCTTCCCTCCAAAATTCCCTCAGGAGAGAAGTATCACTCCAGCTCCCAATCTGAACTTTTTCCCCAGATAAGCACCATACAAGAACCTTAAAATAATCCTCCTCTCTTTCCCCGGTTCCAGGACAATAGATCCCTGAACCCGAGAGAAGGGAGATTCAGGATGGCAAATTATAGGTGAAATTTACAGCTACTCTGGGAGAAAGGACAGTTACCCTTTTTGGGAGCAGCAGAGGTATGACTCGAGACCTCCCTACAACCCAGAAAATGTCTTGCAGTTGGAGCGGGAGGTCCAGCAACTGACTGACGACCTGGGGCGCATGCTGAGGGCTCAATCCAACTCTCAACCTAACCCTGCTTCCCAGAATGCCCCAACACACAGGGCTGATGTCCTCGGGGGGAAATGACGAGAGGAAATGTCCAGAAAACCACAGGTTCCAGAGGAGTGGGCCTGGGTGGAGGCGAAATACCAAGCCCTAGAAGAATCTTTCTTTCTCACCCAAAAAGAACCCCTAAAAAAACTCACCATGAAATTGACTCTTCTACCCCCAAAATGTTAGAACCCAAAGAGCAAAGGGTAAGTAGCAGAGGCCAAAGAAAAGCCTACTTTGTGGAAGAGCTCAAGGTTATCCCTTTTGAGAGAGAAGAGTCCCTGGAGGACTCAGGTAAGGAGACCTTCACTTTCAGAAATGGTGGGATCCCACGCAATGAGAAAAATGGGTCCGGAAAGACCCTGAATGGGACAGGGTAAGTATGGAGACCGACCCAGAACAAAAAACCATTCTACCCCCAAAATGTGAGCCAAATTGAATAGAAACTGAGGTATCCTTCCCCCAAACAGGTTCTAACAATTGCCCAAGGAAAAGGACTACAGCAAAGAAACAGAGGAGAATTCCCCAAATTTGCTAAATGTTAGTTGTAAAATTTTCTCTACAGGTTCCCGGAACTCCGACACAGAAATTTGCCCAAGATCACTTAGCTGGCAAATAACCCACAATTTATTTGCATCCTGGAGGAGAAAGTAGGGCGATTCTATGTGCCGGTCAAAGCACAGCATCAGTGTGAATCATCAGCTATGGTGGATACTGGATCCCAAGCTACCCTCCTGTCCAAAATGGTCTTTGACCAACTAAGCTCAGGACGGGGGCAGGCCACCAAATTCCCCTCACACTACTTCCCGAACAACTCAAAAACTTTGACGGGAATGACATTTCCATAGAAGAAACTGTGGATCTGGAAATCAAAATCGGGTGACATCGACAGAAACATGTGGTGATAGTCATGACTCCATAGGTCACACCTTGATTACTGGGGAACAATCTCATGGGAGGTTATCACCTCTGATCGACTGTGTAAACAAGGTCCTCTGGACCCAGACTAGCCGGCCTATAAAATAAAAAATGAGTACCAATTATGTAAGCATGAATGGTACCTGTCATTTAATTGAACAACTTTCGGAAAAAGTAGAATTCCATTTCAAGAATAACCAGGTCCCTTTCATCACTGTCATCTCTGTAGGTGAACAAAGAGGTGATGGGAACCGTTCTTCATTCTTGAAAATCAACCGTCCTCTCAGTTTTAAGTGGCAAACACACTGGAAGGGAACACTTTAAAATGTTACACCATTCTAAAATCAGAAGATACCTTGAGTTCAGTGAAACCAGACAGGGAAGAACCCGCTCAAAGTCTGAAAGACATTCAGAAAAAGGGCATACAGTTGTTTTCCCCCATTCAGTTAAATAAGGGGGAGGAGCTGGTGCTCTCCAGAGTATGCCTGAATAACAGAAGGAACTTCATCAGCAAAGGATTATTCAGGAAACTCCCAAAAGATCAGACCATTCCCACATTTAAATTGATTGACGAATGGGAAGTAGGTCTGGAAAACCCAAATTCCAAACATCTCCTCTCTAGCAGGTTTATGGTAAAAATGTCCATTGGCAACAAAAGCATAGAGAATAATTGTTGGGTTGTGAGAGAAGTCCCTTCCACCTTTTATCTGGGCAGGGACATTCTCAATCGATTCGCAATCAATTTGGACCTAATTAATATTAAAGCCCGGTCTCAACTGGTGGGTAACCCCATGGGCTTTGACAACACCGAAACAGCATTCCAGTCAGTTCAATTGCTGCCTTATGCTTTTGAAGTTCAAGTTTGAGAAGAGGTTACCATCCCAAGACAGGTGGGACAATTTACCATTCCCCTGAAAATTAAAAGCGAGGACAGAACCTCAAACATCAGGACACCTATATACATTTAAATGCCCATCTCCAGCATCAAGGTTTGTGTTTAAATCTGACACCTGAAATAGACCTAGAACACAACAACATTTGAATATTGGTAGATAACAGCAACCCTTGAAGTATCACTTTGGGCACAGACATCTTTATTAGAATGATGGTTGACGTCCAATATTGTTCTATTGATTTAGGTAATGAAATGATGGGACCAATCCCAAATGACTGTTTCGACATCAGCAACGGTATTCTTCAAGAAAAGATTTTTATTAGGCTTGGGAGGAATTTCATGGTGTACTCTTCCTGTCCCTATGGGGTGGGAGAGGTGACCTTTGACATCAGGAGGGAGGAGATAGTGTTCAGAGTCATGAATCACTACCTCGAATTCATGAATCTGAACACTACCTCGAATTCCTGGAACTAACTGTCCAGGTCAACACCATCAAAAGAGATCTCTCCACCCAACTGGAGGATACTGCTGAGATTGCCAAGCCTGAGGTCTTTCCAGGTTTCAAGCAAATGGTCGAGGAAAGGATCAACCTTGCTGGTGCCTGTGAGATAGAGGAGCAAAGACAAAAGCTGAAACAGCTCTTCCTGGAATTCCAAGATATCTTTTCAGTGGACTCATACGACTGTGGATGCACATCCATTCATTCAACCACCATACCCAAAGACCCTGAGATGGCTCTAGTATTTCTGAAACAATATTGGTTGCCTCTAGCATCCATGGAGTCACTAAGAGAGATTATTAAGAACTTAGAATCCTGTGGGAAAATGTGTCCAATCCTCAGTACCTTCAAGAATCCAGTACTGGGGATACTCAAACCAAGCCACCAATGGAGACTATGTGCAGACCTGAGGGAGTTGAACTAACAGGTCTGCATGTCATGATGGCCACTTCCTACATCGATCAGCGGGTGGCACAGATCCAAGGGTCAAAGGTGTACAGTGCCACTGACCTGACCAACGGCTACTGGATAGTACCCGTGAGTAGGGAAGACCAGTACAAGCTTGCCTTTACCTTCGGGGGCAGCAGTACATGTGGACCCAAACCCCCTTTGGATACATAAACTCTGGTAATGAGTTCAACATCTTTCTACATAAGGCCATGCTGACTTGCATGAAAGAGGAAACCTGGCCTATGTAGATGATGTTCTGATAAAGAACTGAACTGTAGAGTAATATATAGCAGAAATATGCTATGTTCTGCAAAACTGTTCTTTCAGAAGGCGCAGTGGTGTTAGACCCAAGTAAACTCCTTAGGGAACAAGATCATCCCTGAGGGTCTTAATCATCAGGCGAAGATGGTGGAAGCCTTAATGAAATTAAAAGACGCTACTACTCTGCAAGAATTAAGGGGCGTCCTTGGACTCACTAATTACAGTCGAAGGTCCATTGAAGATTACAAAGAGGTCACTCAACCCTTGGTCCATTTATTGGTCCACTGGCATAAATTGGTCTATTGCCCTACTTCCTGCAGTACCCGCCCAATGTATGCACAAGATATAGAAAACCTCTCTATTACTGCTCCTAGAAAACCTAGTATCTCCACCCTTCTCGGCCAAAGATCCTACCTTACTGGCATACCTCCACAACCAAACCTTGACACTCGCCATGTACAAAGTAGCGCGCCAGACACTACGAAAGCCTAAACATGCCTCCCACTGCAACACTTGGTTCTCGGCTTAACTAAAAGCCCTTAGACTACTAAAAAGGGAGGCGTAATCTAAATGGTTAAACAACCCTTCTATTAGTAATAAAATTAGCTTGTCAGCTGCTGCCCATGCCTACAAAAAAGAGATAATACTGACAAAAAGCACCACCTTCAACAACAGAATCAATAACGCTAAATCAAGCTCTCGTGAGCTATTCACAATCTTACGTGAACTAGAAACGCCCTCCTCTCCACCAGCTACTTGCACTTAGGATAGAGCTTGGTGCTCTAACATCCAAAATGTCCTAATAGGGAAAATAGATTTGTTCCAAAAGAAAATCGAAGCTAAATTAAACTCAACAAAAACCGACAGCCTAGCCTTAATTAACAGTGAAGTCACAATTGCGTACCAAACTGCTGTCCTCTTTCAGTTCAACCTAGTTTCGGAAAACAAGGTCTTCCAGGTCATCAAAAGCCTAAAACCTTCCCCCTGCCAAGGCGACATTTTCCCAGTCTCAGTCATTAAAGAATGCGCTGGAGCCCTCACTCGATTCATCACCATGCTCATTAATGCCCCTTTCTTGGCTGCTCTAGTGCACACTACCAACTATAGACCCACCACAACTGTCCCTTTCTGACTAAAAATCATGGACCAAGTAGCATACATTCAGATCCAGTCATTCTTGGAATCCAACAACTTATTAGGGCTGCGCCAAACTGGGTTTTAGCCAGACCACAGCACAGAAACTGCCCTTCTGGACTTAAAAAATGAAATGGTTGAAAGACGCTGGAAACGTAGTCTTTCTCCCTACTACTTGACTTTTCTGCAACCTTCGATCTGGTGGATAACCAAATCTTGATGTCAACATCTCGCCTCAGTTGTCCATTTCTCCCCCGACACCATATCTTGGATTTACTCCTTTCTGTCAAACAGGTCTATGAGGGTCTTCTCAGCTACTGCCTCAACTCCCCCTACACAAGTCACATGTGGCATCCCTCAGGGATCATGCATATCACCCACTCTTTACAACACCTTTACAAAACCGCTATTTGACCTGGTGGATTGTTCTGGAATATCCTACACTAATTACGCGGACGATACGCAGATCCTTATCCTTCCCACAGGAACCTACTCCTCTGACGTAATCCTGCTACAATCAGTCTTACTGAATATGCAAGTGTGGATGGCTTCACATCGTCTTTGCCTAAATGATGACAAGACAGAGATCCTCCTTATCGGCTCGCACCATGCCCTCAACAAACTTGGCCAAGCCTATGAATCCTTTCTCATCGAAGGTAACACCATCCCAGTTTCCAAATCTGTCAAGACCATAGGAGTCCACCTAGATGCGACCCTATCTCCTATCAGACAAGTTAATGCCATTGCATCCTCAGTAGCATAAACCTCCAAGTCGATCAACAGCTGCAGACCTTTCCTTTCTAGCGACAGCTGCATGACATTAGCCCAGACTTTGATATGCTGCAGGCTTGATTATTGCAATGCTCTATTTGCTGGCTCCCCAATACTTATCATCAAGAAACTACAGGTCATCCAAAACAATGCCCTCAGAGCAGCATTAAATATTTCCAAGGGGGATCATATCTCCGCAGCCAGGAAGAATGCACACTGGCTGCCAATTCAAGGAATCATTTTCAAGATGATAACCTTTACATACAAATGTCTGTCGGTCACGGCCCCCAGATACCTCTCTCAAAAACAAAAAAGCAAACTCTGCCAAACCCATTTGCTCTCACTATGCCCATCAGCTCACGATGCCCAGATTTAAAAGGAAGAGATTGGAAGATCTAAGCTTCCTAGTTATTGCCTCCAATAATTGGAATGCATTACCACTTGCACTGAGGTCTGACCAGTCTTACTGGTTCTTCAGGAAGCATCTGAAAACATTTCTCTTCACATGGAGTGCTACTGGCTCAAGGCCCACCTCCTAGATACAACAGCTTGACTCATATGTAACTATGTTAGGCTCTTACACCTTTGCATTGTCCACTCGTTTTTCTGGGGCCAGGTTCCAAAATACCTTCAACTATCCCTCTGTAAATACCTCCCCTCTCGAGCCTTTAGCTCCTCTACTTCTAACTCCCTCAGGGTCACTCATTTTTCAAAGAAACGAGCTGGGGCAGATCTCTGTCTTTGGCTGGGGCCTCCCTTTGGAACAGCCTCCCGGCAACCTTAAAACTTGAGGAGAGCCATCTCCGGTTCCTGAAGCATCTCAAGACCTTCCTCTTCGCTTCTGCCTTTGCCCCTCTTCTACCATAAAGATCTGTTTTCTCTCTCTGCACTGTGCACCTGGCCACTCTCTGTCCTTTAGGCCCAGGTACCTGCTAGCCCTGCCACCTTCCTGCACTGCCTCCGGGGCCACCCTCGCACTGGGGTCTGTATATGTACCCATACAGTCCCCCTCCCACTTTTCTTCTGCACTTATCAGATATACCCTATCTGACTAATCTAGCACTTGTCACCTGCTGGCTGTACTTCCACTGTTCATAGCCTTTTATTTATTTTTTTATTTTACGTATTATTTGTTCTGTTCTCCCCGCTGTTTTGGCACTTTCCACCCCCCCCACCCTTCCATGCACTTTCCCCTTTTTCCATGCACTTGCGCATTCTCAATGTCACTGAGCCTAGTAAGATCGTTGTTTTTGTTTCTCCCTTATTCCCCTCCCTTTGCCTGGTCACGTTCTGAAACACTTGTGTATGAACGCAATATAAATAAAATATCATTTCATTTCATTATATTTTCATTTCTTTTACATCATGTGAAATTGCAACTTTCAGGAAGTGAAACTACTCTACTTATTCACGATGCCCACAGTGCCTTGATACCCAAGGTTTTAAGGCACTTAACAAATGTATAAATAAATAAATAAATAAATAAAAGACTAGGGTCAAGTGGGAGTGGGGTCTGGAACAAGCCGAGGCAATTGAACAACTGGAAATAAGCCTTTCCCAGGCTCCTCGTTTGGATTACCCCATGAAGAACAAGGAGTTCTTCTTGGATACAGGGTTCTCAGATATTTGCCTAACAGTGGTGTTGTATCAAAAGCATGACATGGTCAACAAATTAATCTTGTATACGAGCAAGACTTTGTCTTCTGTGGAGGACAAATTCAATAACTGCGAGAAGGCACTCCTGATAATGGTGTGGGCATTGAAAAACAACCACCAATTCATCCAGGGGGAGCACATCATTGTCAAGACTCCTCACCAGCCCTTGCAATATCTCCAAAGTGACAGAATCCGAGCAGGGAACATCAGTAATTCCAGAATTACTTCCCGGATTCTGTCTATTCAAGTCTTTCGTGTGGAGGTCAGATATAGCCAAAACAAGAAGAGTCCCCTAGGACAAGGGTTGGCAGACTTGCATGATTGTGCTCAAGAAAACTGTCTTGAGGATGAAAGTCTAATGACCAACAACAGCATGGAGGTGTACTTAACATCCCCACACGAGGTATAAGAAGAAGACACATGTCTGGGGATACTCCCAGTTTATGTGGATGGGTGTTCCTACCATGTTGATAACAAGGGGGAGAAATAACTAGTGGCTGGCATTGGGAATGTCTGGTTGAATGATACCCTGGAACCATCTGCTGGTTAAAAATAGGACCCCGAAGTAGTCAGGTGGCAGAGTTGATGACTGTTCATCAAGCCACCCTCACTGCAGTGGACCACCAACTCAATGAACTGGTCATAATCACTGTCTCTGATTATGTCAGGAATGGGTTCATGGAGTGCCTGCTTAAATGGAAGAATTGAGGTATGCTTTGTGCCAACAATAAACCCTTAATGCATGCCAAACTGATCCAGTCAATCAATGATCTAGTGACCTCCAATGAGATGACCATCTATTGGAAGAAAATAAGGGGTCATTCCAAAATTAAGGGTCCAGATAAGACTGAGAATGATCTGGCTGACAAGCTGACTAAAACCGGATCCCTGCACCAGGATTTCATAGAAACAGAATTGCTGCTGAGGGAAATCCAAGTTTCTGCTGTCAGCTGATTGCAGACTTGTGCAAATAGTGAACTCTTGACTGCCCAGTGGACTAAAGATACCCCTGATGCAGATTTAATCACTGCAGAGAAAGAGGACCCGATCATTGGATAATTCTATCAACACATTGAATACCCATGAGTTTTTCTCTAATGTAGTTGGATTGTAATGGTAAAGAGGATCTCCTGGTGTTTATAACATTTTCAAAAATGTTCCAGATCCAAGAGGGTTTGTTGGTAAGGAGAGACCTATCTGCCTGTGACCAGTGAGTGGTAGCTAACTCATTCCCAAGCCTGGTGTTGTACCACACCCATGACACAGCCACTGCCGGTTATAGGGGGTTTCACATGACATTAGAAATATTCTGCGAGGTTGCCCACTGGCCACAAATGGGCCAGGTCCTCAACCCTTACCTAAAGGTGTGTCTTGTGTGTATCAATTTCAACCCAGTTCACTCACAAACAGAGCTCCCCTGCAAAAAGGGGAATGCCACTGCCTTGGTCAGATTTGCATGTCAATTTCATCGGACCAGTGATTCGCTCCCCTAGAGGAAACAAGTACATGTTAACTGTGACACGCTTGTCTTCCAGCACCGAAATGTAAGGCGGAGACAGCTGCCGCACTAATGATCAACCACATCTTCTCTCATTTTGGCCTCCCACAAAGATTTGAGTAGGATCAAGAAAGCCATGTTACCAGTTAGGTGATGGGAAGATTCTAGAGGGTAAAAAGAAAACTCCACATTGGCTACCACTTGGCCTCAAGCTGGGGGGTAGAGAGATACAACAAAACAAGTGTGAGTATCTTAAAGTAGTTTGTGGCAGACTCTGGACAAAGTTGGGACATCTGATTACCACTTGTTCTGATGGATATTAGGTCTACACCAACTTCTGCAACAAAGTTGTCAGAATTTGAGCTTATGACTGGACAAAAAATGGTGTTACCTCAGCATATGCTCTATATAACTCAGGAGCAGACACTGATAAATGTGTCCACCACTCATGAGTATATTGAAAATTTAAAATGCACCCCCATCGTGCTTTTGCTTATGCTCAGCAGAATTTAGAAAAGTCAGGTGAAGGAATGAAAACCTATTATGATTTAAAGACCACCAGGAAAGACTATGAAGAAGGTGACAAGGTTTACCTGTACAATTTGAGGAATCAGGAGTAAGGAGCTGGCGTGGTGCCTTTGAAAGTGTAGATAAAATATCACCTGTTGCCTACAAGATCCGCATCCCAAAAGGAGAACAGACAGAAGAAAAATGGTTCCACATTGATCAGTTGAAAAGCTCTAATCCCAGACAAGTTTTGGCACTGATTGAGGAGCCAAATGTAAGTCAAGCAGAGGGACCATCTGAGGAATGAAAAGGAAGGATGAAAAATCAGATGGAAACTAAAATATATATACAACCACAGGGAGTAGTTTACCTAGTGCTCATTGTAAAGAGAAAGAAAATAAATAAATAAATAAATAAGGTTTTGTGAAATGGTGAAAATGTCATGTGTTATAATAGTATGCTGTTGTAGTTTTTGTCAATTCTGTGTAAATCTTCTGGGGAAATACGCTGTGCAAAAAGAACTTAACCTCTTTTTTTCTATTTGCTAGATAATTCACTTCCTTCACTTCCAGCCTTGAGGCAGGTGGGGAATCCAGGAGAAACTTCACAGACCCCAAGAAGAAGAAAGGAAAGGGGATGCCATGCTACACCCCCAACCTAAAGACAGAAGTAAAGGCCGAAGTACCCAGAGAGACTTTGGATGAAAGCCCCACTCTGCCCTGCTCTTCCCCATGAAAGAATTATGGAGGAATGAGGGGGAGGGATCTGGGGTATAATCAAAGGTCCCAAACCACCAAACTGAAGGGCCCACTGGGAAAATGACCTGCCAGCATCCAAAAACCTGTATGCTGAAAATGGGTCTATTTAGGCAGACTATGTGGGTGACTTTCTGCAGTGCAAGTCCTGAGAAAGCTCAAACTAAAATGTAATCTGAGTGCAGATTGGAAAAGCACATCGCATTGCGGCCAGAGAAATAAATGCTGCATTTTTCAATGAAACTGTCACCCATCGATAGGTGGTGCACTGTGACAGTTCAGATCCATTTTTCAGCAGAAAAATGAACAGCAGATAATTGAAAGTTTATTTTAAAGAAACAGCCCTGTACTTTCAGCTGTCATCTGTAAAAGAACCAATGCTGTGGGAAAAGAAAGAAGAAAACCACTGATGCAAAAGCAAAGTGAACCCTGATCAGTAAAACACACTGTATGTCAATGAATAAAGGCTGATTTTAGAAAATGCAATATGTGAGTTCCTTTCAGCCAAGGACAATTGGTGGGCATATGGGTAGAATTCACAAAACCCCCATCAAGCACCAAACTTCAAACTATAATTAGGCTAACAAAATAAAACTCTGGTCACAGGCTGGCCAAGAGGGGCAAATGGCCTGGAGATAAGGGAGCTCCAATTTACATGAAGATGTCATATTAATTTAAAGGGACTGTTGTAACTTATGGCTTTCTCTAAGCAACCATGAGGCGTACTGCCTTTATTTCTGTATCATATATTAGATAAGTTCTAGGCGATTCTGTTGAAATAAAATTCATCCACCTACAACTTTGGGAATTGTAATAACCAGCTAAAAGGTGTTCCTAGCTGCTCTGAACATCTTCCGAATTTGAGATTTGGTGAACTAGTGGGGGCTAACATTAGGAATGTGGGGAGTAAGTTACATATGCATAACTATTATGCAATATTGTGAAAATGGCAATAAATTCCCAAACGCTTGTGCAACACGGTGCAGATCCGGCTGTCATTTTATTTAATTCCCCGTGATTAGCAGAAATGGAAAATGTATACATTATGGCAGCTACTAGTAAAGCACTAGGTTTTGCCACATAACTACTTTTTTGCTAAAACGTTGACATGAAAACAAAAGGGGATTTCAAATGGGAACTGGCATGTGGCTGTTACAGACTCCTAAACCAGCCCTTAGAGAGAGAGGCTGGATTTGGGAGGAGAGAGAATGGTAACTGTATAATACTGGTTGTTAGAACTCTTGCAGGGCGCTGGCCAATACTGAAATCTTGATGGTGTCATCCCTGGTATATAATGTGGATGCACTATAAGAAGGGGCATAGCTGCTAAAAATGGCCATCTGACAGCCGCAAGGAAACCCCAAAAAATGGTGAGATTGCATCTGGGTGAAGCTGTCTATTGCTTGGGAGGCCTAAGAAAAGCTGACTGGGCCCAATGATGAAGAGCTAGGGACCATCCTTGAGAGTGGAGTGACCGGATTCCTGCCCTCTCCTCCAAGAGCAAGAGGGTCCTGAAATGCAGATAGATTTCCTGAACTTTAAACAGAGCTTTTCAATGTAAGTAGAACTGAGCCCTTTGAAACAAAATTGTGGGGGATCTGCTGGCGTTAAATCCTTTCCCTTTATAGTGCGGGGTGTGGGGGAGGAGGGGCAAAACCGTGTAGATCCTTAGCCTATTTAACTAAAAATATAAATTTACTTAATTCCCCTTGGAAGAACACTACAGGGTGATTTTTGTAAACATTCAAAATTAACAAAGCTGATTACCAGTGTACGCTGAAAACTATAGAGTGTAATTTAATTGGGTAATCCTATTGGTCCAGCTTCCCCAAATCAGGCCTTTAAGTAGATAGGGGGGGGGTCTGAAATCCAGAATTCTCAAATCATCCCAATTTCTTTCTGCCCAGCTTCCCAAGCACAGGTCTTTAAGCAGAGGGGGGTCTGAATCCAAAATGGTTAAATCATACCAATTTTACTGTCTGACTTCCCCAACACAGACCAAAGATGGGGTGTCTGAAAAACCAACTGCTAAATAACCCTGTGTTAATTTTAAAGCAAAGGTGTGGGTAAAATAATAATTGCCATATGCACTTGTAAAAATCTGTAAACCAAGCTTCGAGCCATTCACGTGTGCAGGAAAATCGAAATTGCACAGCATTGCATATGTGAACTGATTTTCTTTCCTTGGCCAATGTAGATTATTTCTTGATATCAGGAGAAAGTAAAGTATTGTGATTTGTGTTTGTTCCAACCAGCTTGTGTGATTTATTTATATGACAAGAACTTTCATTATGAGCCATAAAGAAGGTGGTGTGTGCAGTTTAGTGCAATGTCCATTCATTCAAATAAATAGAAATATATTTCCTGTATACCGGCCTGGTTCTTGGCTCATTGGTAGCTCAGGGGGAGTGATCCAAGGGGTATTAGATGAATCAAAAATAGGGCTGAACAAAGATCTGACATTGAACAGTTTGTTGTGTGACCCCTTGATTGGGGAGGGAAGGAACTCCCTGTGTTAAGGGTACCCTCTCAATAAATCGTTAAACGTAGGCCTGCCCTTCAATGGCTGAACTAGCCTCCCCTAGTACCATTTTCAGTATCTGCACTAACACAGGATGTCTCTGAGTACTGCTTTTCAGTATCAGCACTAGGAGAACACCTTCCCTCAAATTTCCCCTCAGTATCTGCACTGGAGCAGCACTCCCCCCTGTGCTGCTCCTTGGTACGTGGACAAACACAACACTCCCCTCATCTGCCCTTCAATGTCTGCAGTAGGACAACACTTGTCCTAGTGTAGCCGTGTAGTATCAGCCTTACAGCAGCACCTCCCATGGTGCTGCTCTTCAGTATCAGCTTATGCCGAGTGCCTCTAGGACAGCACCCTAGTACTGCCCTTCAATATCTGAAGTGTATTACTGAGGGATCCTCCCTACAGTAGACCCTCCCCAGCTACTAGCTCAGCACCTTCCTTAGTCTTTCTTTTCAGTATCAGCACTAGAACAGCACCTCCTCCACTTCCCCCAGGTATTCTCCTTCAGTGTCTGCACTTGAACAAGACTTGTTGTGGTGTAGGCCTGTAGTGCCAGCATTGCAACTACACCTCCTCAAGTGCTGTTTTTCAATATCTACACTAGATCAACTCCTACACTAGTGCTGGGGTTCAGTACCTGCAGTAGAACAGTAGCACATGCAGTACAGCCATTTTGGATCTGCAGTAGAACGGACCCCATACCTGATAAGCCTCTTTTGTTTCTACACGTGGGTGTATATATGTACGTTTGTATGTGTATTGTGGTGCATTTTATTTAGCACCCATCTAGCTTTGAAGCAATGTATCTCTCTCCAAAAACAGGGATTGGTTAAGAGGCTACAATATTATGTGTATAATTAGAAGTGTGGGCTACTAACTGTACATGTGGAATGATATGGAGAGAGACGATAGAGAGGGCTGCAGGAATAGTGTACAGTGTAGGGCAGCAAAGGCAATCCCAGACCTGAATAATTAGTTGGTAGGTCCACAGCGGTGCTCCTATCAGGTGAAGATGTGTGGGGGGCCCTTTCAACATGTTGGTCAGCGGCCGTCCTTGCATAGAGCAGAAAACAACAGTCTTAGGCACCCATTGAGTGCATACATTATAATGGAGACAAAGAAGTACAGTACAGCCCGTGGGTTATAGCCGCCGATTTTCATGAAATGACCAGCCCGCAGAGAGCTGAACCATGAAATGTCCCATGAAAAGCTATAATTCCTTCCTTGGCAGTAAGGAGCTGATGTGGAACAACCTGTGTTAAAAGGCAACGAGGTGGTGTATACTCAAGGGAAGTGACAGCCTGAAGGGCTCCAGTAAAGGCAGCTTGTAATGCAACGCTGCTAAGCACACATTTAAAGCCCCAGAACGAAAGTAATATAGAAAGGAATGGAAAGTTGCTGTGGCCCAATAAGGCGTGTCGCCCTTTCAAGGGAAAAAGTTGAAAAGCCCCGATGCCGTCGCTAGCTTCCATTGTATCTATCTTCCTGTGAGTCTCACACAATCGGACCTTCCTCACTGCATTGTTATAATCGGACCTTCCTCACTGCATTGTTATGTGGATAGGTCTGCATCAGCAATCCCCTCACTTGCACCCTTTTGCTGTTGAAGGGTAGCCAAAGTTCCCCGTCAACCCCCCATCAAATTCCCAAAAGTGTCCGGTCATTAAGCAACTTCTCTCACATTTGGCCAGCCTTTATCTATGCCCGTCTTTACTAGCTGTAGAAAGCACTCTGGATTTCTTTTTTGAGCTTTATCCAGGAATCCACACTTTTAATGTTAGTGTGTACAAGCATAGCAGCTCCCCTCGTACTTTCTTTCAGTGTCCGCACAAGAACAGCACCTCTACCAGTACAGCTCTTATCTATCTGAAATAGAACAACAGCCCTCATAATAAGTGCCCAAAGGCAGCGCCTACTCTATTACTACTCTTCAATCTCTGAAGTTGGACAGAACGTGTTCTAGAGTAGACTTGATGTGTCATCATTACAGCAGCACTCTCCCTAGAACTGCTTTTCAGTATCTGAACTACAACGCCACTTAGTCCTGCTCTTTAGTATCTGCACTAGCACGGCGCAACGCCCTAGCATTGCTATTTGGTTTCAGCACTTTTACTGTCCCTCGCCTAGTACTGCTCTTTATTCTCAGCGTTAGTAGCAACCAGTACTGTTGGGGGTTGCTTGCGACCCATGGCGCCTCCCGTAAGCCCCAGACCCCGAAGGACTCACTCCGACACGTCCTCTCGGTTCGGGCTTCCTGGTCACTCTGACGCGGCCGGGAAACACCCCGTTTATTTATGTTGCACGCGGCGGTGTGCAACGTCAGGCCGCCGCGTGCTCGCCCTGTCATCGGCAGAGCCACACTCCTCCTTTTTCCGGGAGAACAATAAACAATACTAATACTAGACACTGCAAACCAAACCAAAATATATGCATAGCATTTCACAAGGCCCCATGTTCGAAACACCCCTTTATTAACATCCACCCGTGTCCCCTTACTTAACAGTTCTCATCATTAGGACAATCAGCAAGATGACCCAACACGTAGTCGCTGAGGTGAGCAGGTTTCCCTCACCCAGCCCTCTGGGGGTACCTCCTGCTTGCCTCCGGCACGGGTGATCTGTCCATCGGCATGCCCCGGGCCGGGTACTCAGGCAGACAAGGTGTTTCCCCTTCGTCCTCAGGGACCTCTCCTGGGTCTGGATCAGGAGGTGGATCAGTTCTTGGATCCCGCAGCTTCTTGAAGAAACTCACGTTGAGTGTTAACGCAGACCGGCCATCCGATGCAGTCACCATGGATCCCCGGACTGCGACGACGTCCAGCGGTTCCGGCTCATACGGTAGGGAGAGCTTTCCATGGGGATGCCTATTTCGAATGAGGACCTCATCGCCTGGCTCCAGCCGCTGCGGGCAAAGCCCTCTCCAAACATTCTCTTGCTCGATTCTTATTCGCCGGTCCATCTCGACTTGTTGGTCATTGATCACCTCAGGTTCTTTCTCTCCTACCTCCGGCAGCAAACCTCGAGGGCACCGCTTGAAAAATGCCTCTGCCAGGGCCACTCCAATGGATGCATGTGGCGTGGTGCGGTACACCCTCAGAAACTGGTACAGGGCTCTCTGGAGGGACTGCCCCTGCCCCTGAGCAATTCGAAAGGTCTTATTTAGAGTCCTCATCAACCGTTCTGCTTCACCATTGGCCTGGGGCCAGAGAGGCATGATCTTCCTGTGCACCACCCCATAGCTCTCCATCAGCTCCGAGAAGCGTTCGCTCTGGAATGGCGCCCCGTTGTCCGAGCACAGCGTGCGTGGGAACCCATGGGCTGCAAACACCTTCTCCACGGCCACAACGACGTGCTTAAACGCCACAGACTCCACAAACACCACCTCGGGATACCTAGAGTACTCGTCGACCAGAACCAGGAAGTGGGTGCCCATCGTGGTGGACCCAAAGTCTGCATGAACAATTTCCCAAGGGCGCGTCCCCCTAGGCATCGTCTCTATGGCAGGCTCACGCTGCAGGGGAGATGCCACCTGGCACCAAACATAGGCCGCCACAAAGTCATCCACCTTGCGCTCTAGCTCGGGGAACCACACCTTCAGCCGTAGGCATGCCTTGGTCTTGGCGGCGCCCTGGTGACCACAGTGTGCGAGGGCGATCACCTCGTCCACCTTCGGTTGGGGCACCACAATCCGATCTCCGCGGAGTAGAAGGCCGGATGCGGAAAACGATAACTCCTCCCAGACCTTCCATAGCTGCTCAAGTCCGGTCCTGTCCTCCTGAGTGTGCCCCGCCAGAGCCTCCAGCACTGACTTCCAGGAGCCCTGTTGCATAGAGTGTCTAAGGATTTTGAAGCACTCATCATCCGCTGCAGCTGCCTCCAGCTCCTGAAGAGGCATGGCATTTGGCGTGGTCGCCTCCACCACCACCCGGACATGCTCCTCTGCCTCATCTACACAGGCGTCATGGTCTTCCCCTCTGGACGTCCCAGGGTGTCTGGAGAGATAGTCTGCCGCATTGTTCGCCCCTGGCCGGCATATCAAGGTGACTCCATATTCCAAAAGAGCGAGCATCCACCTCTCAATGCGTGCCGGTGCCTTGGATGACGACCCCGCTAGGATGGGAAGCAGTGGCTTGTGGTCTGTCACCACCGTCACTGGGTGTCCAAGGACGTAGAGCCGGAAGTACCGGCATCCCCAAAGTACTGCCAGCACCTCGCGTTCGATCTGCGAGTACCGTTGCTCCGCCTCGGACAGGGCTTTGCTGACATACGCCACCGGGCGGACACCCCCATCACAGTCAATCTGCGTTAGCACGGTGCCCAGGTCGAATGAGCTGGCGTCGACGATGATTTCTGATGGTAACGCAGGATCGAAAAATGACATGGTATCCTCAGCTGCCATTGCACCTTTGATGTCATCAAAAGCCGCCTGTTCAAGCGGGCCCCAGTTCCAGATGGCATCCTTCCTTGTCAGTGCCCTGAGCGGTTCCGACCTGGAGGCAAGATTTGTTTATGAATCGTCCACAGTATGTAACCATGCGCAGGCCTACGTGTAATGCACCTCAGACACAGACTCCGGAGGCTGCGCCTTCTTTATGTCCTGCACCTTCCTGGGATCAGGAGACACCCCCCCCCCTCCTTGAATACAAAGCCAAAGAATTCTATCGATGGTCACAGAAATTCACACTTCTCTTTGTGGAGGGTGAGGCCCAAGGATTGTAGTCTTCCGAACATCTTCGCCAACCGCCTCAGATGGTCTACCTCCGTTCTTGCAATCACCAGGATGTCGTCGCTTATGTTCAAAACGCCCTGTAGATCAGCCAGGGCAACCCGAATAATGTTCTGAAACACATACGCTGCTGAGGACACACCAAAACTCAGTTTCTTATAGCGGTATAGCCCTCGTTGTGTAGTAAAGGTGGTAATATACCTCGACTCGGGGTGGAGGACAACCTGGTGATAGTCCGACCGGAGGTCCAATTTCGAAAAGAAGCGAGCACCCTGTACCTCCGCAATGATGTCATCAATCATCGGGGTGAGGTGTCTCTCTCTCTTAATGGCCTTGTTCGGGAGCCTCATGTCGACGCAGATTCTAACAGCATCAGGTTGTTTAGGCTTCCGTGCCACCACTATCGGGGACACCCAGGGAGTCGGGCCCTCAACCTTTTCTATAATGTCAAGATTGACCATATTGTCCAGCTCCTTGTCGACATGTTCACGGAGGTGAAACGGTACCCTTCGATGTTTCAGGGCAATGGGCTGCACCGATTCATCAATGTGCAGCCTCACTGGGTCACCGGCCATCTGCCCAATCCCCTTGAACAGTGCGGCATACTTCTTGAGCAAGTCATTAATGTCCTATAAATAGACAGAGTATGCGAAGCTGACAATGTCGAGGGCCTCTGCTGCAGCACAACTTAACAAAGTATTGGTGCTCACCGGTGTCACGTAGAATCATGCTGTGATTTGGGAGCCCTCGTGTTCTACATTTGCCACGAACACACCGTCCAGAGGGATAGGGTCAACACCACCAAAGGCAAAGATGCGGGCCTTGGGTGCAGCCAGCTTGGGGGGCTGGTCCATAGCATCATAGTGTCCACGGGCCATTACATTCACCGACGCCCCCGTATCCACGAGGACCGGGACTGGAGATCGATTCACCTCGCCCACGCACCTTGGCTGTCTCCTGTTCTTACTTTTCAGGATCCCCACACTCGAGACACAGAAGATGTTCTCTTCCTCCTCTTCTTCCGCTTCCTCCACCTGGGCATCCTCCTCAGTCTGATCCACCTGAGCGACGTTGGATGGTCGACCCTGGCGAGTGAAACTGGACCGCCCCGGGCCCCTCTGCACCAACACCGGCATTGCCACCTTGCATACCCTTGAGAAATGATCAGTAGCCCACACCGTCCACAGGTCTTTCCAGCCACAGGGCATTCTGCTGGGTGGGGCAGGTCATACCCACATTTTTGGCAGATTTCTCCTGCCCTCCCGGCTCGATCCCGGGGACCGCCGCCAGGTCTTCTGGTGCCCCTGCCACCTCGCCACATCGCACATACCTCTTCGGTCTTGAGGGGGCGTGACCCGGCCTCCATTCTAGCTGCTCTCGCCTCCGACAGCTCATGGCACCTCCCCAGTTCAAGGATGCACTGAAGTGTGATTCCGGGCTCCCTAAATACCTGGTGCCTGAGCTTGCCTGATGAACACTCCTGGATAAGCATAGTCCTGATCATGTCCTCTGCATTACCCCAAGCACAGGCCAGCGAGAGACGCCTCAGGCGCCCTTAGAAAGTGTCCAGAGTCTCATTGTCTTTCTGTTTGGCAGAGAGCATTACAAACCGCTCATAATCCGCATTGGTGAGAGGCAGAAAGTAAGCCTGCAGAGCGGCCTTCGCCTGATCATAGGATCCATCCCCCAGCGGAAGCGATTCAAAAGTTTCTTGTACAGAGAGACCTGCTGAGTATAGCATGGTTGCCAGCCTGGTGTCATCATCAACCACCTGGGCAGCCCGAAAGTACATGTCCAGGCGGTCCACCCACCTCCTCCATATGGGCCCCAAACTGGAAGGCGGGCCCGATACATCAAACTCCAGGATGGGCTGCAGAGCCGCCTGTGCACGTACCTGAGCCATGGTGGGGGGGATCTGCTGAACAACAGGTACTGCCGCAGGCTGTGCTGGAAGTAGAGGACCCGGAAGACCTGCCTGACCAACTGGAGGCTGCTGTGCTGGCTGTACTGGAGGCAGCAAACCTTGAAGTGCTGCTGGCGCACGTGGAGGCTGCTGCACCGCCGCTCCGTCCTGGTCCTCAGTATCACTCATCAGTTCGAGCGCACAGGCACCCCCAGCGTGGAAGACAGGGGCCGCAACTCAAACACCAAGTCCAAATGACTCCAGCATGCACCATTGAAGAAACAGCTGCTGCAACACACCCCTGTGATGATGAAGAGGATGAAGATTAGTGGGGCCACCAGTCTGATGATGAAGATGATGAAGAGAAGCCTCAGCTTCCAACTGCTCCAAAAATTAGGACAAGAAAGAAATGTGGGCTATGCAGGCCCAGCCATTGTAGCCCTCCTCCTTGCTTGCACTCGACGTAGGAGACCCAGGAAAAAGAAAAATCACAAACTGGGCATAATCACGTGCAGGTATGACTGCCTGCTGACAGGATTGCCAAAAATGAGGCCTGGATTCACCTCCCTGCTCAAACCGGAGCTCGGAGAAGTTTCACGGCCTGATCCGCAAAATGGCTGCCAGCCGCGTGGGTAATGCACGGCCTGCGGGCCCGAGTGAAGTCTCAAGACGACCTCGCTGCATCAAGAAAAATTGCCGGGTAATTCACCGCCGGGCCCAGGCATCGTTTCCCCCACTCGTCGCCACTGTTGGGGGTTGCTTGCGACCCCCGGCGCCTCCCGTAAGCCCCAGACCCCGAAGGACTCACTCCGACACGTCCTCTCGGTTCGGGCTACCCGGTCGCTCTGACGCGGCCGGGAAACGCCCCGTTTATTTATGTAACGCCGCCGCGTGCGCGCCCTGTCATCGGGCAGCGCCACAAGTACTGCATTCACAAACGACTCTAGAATAATGCCTGTCTTATTGTAGGCCTGCAGAGTCAGTACTAAAACAGCGCCTCCCCTAGTACAGCTCTTCAGTACAATCACTGGGACAGCACCAACCTTAGCACTGCTCTTTGATATTTTTACGTGGGAAAGGCTCACATAATACCCAGAACCTGAACTAGCACAGCTCTTTCCCTGGTACGGCAATTGTGTTTGTACAGTGTCCCAGCACTTCCGTCATCTGCATACGGGCACACCCTCACGTGGTACTTCTCCTAAGAACCCGCACTAGCACAGCACCTCCTCTAGTTCTCCTCTTCAGTGTCTGCACAAGAGCGGCACCTGCAGTCACCTACCTCTGCCATTGTGTATCTGCACTGAGACATCACCCCAACAGTGTCTGTACTGGGACATCCCTCTCCCTAGTACTGTTCTTCAGCACAGTGCATCCCCTAGAACTGCTGTTCAGTTTTAACACTGAGGCCCTTCCCCAGGGTAGGGTACTGATCACCAGTATGTCCACCACATCACTGGCCTTAGTAATATTCGTCAGTATCAGCTCTTCAAGCACCTGCACTAGCAGGGCTGGTCAGTGCCTGTGCCACTACAGCGCCTCCCATAGCAAGGCCGTTCGACATGTGTATTGTAGCAGCACCACCCTGGAATATAACTGCCCCTTTTTATCAGTATTAAAACCCAGCTCTTCTCCTAGTCATGCTCTGTGGTGTTTGACCTCTACTAATCCTGCCAAACAGTGTCAGCATTACCTCCACGTTCACTCTTCGTCGTCCCAGTACTTACCTCATGAGGCCCCTGCGTCCGACACAGGACCTTCTTTTATTTATTTTATTCCCAATAACTCCTTCCCCATAACCCTGTTACTCAGTTTAATTTTTGGTTGGGCATTTTTGCCCCGGCGAGGGGCTCTGGGGAGCAACGGGGCTGTGTGGTGGAGCCTTCGGGCTCCCTCAGGTGCAGCGGGGCTCGGGACCCGGTTGAGTTGGAATGCCTCGCCTGGCATGCGCGGGGCTATGGCTAGTGCAGGGCATTTCAGCCCAGGTCCTGGAGGGCCCAGGTGCAGGTAAGGAGGTTTGGGGGCTCGGCGGGTGGAGCATGAGTCTACCAACACTTTTCAAATGCTTCCTCCTAACTCCGTTTCTACTTTTCATGGAAAGGGGCATGCACACGCTCATGGACACAAGCACAGGCGTCAGTTTTCTTCATCCTCTTCATCCTCTGGCAGTGAGTCTTCGGCCTCTTCTTGTTCCTCTTCGGCTGATGCAGAAGGGAAGTACCTGGACAGAGAGGGAGTGGAGGAGGTTCTGGCTCAAGTTGGGGAGTGCATGGGGGTTTTGGAGCCCCTGGTACCAGTGGAGGGGGCTGACCCTTCTATTCGCCAGTATAGGCATACTCCTAGGATGGGTATACCCCTAGTATCCAGTGGACTGTCGGGTGAATTCCAGCCTTAAGAAAGTTCATGCAGGAGAACCGCTGGCCCTTACGGCTAATGTCTACAGTTCCTACACAGCTGAAATGGTGCTAAATGGTTTCAGAAAGTTGAAAAAGGCTGTCGATGGAGGTTCTGAATGTGCCCCTTTGCTATCAGTCATGCAGAGACAGGTTGAGTTTTTGTCCGATCTGGCTTTTAATGGGGTGCCTGGGTCAGCCATGGCCATGGGGGCTGGTGTGTCTTCCCGGAGACATGTGCATCTGAAGGATTGGAAAACTGATGGTTCTCATAAGGCTGCTGCCCTGAAACTTCCTTTCGTTGGGTCCAAACTGTTTGGGGATTCCCTTGAGGATAAGGTGCACAAAGTTTTTCGGGTGGACAAGCATGCAGACAAGCTTCGGTGCAAGCCTCCTTCAATGGCCAAGAAGTCTTCCTCTGGAGTGGGTGCAGTGTCCAGCAGGTATTTTCCTGGCTCCTGGTCATATTCTTTTCGGAGAGCAAGGAGAGGTTGGGGTCCTGGGCCGTTGTCTAAGTCCTGACGGTTTGACCATGCCGGTAGGTGGGCGGCTCTGGCAGTTTTTTCTGGTGTGGGAAAGGTGGTGTTCCGACTCCTGGATTCTGGACACAGTTCGGAGAGGTTATCAAGTACATTTCCTGTCCCCTCCTGTCCAGATTTGCATGGTCCGGACTGTGATTCCCAGGTCTCGGATCAAGAAGTTGGCCATGGATGTCGATCTTTCCGAATTAGTGTTGAAGGTGGCCATCATGCCAGTTCCTCTCCCTGTTCAGGGTTAGGGTTTCTACTCACGGGTGTTCCTGGTCCCCAAACCTTCGAGGAAGTATCGCCTCATTTTGGACCTCAAAGCCCTGAAATGCTTCGTCCAGAAGGAACACTTGAAAATGGAGAGTTTACAGAACATTCTTCCAATGTTGTTCAAAGGGGATTGGATGACATCTCTGGATCTCCAGGATGATTATTACCATGTGCCCGTGCACATGCAGTTCTTCCGCTTTGCGGTGGGATCCCAGCATTTTCAGTTCAGAGTGCTCCCGTTTGGGCTGCGATCAGCCCCCAGAGTGTTCACCAAACTGGTGTTTCCCATGGTGGCTCATTTACATCTGCAGGGCATTCAGATTGTTCCCTACCTGGATGATTGGTTGATCAAAGCGTCCTACTGGCAGACTGTCTTGACTCATCTCCGATTGGTCTGCCAGGCAATACAGGACTAGGGTTTCCTGTTGAACTGGCAGAAGTCTCAGCTGGAGCCTTCTCAGGATCTAGTTTTCATTGGGGCACAGATTTGCACCAGGATGGGGAGGGTGTTCCTGTCCCTACAGAGGGTCTGTCACTTGTTGGCTGTTCTGGGCAGGGTTCTCAGAAGACAGTATGTCTCGGCTCGCCTGTTGCTGAAGTTAGAGGGGTACATGGTGTCTTGCATGTTTCCGGTTTCTTGGCACATCTTGATTTACGTCCCCTGGGTCTTATCTTCTCTCCCACTGGCTCCCGACGTCTCAAGCTTTCGAGGCTTTGATTCCGGTGTCCCCGGCGCTGCGGGTCTCCCTGCTGTGGTGGCTGGGGGTTCCACATCTATGGGCTGGGGTGTCCCTGGTCCTTCCTCCTGTGACCACTCTTACTACCGACGCCAGCGGAAACGGTTGGGAGGCTACATTGGAGGTCCTCTCAGCTCAAGGGTTGTGGGATCCGGAGGAGAGCCATCAATCATCCAATTGGCGAGAGTTGTGTGCCATTATCCGAGCTCTGGTGTACTTCAAGAGGTTGCTGGAAGGCTGGGCGGTTTTGGTCCGGACGGACAATACAATGGCATTGCCATATGTCAACCGCCATGGGGGTTCCGGACGCTCCTTGAATGCCCTGGCAGCTCAGATAGGTGCCTGGGGGGAATCGCATCTGGTGATTCTGGTGGCCTCACATATCAGGGGGGTGGACAATGTTCAAGCAGATCTTCTCAGCAGCCGGTTTCCCTCCTCTGCGGAACTGGTCCTGTCGGCCCAGGTCTTTGCAGAGATCTGTGTCAGATTTGGGACCCCTGTTCTAGACCTGTTTGCATCCCCGGCCTCACCAAAAGTTCCCATCTTCTGCTCTCGGTTTCAGGCCGAGGGAGTTTGGGGGGTGGATGCCCCCTCTGTACAGTGGCCTCTGGGTCTCCTTTATGCTTTTCCACCTAGTCCCATTCTGCACCGGGTGGTTCAGTGCATCAGAGTGTCCAGGGTGACACTTTGTTGTTAGCTCCGTTCTGGCCTCGCCGGAGTTGGTTCCCCTCTCTGGTGGCGTTTCGGTCCCAGGAACCTTGGCTGGTTCCGAAGTGGCTGTGTCCCCTTCAAGGGGATCTGCAGTTGGAAGTCCGCCGGCTGCAATGGGCAGTGTGGCTAATACACGGTCTAGGCTGATATCTCAGGGGTTCTCAGGTCATGTAGTTGAGTCCATAATGAATGCTCTTAGACCCTCCACTCAGAAGGCGTACAGCAGGCATTGGGGCCATTTCCAAGACTGGTGTGGGCGGTCTGGGATCCCTCCCCTGCGTTCTGGCCTCCCGCTATCCTTCAATTCCTCCAGCAGGGTTTTGACAAGGGCCTGGCGGTTTCCATGCTTCACTCTCAGTGGGCCTCCATTGAATTCCTTTTGGGGGACTCTGATGGTCACTTGGATGGGGAAGTGTTGATGGGGAAGTTGCTCTGGGGTTTTTCTTCTTCCCGTCCTTGTACTTATACAGGGCTTCCCCTTTGGGATCTCCCTCTTGTCTTACGGTTCCTTCAAGGGCCTCCATTTGAGCCCATTTCCGAGATTGATATCAAACATCTTACACTGAAGACTGCTTTCTTATTGCCATCACTTCTGCCCGTAGGTTTGGGGAGATTGGGGCTCTGTTATGTCACCCTCCTTTCCTGAGGGTGCTGCCGGACTCGATGGTGCTGAAGTGTGATCCGAAGTTTCTCCCTAAAGTTGTTCCTTGGTTTCACACTTCTCAGGATCTGGTTCTCCCTGCCTTCTTTCAAGATCTGCAAACACCTGAGGAGGTGGCTTGGCATAACATTGATGTCCGGTGGGAAGTGTTGGAGTATTTGGCTAGGACTGCTCCTTTCTGCCAATCTGATAGTTTTCTCATTACTTTTGACCCAGCTGGGGCTGGGCATAAGGCATCTGTGGTTTCCATTATCTGGTGGATCCGTGTTGTGTTCTCCATGGCCTACGTGGCTTCTGGCCTACCTGTGCCTGCGCACGTTCAGGGGAGGTCCACCAGGGGTTTGGCGGCTTCCTAGGCCGATGCAAGGGGGGTTTCTCTGCAGGACATATGTAGGGCTGCCACTTGGGCTGATCAAAGCACTTTCATCAACCACTATAGGTTGAATGTCTCCCACTCGGGGGTTGGTTCCTTCGGGATCAGAGTTTTGTCTGTGCGGATGTGAATTTGGTGTTATTAAAGGTGTGTGTTTTGCTGCACTGTTTTTGGCTCTGTGTCTCTTTGGGACCTTTTCCCCATTGCTGCTTTGGTATGTCTCATGAGGTAAGTACTGGGACGAGGAAGAGAGGACGTCGAGGTAATGCTCTGATTACTTACTGGTAATATTCATTACTCCTAGTCCTACTGTTCCTCATCACAGTACTGACGACCCTCCTCACCCTCCCTGCGGAGAAAGTCCCATTCTTTGTCTTGGTAATATGAAACTGAGTGACAGGGTTATGGGGGAGGAGTTATAGAGAATAAAGGAAATAAAAGAAGGTCCTGTGTCGGAGGCAGGGGCCTCATGAAGTAAGTACTGTGATGAGGAACAGTGGACTGGGAGTAATGAAGATTACAAGTAAGAAATAAGAGCATTACATCAGGACCTGTGTTCTTCTGTGCTCTTAGCATTAGCACAGCACCCTCCTCCCCCCGCCCCCTGACCCGCTCCCTAATGTCTCCGCCCTCACCTCTGCCCTTCGCGGTCTTCATTAGGACAGTATAGCGCACCCATAGGCCTGCCCTTCAATGTCTCCATACGCCCAAGGCCCACTAGCACTACCTTTCCATGTTTCCATTACAGTACGACCCTCCCCCAGCCCAACCCTTCTTTTTCTTCGTTATTACAGTATGCCCCAGTACTGTCTGCGATGTCTGTGTTTGAAGAGTCCCCCACTCCCTTACCCCTCACCCCATCCCTTACTGTCCTGAAATGTTAGCATTAGGACAGCACATCCCCTACAGCTGCCTAGAAGAGTCTTCAAAAGTCTTGCTCCTGGTGGTCTGCATTAGTGCAGCACCCTGCTGGCACTGCAATTCAATCTTTGCATTCAGATAGTACCCCCAAACCCTTCCCCCTTCCCAGCACTGCTCTCTGGTAACTGCCTGCAATGTCTGTACATGAACGGAACAGCCCTCTCTCCAGACCGATCACCACGCCATGTTTTTTTCGCATTAGGACAGGACATCTAGAAATGCAAAGTACTGTCTTGCATAGAAGAGTATGCACCAGTATTGAGGGCAGCAAGGAACTTAATTCAAGATTCATAAATATATACTGTCTAGTGAAATGCATACAATACATACTGAGATGTTATAGATCACATATTGAGGTGCACACCTTGTACACTGAAATCTATACACTTCCTGCATTTGCCTGCATTTCCACGCTAACACTACAATTCAATATCGGTATTAGGACAGTACCCACAAAACCGCCCGCTGCCCTTCGTTGCCTATATTTGGACAGGACCACTCTGCACCAGGGCATTGCCCACCCAGCCCATCAGTGTCTACATTCAAACATTACAACCCCCATCATCCTGCCAGCAGTGTTCCTTATGGAAGTTTGTGACCAGTGACCACTCCACCTGCATCTATGGCTCTTCTACAGTGTTGGCATTTGGCCAGCACATCTCAATGTCCTGTCCTTCCACGTCTGCTTTAGGACAGTTAGTATTCCCCAAAGCCCTGCCTTAGTAGAGTAGCCAGTGGCCAGACCTGTGCTGTAGTAACCACTCCTCGCCCTGCTCTGCGGTGCCTCTGCCCTGCCTTCACTGGATGTATCTTTGGCGGGATGGTATGCAAACTGCTTCCTTCCTACTTCCTGCAATTTACCTCTGTCCCCTCCCATCCAGGGCCACATTCTAATACCTGGCAGGCTCGGAGTAGGTCCCAAGGTGAGAGGAGGCCCAGGATCTGGAGAGAAACCTTCCTGGGCAGGTCTCCAATGAAGTCCTTGTAGTGCATCACCTGGAAAGATAAATAAAAGACATCAGCCTGGAGCCCACTTCGAGGAAGAAAGGCACTCACCTAGTCCCTGGCGAGGGATTTTGACAGAATAAAGCTCCACTGAAGGAGGGAGGCAGGCATATTGTGGCATCTCGGCAGTGGGGTAAGGTTTAAGTTACTTATCTGTAACTATTGTTCTCCAGCATGGCTCTGGCATGGATTCACATGCTCATGAATATTCCCCGTTGTCAGGCTGGGAATCCAATGTTAAAAGAAAAAACTGTTTCACTTTCACTTTAAAACTGTATTTCTCCTCTAAACCAATCACTGTCGTCTGGGTCATACTTCCCCCATCCAATGATAGTCCTCTCCCTAATCTTCAGATTTGGTAAGCACCTAAAGTGGCAGTATGACCAAGAAGAGTCACAGAGGGGCAGGAGGGAGGGTTCGCTTGTGGATCCATGCCAAACCCATGCTGGAGAACAATAGTTACAGGTAAGTAACTTAAACCTTCTCCAGCATGGGGTCTGGCATGGATAAACATGCTCATGAATAACGAATCCACAGCAGTAAAACATTACACAACCATGGGAGGTGGTAAGGCTCAACAGAAGCAATTATCACTTACCTCTTGAGCAGACTCACCTCAAGCAAACAGTTTGCATAGCACTGCTTGGCTGACTCTGGACTCCTCCCTGGAATCCCTGTCGACTCAGTAGAACTTTGTGAAAGTGTGCGTGGACCTCCACATAGCAGTCCTGCAGAAGTCCAGCAGGGGCACACCAGAAAGGAATGCCATTGTTGCAGCGAGCACTCTGGTGGAGTGGGCTCTCGGATGGCCCGGCAGTGGTCGGTTCGCCAACCGATGACAGTTCATGATGCAGCCAGGGAGCCACCTCGAAACAGAAACCTTGTACAAGGCCTTTCCATGGTTCACAGGGCCAAAGTTCACAAACAATTGAGAAGTCTTCCGAAAACACTTTGTGCGTGTCACATAGAACTTCAAGGCACGAGCAAGATCCAGCGAGTGCAAGGCCCTCTCCGCCAGCGACAAAGGTTTCGGGAAGAAAACAGGCAACAGTCTTGTTGAGGTGGAATTCTGACCGAATCTTCGGCATGAAAGAGAGGTGTGTATGCATTACCAACCTCGATTCGTGGACGGTCAGGTACGGTTGTTTGCAGGATAGGGCCTGGATTCACTTATGGCCATAAGGAAAGCCGTCTTCCATCAGAGAAACTTGAGTGGGGCCTGATGCAAAGGTTTGAAGGGGCCCCCCATGAGCCTCGTCAGGACCACGCTAAATTCTCACACTGGGGCAGGAGCCTTCACTGGCAGGAAGAATCGGAAAAGTCCTTTAACAAACTCCTTATTGAGTCTGTGGGATCATAGTGAGGATCTCCCTGGGGATCTGGTGTAACATGAGATGGCCACCAGATGTACCTTGATGGATGTGTGACAGCAAGTACGGAAGAATCTGTGGAGCCGTGACCCTCAGAGGGGTAATCATCTGCAACCATCACCATGTAGCAAAACGCTTCCACTTATGGCCATAGCACTTCAGAGCCGATGACGCCCTGGCCTTGGTGAGAACTTCCCTGAAGTCTGCTGGCACCTTATAACCCCCAAACTCTAAGGCTGCAGGAACCAAGCCTTCAGGTTCATCGATCCTGGGTCATGATGAAGGTTTGTGTCTCCCTCTCTGGTGAGCAGATCTGGAAACACCAGCAACTTGACTGTAGGCAACACTGATAGGCTGGGAAGATCTGGATACCAAATCTGCCTCGGCCACGCCAGGACGATGAGTTTCATCTTGCATCGTCACTGTCTGGGTGTGTTGATGACAAGTAGCAAGAGAAGGAATGGAGGGAAGGCGTACAGAAATAGCCCTTCCCACAGGAAGGTGAACGTGTCCCCCAAGTTCCTCGGCTGGTGGAATCTGCTTGCAAACTTCTGGCATTTGGAGTTTGCCGCTGTGGCCAACAGATCGATCTGGGATATGCTCCATTCGACGAACAGGCGGTCCACCTGATTCTGACAAAGTTTCCACTTGTGGCAGGAAGGCAGTTTCCTGCTAAGGGATTCTGCAATGGTGTTCTTGACTCCCGCCAGGTGGAGAGGGACGAGGAACATCCCCTGTCCAATGGCCCAGTTCAACAAGCCCTGGACTTCCTTGGAGAGCGGTGAGGAATGAGTGCCCCCCTGCTTCCTGGTGTAAAACATTGTGGTGGTGTTGTCCATGAAGATCCTCACCACCTTGCCTTTCAGAGATGGTACGAACGACTTGAGGGCCCAGAACACTTCCCATAGTTCCAGGATGTTGATGTGCAGATCCTTCTCCTCTGGCAGCCACAGGCCTCTGGTGTGTAGGCGTCTTGTGTGCGCCCCCAACCTTCCACAGAGGCGTCTGTGGTGACCGTCTCCTGGTATGGGGAGGTTTGAAATCCCGTGCCGTGGGTGATGTGGGTGCAGACCCCCACCACTCTATCGCCCGCTGGAACTCTTCGTTGAGAGGGATCTTGTCTGTGAAACTTCTTGACACCTATACCAATAACGACTTGATGGCCTGCACCGTAGCCGTCTTCACCAATGACAGCCACTGCACTTTTCCTTGAATGGCTGCTAGCCTTTCCTCTAAGAGTGATGCCAACCAAACCATTGTGTGGAGTCTGGCTCTGAGGAACAGAGAGTTCTGTGATGGTGTTAAGCAGGACTTCGGAGAGTTGATGGAGAATCCCAGATGCATCAGATCCGCCAACAATCGGACGGTTCCCTTTGTGTGTTCGTCGGCCAGCTCCCGTGAGCCAATTGTCCAGGTATGGATATACGTGTATGCCCTGCAGACGTGGATGGGCCGCCACCGGTGCCAGGTATTTTGTGAACACACTTGAGGCCGACTTCAAGCCGAATGGTAGGGCCTTGAACTGGTAGTGCTGGTCCTGCACCACAAAATGTAGAAATATTTGATGATTCTTGTGAATGGGGACATGGAAATAGGCATCCTCCAGATCCAACAATGTCAAGAAATCCCTTCGTCTAGTTGGCCGAGCACGAGTTGCAACGTGACCATCCTGAATTTTTGAGATTTTAAGTATTTATTGAGATGGTATAGGTCCAGGATGGGTCTCCAGCCCCCTGTATTCTTTCTGACCAGAAAGCATCTGGAATAGACTACAGAGCCCCGGAGCCATTGGGGAACCAACTCTAATTACCCTTTTTGTAACATGGCTCACACCTCTTGCAGGAGCTGAGGAATGTGCTGCTCCTCCAAGGGAACAGTGGAATATGAGGACACCTGTGCTGGAACTCCAAGGTGTGCCTACGGGCGAGAGCATCAAGCACCCATCTGTCTTTGGTGATCTTCCTCCGCTCGCTGATGAACCTCGTCAGCCGGTCGAACCCTGAGGTAACTGGGTGCACGAGTGGGGGCCTGATTTCTTGGCCAGTTGAGGCTTGCTTGGGTGCTGGTGTCCTGCCATACGGGCAACAGCGATATTGTCCTCCACTACTGTAGGCCTGGGAGTGGCCTCAGTAGGCTTCTTGCATTGAGGAGTGGGAAGGCTGTCTGTAAGATGTAAGACACCATTCCCCATTTGCCGGAAACCTGTGTCGGCAACATCCACTGCCACCATGATGGCATGGTCCGATGCCACTTCCCCTTCCTGAAAGATGGTGAGGTCTTCCATCTTCTTATCATCGGGGAGGAACGCCGGGATCAGTCCTAGCTTGTACCACAATTCCCTGTCGTACCCGGTTATGTCACCATTGCGTTAGATGACTTGATTGTGGATGCCGCCGTGCAGATCATTTTTTTCCCTATGGCGTCCATCCTTTTTCCCTTGCTGTCTGGAGGGACTGATGATGATGAGGCCGGGTTACCTGACCATTTACTCATGGCCGCCAACGCAACTGATGGTTGTGACATTAGGCACTTGGGTACGGAGTCCGATACCCTATGCTTCTTCTCCAGGCTATCCCACTTGGCTGGATCTGTACAACGTTTCTTCATGAGGGCCAGGCCCTCCTCCCAAATATCGTCCAGAAAAGGAACTGCCATGATCATCTTCCTTTTGGCCTCTCACCTTTAATACAAGAAGCCCTCCTTCTTTGTTTCCTCAGGCACCAGCTTATATACCTCAGAGGCCCCGACCGATCATGGAGTGGAACGATCCCACCTCCAGTGGGGAGACTCTAGGGGGTGTAAGCTGACACGTCCTCTTTTTAGGTGGAGGCTGATCAGGAGTCTGAGGCACTCATGAACCCGTTGCCGGGGACAACCTCAGCTGGATCTCCGACACCAAGGTGTGGAGAGTCAATAGAATGTCCAAGGAAATGTCCCTGGGCCGAGAAGGTAAGGAATGAAAACTATGCCCTGCACCACCGTAGTCATCGTCATGGTCCTCATCGACCGTATGCATGGACTCTTGATCATTGTCGTCTGTGGACGACACCTCCATAGGTTGACCGGTGACCTAGGAGGATTGTTTCATCGCCTCGTCCCCCCCCCTTTTTCTACTCCCTGAGTGGTCTTAACCGGGACCTGGGCTGGTACCTTTACACCCTGTGGAGTGCCTGCAGCATTTGTCAAAGCCTCTGTGGTAGTGTAGCGTCATGGCTGCAGGGACACTTTCTGCGCTACGAGAGCCACCCTCGTAGGATCAGTGCCTGTAGCTGCTGTAGTAGTAGTAGACTTCGACGAAGTCACAGACGAGGACTTTGTCTGTGCCAGTTTAGCCTGCTTGGGCTGCGCTGCCTTCTTCTCCTCTACTGCCCTTGGCTTATCCAACTTCTTCTGTAGCTTAGCCAGGGTGGAGGATTTCCTCTTTGAAGAGGAGCTCGATGGCAGGCTGGCAATGGAGGCGGAAGGCGATGCTGATCGCGCCCTATCCTACTTGGGACCCACATCAATGACAAACCCAGTGGACTTGGACTTGCAATCTTGGCCTTATCTTGGACTCCCACGGATGGAACAACTTCAAAGGACTTAGAAGATCGCTCTTCACACCGCCAGTCCTGGACAAGGCATGACCCTGCTTGGAGAACGAGGCAGAAGCCTTGTTCAAGTTAAGCCATGCCGCCAGCCTACTATGCCTGTCCTTTTGCGGTTTGCTTAGAGAAACCTAGGCATATTTTGCACTCTACCTCCTTCTGGCCCGGGTGTCGGCAATAGAAGCATTGTAGGCTCTTGTCTTCCACAAACACATTCCGTAGCTTGTATTTGGTGCAGGATCTGAAGAGGGACCTTCCCTCCTTCTTCCCCTCTGTCATGGTAGGAGGGCACAAAGCAGGCCCATGATGGCCTCCTAGAAACTTTCAAGAATCTTTTCCCTTGAGCGGCGCAGAGCTTCACCAACAACGGATCCCTGTTGCCGGCAGATGAGGAAAAGAGCACCCAGACTCTTTGGAACAAAAATTGAACTTTCCTCACGATAAAACTCAAAAATACGTTCAAATAGCTCAGAGAGCAACTTGAGGACTCCCAACACTGAAGCATGCAGTAAAAATCTGAAGAAGGCTGCCAGAGGCGGGGCTTAGGGAGGGGACTGTCATTGGATGGGGGCAGTATGACCCAGAAGACAGTGTTTGGTTTAGAGGAGAAATACAGTTTTAAAGTGAAAGTGAAACTGTTTTTTCTTTTTACTGAGGATTCCCAACCTGATGACGGAGAATTTTCATGAGCATTTGAATCAATGCCAGACCCCATGCTGGAGAAACACTTCCACTCACCAGTGGAGCTTGCTTGAGCTACTGCCTCAGAATCAGCCATGCTTAAACCAGGGAGGAGTGTGAAAGGGTAAAGAGGGTGGTGGCAGTTAGAATCAGGTCATCCGGGTTGAGGTTGCAAAATTAGGCTTGGCAGAGTGGGGCAAAATAGGCTTGCCTGTACTGGCGAGGTACATGAGATTCATTGGGGTCATGCCTGGATTTGTGACAGGTGTCGGGAGGGGGTCACTGGGTGAACCGGGTTCTCACAGGCTTGAAGAAAAGGCGACAATCAGGCATTTCAAGACAGAAAGTGGCCGAATCGTGCTTATCCAGATGGAAAAATCAGGCCTGCCTGCATTGCAAAGAGGAGGGCTACAACTGACCTAGTTGGGATGAAAGGAAAGCTCAGAATGATGCTCTTCTGGATTATGGTACAGCACAGTCTGGCGTGTGGGCAGGATGGGGATATAAAAGGAGGTGGGAGCAGTAGAATCAGGTTCACCCCACATTGGGGGCAGGGAACTAAAGTCAGACTTGTCAGGCACGGGAAAAGCAGAATCAGGTTGGCCTGGTCTGGAGGGAAAGAAACACGGCGTGTATAGTTTGGTATTCATGGTCAGTGGGTTCCAGAATCTGGCTACTTGCCCAAAAGGGGCAGAGTCATGTTTGCTTGGCATGCCCGGGATAGAATCAAGCTTACTTCGCTGGGTGGGGAAGAATCAGGCCTGCTGGTGTCAGGGGCAGAATTATACACGCCTGGGCTGAAGGGGATAGACGGGAGTGGGCTCCAGAAAGTTCCATTTGAATATCTTTCCGAATCTCCGGAGAGTTCAGTGGGAGTACATCCATGGCCCCCATGAAGTTTCAGGGAAGGATTTCAAAGCGAGGCAAAGTAAATCATTTTCTATCTGCTACCAAAAAAAAAAAAAGCGATGGGAAATTCATTCTAATACCTCTTTCGCTCAGATGAAAGTGACCACTCCACTGCCGACACCCTCCCCAATTCCCCCCCCCCCGCCACCCAATGTATGTGTGTGATCCTCCCACCACAACCAGGAAAATAGTCTGGTCTTGCACATTAGCCTAGGAACATTAGAACAGTTCTGTGCCTGAGAAAGGCATGTCATGATGGAACAGCCAATCACCTGTCGGCCAATTCCTCTGAAAGGCCAGCAGGCTGATGCACAGTCACTCACTCACATGTCAGGCCGGTCGGGCTACGCCAGCGTGCCAATGACGTCACTGAAGGTAAAGCTGTGCATCATCCAAAAAAGGGCAGAGAAATTGCACTAAAACGCTTTGCTAGATGTGACACGTTGATGAACAGTGCAGAATGCTCCTGTGGTGAGATGTGCATCACACATACTGACAGATCTATTAAGGTGAGATGTAATCAGCACACATCTGCAGTTCATACAGTTCAAGATCTTGTGTGTAGAGTAAGCTCTGATGGTGCGTTTATGGAGGGCTCTCTTGTGTGCTGTTGTGTTGTCTCTGGTAGGGGTTGGAGTGGGATCTGCTGGTATTCGCAGTGGGCTCTGGTGGTGCTTGAAGTGGCCTTTGGAAGTGTGTGCAGTGGGATCTGGTGGAAGGAGAAGTTGGCTCGGGAGGTTGCAGGAGGCTCTTATGGTGTGTGCACTAGGCTCTGGTGGTTTGTGTGTGTGATGGGCTCTGGTTGATGCAGTGGGTTCTGATGGGAGTTGCAGTGGGGTCTGCAGATGTTTCTGCTGGAAACACCAATAGGCCCCACTTTATGCTGAGCTTTGGCGGGGGTTCTAGTGAGCTCTGGTGGTTCTGGGTACAGTAGGTTCAGCTAGTGTGAGCAGTAGGCTCAGGTGGTGTTTGCGGTGGGATCTGGCAGTGATTGCGGTGGACGTTTGCTGTGATTGCAGTGGCCTCTAGTGGTGTATGCTGTGGGTTCAGGTGGTGGTTTCAGTGCACCTTTGTGGTGGCCTATTGTATTGGTTGCAATAGACTCTGGTTGTTGGCATGGCCTCAAAGCAGTGTGTGCTGGGTACTGGTGATGTCTGCAGTGGACCTTGGTGATGTTTGTAATGGACTCCGAAGTTTGCATTGTGCTTTGGACGTGGTTAAAATAGGCTCTGGTGGCATATGCTATCGGATCTGATGGTTGCAGTTGGCCTTGGTGGTGGTTGCTGTGGCCAATTGTGTGTGCAGGAGGTAGCATTGATAGCATTTGAAGTAGACTCTCGTTGTATGTGGGTCGGGCTGAAGTGGTGTTTGCACACAGCCCCACGCCGGGGCTCTGCTTGTTTGTGCAGCGGGCTACTTTAATGTTGCAAAGTGATTTGGTGGTGGAGGTGTGCTCTTGTAGTGGTTAACGTGGGCTCTGATGGTAGTTACAGTTGGCTCTGTAGGTGGTTCTAGTGCAACCTATTGGTTGCCGTGTACTGTGGAGGTTGTAACAGGCTCAGGCAGGTGCAGCAGACTGACTGCAGCAGGAAGCCTATTCCCCTCTAACCTTCACTCACCACCAGGAAGCTGGACATGTAGTAATGCTGACGAGGGTCCAGCTGAAGCAGCAACTTCTGCAGAAACTCGGACTTCTGTTTATCTGTAGGGAGGGAATAAATCGACATATGAGCCGGAGAAAAGCATCTATACAGCAATGCATGAAGAGTGTACGAAACTGGGTCCCTCCTTGAACACCCCACATCCCCTTCTGCAGCTTTCACCAGATTAACAGGAGACTTGCACTCTCGCCCCCATGTTACATCCTGCTGCCACCCATTAATTGCACATCAGCCCTGCAGGGAGGTGGTCGAACGTTGCATTAAAAACATGAATACCCCCAATGGGTGGTGCGCATTCTGTCCCTTTCACTGTACCGTGTAGTATGCTGCCCCATCAACAGAATAACATTCCTCCTGACACGCGCGCGTGTATGTGTGAGCGTGTGTGTGTGTGTGTGTGTGTGTGTGTGTGTGTGATATCGTATAAATTTTGTTTCAGAAATCAAACCCAATTCCATAAAAGTACTTGATCGAGATACTTACAAAACAACATTAAAATCCTACACAATAATCATTCCTGTGGTGAAATTAATGTTTAACACAATTATGAATTACATAGGCAGAGTATCTGTCCTGTGGTGCAACAATAAAACGTATGGCTATTTTTACCGGAATGATACCCATATTTCTGAAAGAGAGAAATAAGTACTTTCTTCTCACTGCGGCATAGAACAGACAAAACAACAAAAAAATGGGGTAAATGTTGAATCGAGGAGCCATCACAAATGTATTTAAAATCACTCCTGAAATGCTTTCCCCACCGGCTATTAGACATAGCCAGTCGCAGTGTATTCTTTTTAAGTCTCATGAGCAGTGCCCTATTTCTTGGTTTCTTGGTTTAGGCAACCACTCCAGAGAGTTGTTATTATGCATTTGTCCTAAATAGGAAAGATAAAATGTGGCTGTCAGTTTCCTAAATTGCACATATTCTCTCTATGCTTGTCCCTGGCCAGTAGGAATTGGTTTCACATCTCACAAGGTTTTACTATTGCATTGACCGCAGTGAGAAAATTAAGATGTGGAAAATCCAATGTTGTCAAGTGTGTGTGCACACGCGTGTGTGTGTATTTGTATTTTTATTTGTTTATTACTTGTATCGCGCACTGATCCCTGAGGTAACTAACTGGACACTGGAAAACGTAGGAGTTACATGCATAGAGAAAAATCAGAGTGACAGCTAGGAAGACCAATGGTTACAGGTAGGTCTGACATTAAAAAAAAACATTTACAGATAAGCGCAGGCGAATTAGGCAAGCATATGGGGAGGTCCAGGGGCGGCAGCAAAAGGCAGATGATAGGAGCCTCATTGGAGAGGCTTCTTGCTCAACAAGCTTTTTATTCCGGATTTGAATGTTAGGAAGGAAGGTTCTTGTCTGTATGGAAGAGGTGTAGAGTTCCAGCATTTGGCTGCTTGGACTGGGAAGCTGGTTCGTGCCACAGTTTTTAGGTTGAACCTGGGTACTGCGAGGCAGTGAGAAAGGGCAGATCTGGCGGTGCGAGATGTTTGGTACTTGCAGAATTTATCTGACAGATATTTGGGGGCTGTGTTTGCGAGGCATTTATGTGTGATTGCCAGGGTGCGAAGAGTGATTCCATCACAAACTGATAGCCAATTGGCATCCCGTCGGAAAGTAGAAATGTGGCTGGATCTGGGAAGGTTCAGTGCTGCTCTCAGTGAGTTATTCTGTAGGACCTGTAACCTGTTAAGGTTAAGTTAGGAGGAGCCTAGGAAAGGTGTGTTGCAGTAATCGATTTTTGACAAGGCTAAGGCTCTGGCAAGCGTTAAGCAGCTGTCAGTAGACAGGTAGGATTTTCAACTGTAGATTAGCTTGTTGGTACAGAGCTGACTTGTTTCTTTAGGGACAGTGTTGAGTCGAGGTAGATACCCAGGGTTTTTATTTCCTTGGCGACTTGAATAATGTTTCAGTCGATGATGAAGGAAGTGTACCTCTGGTCAAGTTTGTTCAGGCGTACCTGAGTGCCGACAATCAGAAGCTCGGTCTTACCATTATTAAGGCACAAACTGTTGGTGGCCATCAAGGCCTGGATTTCTAGGTAGAGGTTGTTAAGTATCTTCGAGTCCTCGCCATAGCAACCAGTGAGCTGGATGAGGACGTGAGTGTTGTCAGCATAGTTAGTGTAGACAACACCCAAGTTGTCCAGGTGATCGAAGAGGAGCTTCGTAAATATATTATATAACGTGGGTGACACGCAAGAGCCTTGAGGGACTCCACAATGTATAGGGCTTGGGTCTGCTGAGGCTGAAGGTGAAAAAACTCTGGTGGTTTGATTGGAGAGAAAGGAATTGATCCATTGGATGCATTGTTGGAGAAGGCAGCTGCTGTGGTAAGTTGCCCAGTTAGGATTGGGTGGTGTGTGTGTGTGCATGTTTGTGTGTGTGCGAGAATGCCACCTGTGAGGGTAGAATAGCCTGAGTTTTTTAATTACTTTTATTAATACAATGGTGTGGGCAGCTCTGTCTCTGGAAGTGAGGTCTGCTAATCAGGCCTTTGGTCATAATGCTTCAAGCTGGAAAAGCATAGAAGCAATAGTGTACACATGTGACATTGCTGAGCATGTCTACTGGCACCACTCAGCAGCTACTTGGAGGTTTGGAAACATGACAGTATAAAAGGGGCATGTGCGTTTCTGACAGCAGCTGTTGGGACCAAATGCCCAGCAGTCAGGATCTACCTTTAATCATGGGCAATACTGAACCTGAATTCAATTATATAATCATGCGCTCCCCAAACCAGGTGGCAATTGCAATTCTAAATATTAGCCTTGTCTGGTCTTGGGACTCCGCAATTATACTGGCCAAAAACCTATTCACTTCATGTTATTATTAGCTTGGTTACTAGTAACTCACCTGGTCAAGAGCTACTGTGTAACCACCATCTGGGACTGAGTTTCACCCAAAACAAACCATATGGGCTTGGCCCCACCAAAGGTCTGGTCTTCCCTGAAAAAGAGTTGCCACCTTTCATGAAGACACGAAGTGTCCCCAGGGTGCAGGCAGGGTTTCAGTGTTTAAAACAACAAGCTCTGCTAGTTCAAATAAAATTACACCAGAGTGGCCAGTAACAGAGTCGCTTTGATGTGGGCAAAGGGAGGAAGAGGGCAGAGTAATACAAGAGAGGATTTGCCAGTTAGCAAAGGATTACATCATCTTAGATTTTCATAGGGCTCCCAAATCTCCTGTCCTCACCCCCATTTACTGCAGACAAAGCACTCTGGGCAGAGGATTATGAACATAGCAGCCAGGATTGGACCACTTACAAAAGGCTAGTAGGAGACAAATCCACTGTGGCCTTTGTTTCGTATCTATGGGGGTAGACCCCACCCTCAGTTGTTTCATACTTGGACAGTTGAAGAATTAGTCTGGAACATGGTTGAGAGTATAGTGTGCTCCAAAGTCCTCTGCCAGAGAGGTCAAGACTCAGATGTCCAAGAAAGAGGCACACTCTTCCCTCCACCAAAAGGGACCATTTGGGGTGACCTGTTGGCTGGACTAGGCTACTGCTGCTGAGACCACTAGTACCCAGGAACCTGCTCTCTGGAAGTGACATAACCCTCCAAGTGCTCTTTACAAGCCTTACTGGTTGGGAAGTGAAGACATAATTACTTACCTTGCCTCTGAAGAGCCGGGAGGGGGACTCCCCATCACCAAGAAGTCAAGCAAACAGATCTGGACTACATTTTCCAGCTTCAATTCGTCTTTGAGTTGACACAAACTTCTTAATGTGCTTTTCGAGCTGCTGCAAGCATCCATTGACACTTGCTCTTTTTCAAACTGCTGACGAGCGGTCGAGTTCCTCTAGAATAATCACTTGCCCGCGCTCAAGCTGTCTTTGAGCCGATCACCACAGAAGAACAGCATTGTGTCTTTGGATCTCTCTAAGCCAACTCGACTGACTCCAGACCCTGACTCGACCCATCAACCTGTTTGTTTTTCACCCGATCACCACCACCGAACGCCATTGCATCGCTAGACCATCTCGAGCTGACTTGACTGTCTCGATGCCCACAATCCACTGTTAAAAATCGTCTTGAAACCTCTCAACACCGACTAGACCCACTGAAAGTGCCTGGATTTTTGACTTGATGCTGAGCCCCACAACTAGTAAAGGTATTGGGAGTGGTCCCACCCCCCTGGCTTGCCTAAAAGGGCCATAGCAAATAGCAGGACCCCACGCTTTACTTTTTCAAAAGACATCTTCAGCAACTTTGACATTACTGCAAAAAGCAGTGCCTATGCACCCCATCTTCAAACCCAGAATGCCCCCTGTCTTCACAAAGTCTGCATATTCTGTGTTGTCCTTTACAGGGTAGGTTTAGTGTTTTTTCAATAGTGTGTTGATATTATTAGTTTAATTAAAGTATACTATTTATATAGAACTTTAGTTGGACATTCTTTTATTGTGGCACAGCAGTGCTAGTGTTATTTGAACTGCTTCTATGTTGGCTCACACCCATCCAGAAGAGTATAGCCTGCCTGCGACCTAACCTACATTAATGATGCAGAGGAGGTGTGCCTCTCGGGTTGTGCCTGTTTTACCTTCATGATTGGGATCACTGCTGGTTTAATAGTAGTGTGGGGCTGAGTAAGGGTTGTTTTCACTGTTCATCCTTCTACTCCTGCAAAGCAGTTGCGATTTCATCAGAGTGTGTGCGCGCGCATGCTGTCCTATTAAAAGCATAACAGACCTGCTGACAAGTGTGTCTGTTCTGTCAAGTCTGATATGGTATGGTAATGCGTATTTGTAAAGCGCCTATACACAAGGCAAGTCTTTCAAGGCTTCAGTATAGAAACTTGCTAAAAAAAAAGACATGTCCTCGCCCATTACATGTGCAGCAAGAGCACATATTCTTTCATTAAAAGTATAGAAGTTCTGCAGAGAAGAAAATAGCCAATCTCATTCAAAAATAGATATAACCCTGTTGAACACTGGCCCAATAAAA
This sequence comes from Ambystoma mexicanum, assembly GCF_040938575.1. Classification (NCBI taxonomy): domain Eukaryota; kingdom Metazoa; phylum Chordata; class Amphibia; order Caudata; family Ambystomatidae; genus Ambystoma; species Ambystoma mexicanum. Next base: position 429,492,937 of record NC_090934.1, on the reverse strand, counting down.
GTATAACAGTCACGAGCAAAGTGCACATGGTGTCCAAAGTATAGCAGCCCTGCTGAGAAAAACATGGTCTCCCGTAAAATATTATAGCCTTCCCGACTGAGGAGCGTTGGCACTTCCTCTCTTGAAAGTATAGGACCTTCTGTAAGGTGCCGAGAATGCCCCATACACAGCATAATCGCTCTCTTCAGAGGTGCTGGGGCTCTTCCTTAGAAATGCTTCGAAGTGGTAATCAGAGATTCCCTTTTAAATATTCCAGTGTTGTTCCTTTCAAGAGCACAGCAGCCCTGCTTAAGAAATGCTGGCAGTGCTGTATTAATAGTAAAGCAGCCAATTCAAAGTAGTTTTATGTTAAATGTTAAATGTTAAATGTTAAAGGTATTTGTACCGCGCACCGTCACCAACGGAATTGGTCCCCAGGCGCTCAGGCGGATCTGCAAACGATAAAGGTGGGATGGGTTAGTAGGTTGAAGAAGGGAGTAGGATAGTGAGAGAAGTGGTGTGCTGTTGGCAGCTTCAACTCAGTATACACCGGGTGCTGAGCTTTGGTGCAGGTATCGGATTGGAGTCAGTCCACGTGTGCTGTTGTTCCGGTTTATGTGTTGTTGCAGTGTTGTGAAGTGCGTGCGGTTTGTTGTGCGAGAGATGGTTGTGTGAGTTTTTGAGTGAGATAAGTATGCGGAGTTTGAGCTCATTGGTTAGTGGGTTACCTGACCTTTACCAATGCTAGTACTCGCGGTTCTGGGGAGAGTGGCACTTGTTGGCCCTCGCATTCCCATCTAGGCGCGGCGCAGGCCAATGATTGGGCTCCATACTGGTGTGATCGCAATAATTGCACAGAGGTTCAATGCATCCTCCTTCAGAGATAGTTTCTGCAGAAAATGCTGCTCAATGAAAGAGAAATCGATACAATACAATAATGTTTTATGGACATGATAAGCGACACAAGTACCAGAACTTGGCTGTACAGTGTTTCAAGTATATATTCATGAGCTATTGTAATGTTCACTGAGAGGCAGCATGGGCCATATTTTGGTCCATGCTGCCCTCTTTTGGATACCTTATGAAGTGCATGGCAATGTTCCAATGGAAAATGGTTCCTCGAAATACTTCTGGGGCTTGATTACCAGAAACTCTTCAATTATTTCTTTCTGCAACTTAGAATTAATTACCTCTGAGTCTCTCTTGCGCCTCCTGGTCATTACTTAACGGCGCGATAGATATGCACGGATCCCACAGGAATGCCCCACCCATCTCTCTCTCCTGTTGTCCACAGAACACTGGCAGGAAAAGGCCTAGTTATAACAATTTAGCATAAAGCACTCACAGACAAGCGCGCACGCACAGACAAACACACACACATTTTACTTTTGGAATTCACTTACTCACATCGTCTCTGAATTTGTGCGGACTAGAAGCTAATTCTTCCTTAGTCTACTTCTGTCCCACCCAAGTGGGCTTTTCGGTGTCCCGTACCCCATGATAGATTCTACTACAATGTTATGTGTTAAAATGTATAAATGGACGTAGCCAGGAGTGACAGCTAAAGTAGAGTTCCTGGGGGCTGCCTGAGCATTCCCTTTATTTATTTATTTAATTTATTTGTATTTATAAATCGCACAACAGCCCTCGGCCATCGCGGCGCTGTTACAGAAGGCTTACTTAGTTACATAAGTGCTTGCAAGACATACATACATAGATGTTTACTAGCCCCATGTTGCAGGGTGGCTTACTTAGTTACATAAGTGCTTGCAAAGCCATCCTCTCCTTTCGCCTCTCCCTGACTACGTCTCATTCCTCCTCCCAACATCTGGTCCTGCCTAGGGATGACAATCCCTGCCACAACCTTTCTGCTCCAGCTATCTAGGTACCAGGATTACTCAATCTCTCCTTCACAACTTGATGGCCTTATTGTTCTTTCCAATTCCTATGATGTTATTTTCTCTGCGGTATATTCTTATATCCCGCTTAGGCACACGCTCTCAGTACAACTTACACTACAACCTTCTCTAGCACCTCTGACACAATATGCCCCTCCTTCAGCCTCCTCCGCTGTACTCTCTTCCCCATGTTACCTTTTCAGTGACACAGGCTTCTTAGTAGCACCCCCGGCACCCTGTTCCCAACCACCTCCCCCCTCTTCTTGTTACCTGATGCTATCCCCTCCTGAACCCTGTCCACCTGACAATGTTACCACCCCCTCCATCATTCCCTGAACTCTCTATACCTTCTCTGTTATGACCACGATCACCTGCAACTTCACCCCTTCTCTTTACTTTTGCCCTCTGATTTTTCCATCTCCATCTACAGCTCCTTAATTTCCATCAGCTCCTCCTATTAACTCTCATCCTCTGGTTTTGCCACCTCCACCTCATTAATTCCCATCACCTCCTTTTGTCCACTCTTAACCTCTGTTCTTACCAGGGGTGTTGCTAGATCTGGATCTAATGTCGGAACTGTCAGGACTCGGGGCTAGCTAGCCTTTTGGTTGCAGCACCTCAGCTTCTATCCAGAGATACAACCAAAAGACCCAGGGCTATAGCCCTCTATCCCCACCCCCATAGCAATGCTTCTGGGTCTTATCACCTCCTCCAGCTCTCCGCTGCTGCCACCTCTCCAACCTCTTCTGTCTCTCCAGCCTCTGCTCGCTTCACCAGTCGCCAGTCTCCTGGCTTCTCCAAATACAAGCGTCATATTCCTGTCACTCGCACTGGGTCTGGGAACTTTTTTGTACTGTGTTCCCGCCTTCCTCTGGATGGGGTCTAAAAGTAAAGGTCTGCGCCAGTGGCATGTATGTAATTGATGGCCATATTTATGTGTTGCCCTTAAGTGCACCAAGAGCTGATTTTGGGCATAGGGGGTAGGACCAACTCTATAACTGTCCTGTCTGCCATCTTGGAAGACAGTAATCCCTCTGTGATCATCTCCAGGGCATGTGATTACAATTCTGTAAACACATTGGGCAAGCTTTGTATCCTCTTTGTGTTTTGGGAAATTGTGAAATGTTAGCCCTAGCAGATATTCTATCTGTCATGAGATAATTCTTCTGTAACCTTTTCCACACCGATACAATTCCGAGTCAGAAAGCTAAGCGTTGTGCTTGCAACATTGTATCCATGGGACTCCCTGGTTCATGAAATTACCCTTTAAATAATTGAAATTACTTTACTGATGTTCGGATTAAGTGTTAACATTATTACAATACATGCTACCCGTGTCTAGAGAATGCAGGTGCCTATACACAAGTGTTTCAAGGTGTGGCGAGGCAAGGAAGGGGGAATAGAGGGAGGACAGAGACAGCAATCTTACTAGGCCAAGTGACACTGAGATCGCGCAAGTGCAGGGGAGCGGGAGGGGAAAAGTGACTTGGGAATGAGGAGGGAGCAGTGCTGTACATGGGATCAAAACAATAACAAGAAGTGCTGCCAGCAGGTCGCAGATGCAAGGGTAAGTGCAGACAACAGGTGTCCAAAAGTGCAGGTAGGGGGACTGTAGGGTTACAGATACAGACCCAAGTGCAAGTGTTCCCAGGAGGCAGTGCTGGTGTGCAACTGGGTGGGCAGGGACCTGGGACGGATATCAGAGGGTAGCCAGGTGACCAATGCAGTATCAGACAGGAAATCAGCAGGGGAGAGGAAGAGAGATGGCAGAAGCAAAGAGGAAGCTCTTAAGGTGCTTCCCGAACCAGAGATGGTTCTCCTCAAGTTTCAGAGTGGCGGGGAGGTTGTTCTAGAGGTAGGCCCCAGCCGAAGAAAGAGATCTACCACCAACTTGTTGCTTGGAGAAGTGACTGACCCTGAGGGAGTTGGAGGTGGAGGAGCGGAGAGCTCGAGTAGGAAGGTATTTACGAAGAAAGAGTTGGAGGTATTAAGGACCCAGGCCCCAGAAGGCCTTGTGGACAATGCAGAGGGTCTTAAACTTAATCCTGCAGACACTGGGAGCCAATGCAGAGATTTCAGTGCTGGAGAGATATCATGCCTGGGCTTGAGGCCCAGGACAAGTCTCGCAATCCTGTTCTGGATGAGTTGCAGAGGGTGGACAGTAGAAGCAGGAAGATTTAGAAAGAGGCTGTTGCAGTAGTCCAGCCTAGAGAGAACCAGAGCTCTAGAGACAGTGAGCTTCTGGGGGAAAGGAGAGGAAAGGAAGAATACCTCTGAGGAGGTGCAGTTGGTAGTTTGACTTCTTAGAGACGTCAGAGATGTGAGGAGAAAAGGAGAGTGTGGAGTCGAAGATGTAGCCCGAGGTTCTTAACCTCACAGGTGGGAACAGAAGTGTGACAAGAAGGGAGGGTGCAGGTGTGCTGTTGAGGAGAATCTCTGTCGTACTGGCATTAAGGCAGAGATTGTTTGTGGCACACCACTCCTGGATAGCAGACAGACAGTCAGAGATGAGAGAAGGAGAAGAGGTGGCAGAGGCCTGAAAACGAGCTGAGTGTTATCTGCATAGCACTGAAAGTTGGAGCAGAGAGTGGCAATGCGGTGTGCGAGAGGTGTTAGGTATTGGTTGAACACCCAGGGACAGAGGTTAGACCGCTGGGGCACACCAGAGGTATAGAGGGAGATAGAGGAAAGGAAGGACACAAGTTGGACCTGGGAGATCAGAGAGGAACAAGGTCAGCCAGGCCAGGGCCTGATCAGTGATACCCAGTTTATCATAGAGAAGAGTGAGCAAGATGGCATGGTTGACCGTGTCAAAGGCAGAATAGAGATCGAGTAAGATGAAGACAGAGGGGAGATTAGAATCAAGATTAGAGATCAGATCTTCACGGATGTTCAGGAGAGCAGTTTCCATGCTTCTGGCTGCTCTGGCGCCAGACTGATGGTCATGCAGACAACCAACACATTCAGTGTGAAGATTAAACTGGGAGAAGGCCAGCTTTTCCAGGGGGTTGTCCAGGAAAGGAGTGATGGAGATCGGGCGATAGTTAGCCAGCAGGAGTGGTTGGCTGAGGTTTTCTTGAGAAGAGGGTGCACAAGAGAGTGCTTCAGGGCTGAAGGGAAGGCTCCAGTGGCAATTTCCTACACTGGAGAAGAAGCAGTAGTCAGAGATCGGCAGACACTTTCAATTGTGGAGGGGGATGTCTTATCATTACCCTGAGGGGGCCTCACTATGAGCCTGGGCACTATTAGGGCTTCCAGGATTAATATATCCTTGTCAGCCCTTGTTTGCCGGTGATTTGAGTAGGGTCTCAGCCCCTACAACGCCCATGTGGTGCGACACTGTGACCTTCCCATGCCATGGAATGGAGCCAAGGAAGGTGACGAGGGAGAGCCTCCTATACTACCCCAGAGTCAAACATCCACTGGCTCGGGTGGCATCCAGTACCCTGAGTCATCACCATGCTGGTCTCCAGAATTAGGTACAGGACTTTGTCACAAGGCCCAGCACATACACTTTGGTGCACTAATGGTCACTCTATATATTGGCACTAATGGTCACTCTATATATTGCAACTCTCTGATCCCTCCATTTGATTACAGCACTAAATACACACCTGAGCCCCAAAAGGCGTATAATTACCCAAAAGGCATTAAAGCACTACATAGTGCACCTAAACAAACCAAGAGAGAAGCAAAGCATGTATTTCCTGACAATTTCAAGCATATGTTTTAGGTAAGGTTATGTTAAATTCAAGCACACCCCGACCACAAGCTGGCCTCTCAACAGTGCTTATGAGCTGTGCCTTGAGCTGTCATGACTTTATTTACTGAAATATGGGTGTAGGTGCCATGCGTATATGCAGTTTATGTCCAGCCACTCAGCCTGGCTTCTTCTCTCAATTTATTCACATTTGTGAATTACCCAAATCAATGGTGCAATTAACAGGAGACTCCAGACATACCAAAGGTAGACTAAACTCCAATCTTTAACTTAACATCATTGATACTCATCAATTCCATGCAGACTTTACTGACAAAAAGCTTATCCTTTGTACCTACTAAAACCCCACCAAACCTACAAATTGAATTACGACGGTTTTTCAGAAACATTCAATTACAGACTTATTTCATGAATACAGAATACACAGGGGGAGATAACCTCAGAGGGTTACAAAATCATCCACATGTATGCCTACAGATAAAGTGATGCCAACAGAGGTACTCACATTTGAGAAAATGGTAATGTTGGAATTGTATACAACTCGATTAAAAAACATTCCAGTAGAAATTACTCCAACTAGAGGTTAAAAAAACAATTGGAAATGGAGATAAACATTATAATAAAACCAGCAGATTAAGGAGGAGGAATAGGCCACAAAATATGATCAAATAGTCTACAGACTATTTAATAATGAAGACAACTACAAACACCTTGAAATGAGATCAAATATGAGATCTATGTGTTAACACTTTTCTGAGAAAGAATTTGAATTCTTGAATTGTGACACAAGGACCCCGGTCCTATATTATATATGTTACCAAAACTACATACAAATCCAATTGATCCACCAGGAAGACCCATAGTATCTGGATGTGAATCTATGTCATGTTATGATATATTATGATGATTTATAACAAGCACTGCTGCCATGTGCATGGTCTCCAGGCCCTCATGTGACTCTTTAAGAAAAGTGGGTGGGGTTGGTTAGTGGAGGAAGAGGGATAGAATAGAGGTTGTGCTCTTCTGTTGATGCTTGCAGAACCAGGAGGAACTGGCATTTGTTTGTTTGAGCTTTCTGCATGTACTTTGTTGTGTGCACTGGGCTCGTTGTGTCTGGAGTGTTAGTGACCAGTGTCTGGGCTGTGTTTGTGACTATTTGGTTTTGTGGCTTGTTTGTAGGTGTGTATGTGGGTTGCACGTTTTTTTAATGAGTAGTTTTGCTGGCCCTTTTTGGGTGTGTGTAGTATGTGAGAGGTATGTGTGTGTGAAAAAGAGGAAGGGGTGCTTAGTTGGTTTCTGTTTGGCTCTTGGTGGGTGGTGGTTTTATTGTTGGTTCTTAAATCCATCTTGTCCCATGTTTGATTTGGTCTCAGAGTATGATTTGTGGAGGTGCAAGTTTTTATGCTTGTCTCAGTGAGGTGGAATTCATGTTTTCTGATGTTTTCTGAAAGTTATGTGGTCTTGCTTCGTTCTTATTTCCTTTGGTACCGAGTTCCATAGTTTGGCTATATAATAGGAAAATGCAATTCCTCAGAATTTCCGTGTCTCATAGTGTTTTGTTTCTATTTTGGTGTCATTGTTGATCTTAGGTTTACTTCCTAGTTGCTAATGGTTGATTTTAGCTTGGAGAAATTTGGCTACTTGACTGTGTGGTGATTTGTGGGCGATAGAGAGGGCTTTCAAGTTCATGCGTTTTTTACTGATGCCCAGTGCAGACTTCTCAGGGCCAGTGTGATACTGCTCTTCTATTTAGTCTCAAGCATAGTCTTGCTGCTGTACATTGGATGCATTGTCTTTATTTTGTGAGGCGTTCTGGCATTCCAAGGTAGAGGCTGATTGCATAGTCTTTTACTGATAGTACAAAGGATATGATTGTGAGGATTCTGTGTGAGAAGTTGAAGTAGTGGAGTATCCCTCTTATTAGTCATAGGAGGTAGACGCATTTCTTTGCTATTGGATTGACTTGTGGTTCTAGGCAAAGTCTGTTGTCCATGAGGATTCCTGTTTTTTAAATCACTGACAATGTCTGTGGTTGGGCTCCCATGCACAGTGTCCCACTCTTGTATCTTTGTGTTGCAGTGACTTCTGGTGGGGAGATCATTATTTCTGTTTTGGTTTATTTAGTTTAGGATTGTTGTATGTCATCCAGGAGTGTATGTCGGTGAGGCATTTGTTGAGAGTGGTGCTCGGGTCTTGCACAGAGGTTATCATGAAGATGAGTTGGGTGTCATCTGCGTAGTTGTAGGCTGTCAGTCCATAGGTTTGAATTTTCATTAGGGGGGGACATGTAGATGTTGAAGAGCGGGCAGAGGCTAGACCCTTGTGGTATGCTGCAGGTGGTGTTTTTAGTGTTAGATGTAAATGGCGGTAAGTGTGTTCTTTCTGTTCGGTTGGTAAGGAAGGATTTCAGCCATTGTAGCACAGAGTTTTTTATGCCGCATTCCTCCAGTCTCTTTACTATTGCTGTGTGCATGATTGTGGCAAAGGAGGCTGATATGTCTAGTAGTATGAGGGCCGATTAGGTACTGTTGTCTGCGTTTATTGTTAGATCGTCACACATGGAGAGAAGTACTGATTCAGTTCCTCTCATGGGTCTGAAGCCGACTGGGCATTGGTCGAGTATTGTGTTGCTTTCTACATAAGTGAGTAGTTCTTTGTAGAAGTTGTTCTCCAGGATTTTCACTGGGTAAGGTAAATTAGATATAGGTCTGTTGTTGGTATGGTCTTTGCATTTCCTAGTTCATTTTATGTGAGGGGCTTGGTGTATGATGATTTGACGTTTTTAGGTACTATTCCTGTGCTTAGGGATAGATTAATTCATAGTCGAAAATATGAGGTGGGTGTTCTGTAGTTAAGGACCTTTTTAAAGATGCAGTAATGCCTGCGAGTCACCTGATGCACTCCTGCAGCATTTATGTGCGGGGAGAAGCATCAGATGAAATATTGAAAGTAAGAAGGGGCGACTCTGTTCGTGACCGCTACGTTTGCCTCATTAGTTTTTAGACTTTGTTCTTTTAGATACTCATGTGTGCTTATTTACCCTTTCCCAAAGTGACCCTCTGAATGTTTGTGTGTTTTTACTTTAAATTGTCATGGCTTATTATGTTTTCACTCTCCGGTTGTCACAGACGTATTTCTTCAATTTTTACTGCGCCAACACCTGCAAATCTTTTTTTTTATTACAGGAGCTTTTTAAAGATGCAGCAACACCTGTGAGTCACCTGACATGCTCCCACAGCATTTATGTGCCAGGAGACACATTCACACAGTGGGCGGGCGATGCGGGCACGGCTAATGTGCACCCAAGGCTAGCCCGTCTGTGCTTGAACAGGCTTGCAGGATTGCACCCCCTGGACATGCCCTCCTAATGCCTCTACTTCTGCGGACGTAGCTCCTGCAGCCGGCTTCCCCTCTTACCAAATTCCCATATTGATTTTGACTGGTGACCTGCATTGATACCCTGTTTTCTTCCTCAGAGACACTAAAGTGCCTCCTTCTAAATGCCTGTTCGCTCATGGCCCATACTGCACATTCGTATGCTATTTTGAAGAATCATTTACCTGATTTCATGTGTGTAACCGAAACCTTGTTTAATGCTGTTTCGTTTCCTGCCATAGTTCAGCTCCTTCATGATCATTTTAATATCTTACAGCTTGATCGTGCCACCTCTCGACCCGGTTGCGGGGTAGCCATTATTTTCAACTCACTTTTTTCTGGAACATTATTAACTCTGGACCATAGCATGCACATGGAGACCCTCTTGGCTCGCTTTACTATTTCCTCTACTCTATCTATTCATTTCCTGGTGGTCTATCACACTTCGGGCTCTGATCCCCCATTTTGCAACAGTTTTTGTTGAGCTTGCAGCTGCAACTTCACCATCCCCATCTTCTAATCGTTGGCAATTTTAATTTAAAATGTAATGTTCTTTCAGACCCAAAAAACCCAGAGATGTGTTCAATCTATGAAAGAATTTGCTTTCTCACAGCTTGTATCTGGCCCAACCCATCGTTTGGGTAACACAAATGATCTTATTTGTGCCTCTGTACTTGACACTATGGTTTATCCTTCCCTTCCTATTGTTTGGTCTGATTATTTTCTCATTCTTTTTCCTTAGAGTTTCCTCTCCCCTTTAGCCATTGCCAGGGCCTCCTCTGGCCCTCCTTGTGACTGGCTCTCTATCTCCCCTGATGTCATTTCGCACCTGGTAGAGACTTCTTGTTCAAATAGCCCAGTCATAGATATTGCTCAGGCTTTCTCCTCAGCTGCAGACGCCCTTGCTCCTCGTAGCACAACCAAGCCTAAGGCCTGCACTTCTCAGCTCTGGTACTCACACCAACTTTGTGTGCATCGCCTCCTATTTAGACAAGTGTAGCGTAGGTGGCACAGGAAAAACGATTTGGCTGATAAAGCACTTTGTGCTCCTTTCTATCTAGCTATCACAAAGCCATTTTTACTGCTAAATGCTCCTGTTTTTCAAATCGTGTTGGTAACTCTATTAACCAGCCCAAACAGCTGTTCAAAGTTGTTCGTTCTCTATCTACAATTCCTTTCCAACCCATCCTGCCCTCTCAGTCTCTATGTTCTTCACTTTCCTCTTACTTGGTGAAGAAGATTGTCAAAATCTGCAAAACTATTGGCTCCTCTGGCCTTCGCTCTCTGGCTCTTGATACCAAGGTTTGCAGCCTTCTCTCTGCCTGTTTCCTGTCTTTACCACTGCTGAAATTCAGTCAGCTGTTCTTAAACTGAAATCTATGTCCTCTTCTGACCCCATCCACCTTGCTTCCTTGAACGATAGCCTGCCTCGAATTTTCCCCCTGATTACAACTGCTGTCAACACCTCTAACTCTTCGCGGCAGATCCCAGCTTTTCTTAAACACTCCCTAGTGGCCCCTCTTTTGTAACAAAGTCCCTTGATCCTGCTCTTCTTGCTATTATCCTATCTCTCTTCTCCCTTTTCTAATGAAGCTCCTTGAAATCTTAGTTGGTTCCCATCTCAGTTGTTTTCTTGAAAAATAGCTTTTTTCACGTATTTCAATCTGGCTTCTGCTCTGGTCGGGGCACGGAAAGTATGTTGGTGTCAGTGGTCAATGATCTTGCACTTTTGCATGATCAAGACAGGGCCAGAGCCTTGTTACTCCTTGATCTCTTTGCTGTGTTCAACACCATCAACCACACAGTTCTACTTGATCCCCTCACTAGAGAGGGCATCACTGGCACTGTTCTTTCCCTGTTCTCCTCCTTTCACTCCGATAGGACTCAATCTTTCTCTCTGCCTCCCTTCCGTTTTTCTCCTACCATGCTCACATGTGCTGTCCCTCAGGGTTCGGCCCTCTCCCCTGTTTTGCTTAATGCCTATATCCAACCTTTGAATAAGCTCATTGTCTCCCACAGCTTCAGTTGTTATTCTTATGCTGATGTCACCCAAACCTTGGTTCGCTTAGATCTGTCTGCTTAGGACAAAGCAACCAGATTTCGGGGTTGTCTCGAAGCCGTGGAGGAATGGATATCTGTCAATGGCTCAAACTAAATGGGGAGAAAACTAAGGTGTTGATGGTGGGGCCGCAATCTTCTGCGGCCTTCTGGATGCCTGTGTTCTGGCCTCCTAGTCTTGATCCTTTTCCATTTTCTGTTTCATCTGTGAAGAACCTTGGCATACATAATATCCTCATCACTATCAGCTGATCTTCAGATTGGCGCTATTTGTCGAAAAGGGTATATTCAGTCAAAAATATTGCAGATAATCCTTCCCTACCTCTCCTCACAATTTTGCACTCCTATTGTATCCTCTCTCTCATTCTGTCTACTATGGATTACTGCAACGCAAAATACTTGACACAGCCTGCTCATCTCCTGCAATGCCTGCAAGTCTTGCAGAACTCTGCAGTGAGATTTGCCACCTCTACACCTAGACGTGCACATATCTCCCCAGTACTTCATCATCTTCATTGGCTCCCCATGGCCAAACGTGTTCAATTCAAGTCACTCCAGTTGGTCCACCGTGCATTCTATAACTGTGGAGCTGAATATCTACAGGTGAAATTCCCATTATAAGTCTCGGCCAAAACGCAACATTTAGCTGATGCCCAGCTGATTTCTGTGCCTCGTTTCAAGGCTTCCCGGATAGGCCGTCATTCTTTTTTCAGTTTCTGCAGCTTAGCTCTGGAATTCCATCCCTTGTACACTGAGAACTATGGAAGAGCACCTCTTATTTTGGTGGTCACTGAACACCTACCTCTTCTAGCTCCTCGCGCCCTACTCTTGCTTTCTAGCACCCTGATGCCTTAGTTGGCGAATGTGCGCTCTATAAATATAAACTTACATAATATATAGCATAACATGCTCGGTGTGCATGGGTCACTGGTGTATCCGGCAAGGTTAGTGTCTTTTATTAGTCTGTTGAAAGTTTCTTCCCTTAATTGGTCCAATCGATTGAATGCTGTGGTGCTGGTTTCTGGCGGTTCTATGGGTGTGTTTTTGGAAGGGCAGCTTGTGTCGATTGTTGTATTACTTCTATTTATGCTGTGATGTTGTCACATAGGGATTGTGATGGTACGAGGTATTTGTGACACAAGGTTGGGTTTTTAATTTCCTTGCTGATTTTGAACTGTTCTTTTTGTGGGTTTGCTGCCGATTGGATTCTTGTAGTGTAATACGCTTTTTTTGCTTTTAGGGCTGCTGATTTGTAAATGCGGATTTGTCATCAGTATTTGTTTTTGTCTAATTGATTGTAGTGTTTTCTCCATTGTTTTTCCATTTCTTTGGGGTGGGTTGGAAGAGTTTTGCAGGTGCTAGTTGTTAAGATGAATTTCTGAACTCTGACCTGGTGAGCAGAGGTTCAGAAGGCCAGCCTAATTTCTTGCAACAGGGTAACCTTCTGGACAAGCCAGACCAATCAAGGTAGCATTGGCGGTGATCAAGACTAGGTCTCAGGAGGGGTTAGGTTGATTGAAAGCCCACAATGAGCACACACAGTAAACGATACAACAAATTACTCTCAGTCAGGTGTATATATCAAAAATACATGTATATTTAATAAAGGCCGTTTAAGTCAAACACAAAATGAAACCACAGCAATATTAACAATTGTAACACATCCTTATACTAGGGAACATATATACATTTACTATTGGCCTAAAGCAATATTAAATAAGTAAGGATCCGCAACCTGTAACAGAAGAGAGTCAGGCAGTGCAAATATACTTTAGGCAATTCTTCAGGAGTCTCAATCCTAACTAATAGGCAGTCCAATCCCTACGAAAAGTGGAGCCTTGTGCTCAAAAGTACATTTAGCACGGCAGCGCTCGATGGTGCGTTAAAGTACAAAACGGGTCTCTTCAAGGGGCTGTAGTGTCGTAGGAAGGGGTAAGGCAATGAAGAACAGAGTTCCACTATTCGAGGAGGGTCTCCACAAGGGTGCAGAGCTATTTCCAGGAATCGGGAATAGAATGGTAGTTCAGACTACCATAACAAAGGTGAGTGGCCCTTGAGGGGCAATCATGCATAAAAGTCCCTGGATGTGCCACGGTCCACCAGTAAGTGTTGCAAGTACTCACCGACCCTCAACGCAGTCCAGACCAAACTTCACCAGTCTAGTCCAGTTCACTCGCAGGTTCGAGTCCAGCAGTTCCGTGTCCCTCCAGCTTTCAGGGCCTGTGTTCCGGGACCTCAGTCCATGGCGGGACAGTGGCCTTTTCTCCGCTTCTGGGGAAGGGATTGTTAGGAAATATTTCTCTTTACTGCACCTTTCCTTCCATCTTTATGGAACCCCCAAACTTTTTGCTTTTATTTTTAAATCTGACCTGTACTTCTTGCAGTGCAGTGAAGCCTTAAGCTTCACTGCACTGGCCTTTGCTCATATGTTATGGGGAAACTGATATGTCCTTCAGGCTATCAGTACTGGGAGACATTGTTTCTCTTAGTCAAGTTACTATGTTACTACTTTGGTTACTTTTATATCACTTGTGGTATTTTATCATTGTACAATGCAGCTTACAATGGAGTGTATTTGTGTTTTGCCCTAGACTAACACTAGGATTTCTGGTTACCCTAGGTGTGCTAAAAGGATAGGCTCATGGCAGCAGTGACTTTTCCCCACTTTTAGGGAATTTCGTTTTAGCTTTACCATGTTTACCTCGTTTGGCTACTGTCAAACTAGGCCGTGCCACAGGTTTTTTTGCCTGTTGTCTTTTAGCCTTCTTCGTGGCCTCAGAGGCCAGGAAAATCCTTATAAGGACTTCCAGTGCCCGGGAAAGCAGAAGCTTTTGGCAGGCTACTGGAGGGTTGTGTGTGTTTGCTGGTAGGATGTGGGCTGGGTCTGTCTGACTCCACTCGGACCACTCCGGTGGTGATAGTGCGTGGTACAAATAACATTAACATTAACATATACAAACTGGTTTCAGTGTGTCTGAGTGGTACGGGTGAATGTTCCCACCAGTGGTCCTGATTGTACCACTGCTGGGGTGTGTGTGGGGCTAGTCCTGCTATTGGCTAGTGGGAGTTGCAGCACTTACCTGGCTTTTAGGGTAAGAAGAGGACCCCCTGCATCCATTCTTCAGAGATCCTGGAGAAACCTGAAGAAGCCAAGGATCCTGTCCAGCTGTGAGACCCGTGAAGAGACCTGAGACCCAACTGAAGGAGGCCTGGTAACCAACTTCTGCTGCAGTACTGGAAGAGTTCTCTCTTGCTCTTGATCTTTAGTACTCCTGCGAAGATGCTACGACCCTTGGAGTGGAGGGACCATCCATTCCCATCGTCTGTGTGGCTGACCAGCTTTGTTTTTGGACTACCGTGCTGCCGGTGTCACCGTACCAAGTTTTGGTATGAAACTTGCGGGATCCTCAGTTGGCACTGCAAGACTACCTCCTGTGTAATTTCCGCGTCCTAGCATCAAGGGGGCTGAGATAGAAGGGAAAGTCTGACCGCGGCTGCTAAGTCCTTTTGTGTCTCCATGCGCAGTGACCACTGTCCGAAAAATGCTTACCTGACCCAAGTCCAGTCCTGAGAAGGGTGCTGGATCGAATTTTTCTACATTCTTCGACTGAGAGTCCTTGCAACAGTAAACGACTCCAACCAGAGATCAGCTCGAACCTGCAACCCCTGGGAATCAAGGACTGTGGCTTTTGATGGGAAAAGCAATGTTGGACACTCTTCCTTTGTTCTGCCAAGTCTGGGGAAGAATCAGAGTACGGGGGAAAGTTACAGAGTTTCTAACCTACCCCTAGACTACCATTATAAGTCAATGTGCTTATAATAACACTTATTTCTAACACTTTTGCTAATACTTTTGGCTTTGCTATTGCTTGCTTGCGCAAGACATCTGACTGTTGGGGCTACTTTTGGGCATTAGTCTAACTTGAGCCGTAACATTAAGAACCCTTAACTGGACCCCAGACACCCTACCTGCATTTCTTCCTGCATCCTAAATTCTGTCAAACTATAACCTGAACTATTCGGCTCAAGGCCCCAGGCAATTTAGGGCTGGACAATTTTAGATAGGGATCATCTCTGTGGACCGTTTTGTGCATAATACTTGTCTAACCTTTCCTTTGCAGGAGTTTCTGATTTGTATTATGCCTTATTACCAAGTGAATGTATATATGTATTTAGTATGATAGTGTTGTGTGAAATATCTACCTGCTTGTAGTCATTTTTCTATGTGTTTTGGCCATAATTAAATAACTGTATTTGTATACATCCTGTCTAAGTGTAGTCTGTGATTCCCATTGTGTGACCTCATTGTGGACCCTTTACAAGCTCACCCCCTCTGAAGACCTTAGCCTAGACCGCCTGTCACTGCTACCTCAACTGGTTTGGCTATAGCTTCCCAGAGCTATCACAATATAGGTTGGCCTTGTATACATCTGTCCACCAGGCCAGAGTATAGAAAATCAGTCCTAACAGGGATCAGGCCAGGTCCACTGCAGGTCTTCTTAGGGCACTGGAGAGCACAGCAGTAAGGCACCCACGAAGCTTGTCACCACAGCGGGGTGACACAGGTACCGCATAGGCTCAGGTTCAGGCGCACTCTCATAATCCCAGACCTAGGAATGCGAGGTGTACGAAACTCGGCGGGTGAGTGCCTTCTACAAAGAGCTTACGGTTCCCAAAGTGTCAAGTCTCGAGGCGGTGGCAATTCCAGAGCAAAGATCCTGTACAAGCTGGTCAGTTTACTGGGCGGTCCAGGAACACTTCCGAAGGGGCTCATTTGCAGGTTAAGCAGGAGGTGCCAAGAGTAGTTAGTCCCACTAGTCCAACAGGTTGATGCACTGTTGCAGGCCTTCTGTGATCGATGAGAAACAGGGGCTCCGACGGGACAACAGGGGGGCCAGGGTGCCAAATCTTCCAGCAGGTCAACAGCGGTTCCACGGATCTGCTTCTTCTGTTCAGGATAGTTGGCTCCTTTACTAAGTTCGGTGAGAAATCAGAAGATCGACCTGGCATAGGTCTAGAGTGCCTTCTCTTATCCAAAGTCTCTTTCACGCCAAAACAAAGAGAAACCAATAGCAGATCTGCACACATTCAACCGTTCCAGACATGGACCAATCACAGACTACGGTGGTCCCAATCATCCCAGCACACCAGACATCCTGGCACCAAGGATGTGTATTGGAACTAGACAGCTCCAGCCCAACATCCTGGGCACACACAGGGATCTGCATGACCAAAAATAGGAATTTCCCAGGTCTGCTCGACCTGGGGAAGGCAAAGGGACAAAATTACCAAAGGACAGAACAAGGGACTTCGTTGCATGGCCATTTTCGGCACTGATCACAGTCCTTGGCCAAACGCGGTAAACGCAGTACTGACAGTCTGAAGGGCATGTCAGTTTCCCCATAAGTTTCCCCATAAGAAGATGAGCAAAAGCCCAGCGGAGTGCAGCAGAATGCTGGGCTCCACTGGTAAAAGTGATGCTAGGATGGTCAGACAAAAGCAAAAAGTTGGGGGTTTTACAACTGGAGGGAAAATTACACATACATGGAAATATTTCCTAACACTAGTTGGTCTAGGACGTCTGTGATCCAGGTGTCAAATATCTCTTCCGCTGAGTGCAGTGTCATTCTATTTAGCTGGGAGGTGTTTGGTTTGGATGATTCCAGTAGGTCTGTGCGTGTTTCTAGGTCAAGTTTCTTTACTTTGTCGATTGGAGTTTTATGTTTGTGGGCATCATGTGGCTTGGGATTTTGATGGTGAATGTGATCATATGGTGATCGCTCCACGTGATTGTTATCGGTGGGGTGGCGGTCGAGAGTCCATCTCTGCAGAAGATTTCATCTAAGGTGTATCCAGGTCTCTGGGTGGGAGCGTTTACTATTTGTTTGAAGTGGAGGGTTTCCAGTAGGACGCTGACAGAGTTTGCTGTGGTTTCATTTTCTCTTTCGAACCAGATATTGAAGTACCCCAGGACGACTATGTTGTCATGATAAATGGAGATTTTGGCAATGGCATCGGTGAGATGTGTGGTGAAGTTGGGGTTGTAGGGTGGTGGTCTGTAGATCAGGAGGAGCAGTTGGTTGGATTGGTCATTGATCTTGATGTTGATTAGGAGTGATACCCAATCTTCTATGTCAGCTAAGGAGAGTGGAGTGGAGCAGATGTGGTTTTTGTGTGCTAGTGCGATTCCTCCTCATCTTTGTTTTTTACGTTAGAGTGTATTAGTTTGAAGTTGTCGAGTATGGCTTTGTGGGTGATTGTTTTGTAGTTGTCCGATAGCATTGTTTCTGTGCAGAAGAGTGCATCAGTGCAGCCTTTGCTTAAAAGGTCAGACATTTCTGTGTTGTGCTTAGCCATGGATCATACATTGAGAAGACGGAAGTTTAGCCTGTGCGTTCTTTGTTGTTCTTTGTTGCGTATCATTTCTCGCCTCTCAGTTGGGGTGGTGCCATTCAGATTTTCGGTCTCTCTTGGACGAGGCTGGTGATGTTGTTGGGGCCTCCTCTGTCCCTTTGTTGAGGAGTTCTATCAAGATGAGCAATGGGTTTCTTTGCTCTAATTCGTAGTAGTTGGGTGTTTTGGTTGTCTGTGTGGTCTTCTTTCCAGGCTCTGGTAATGTGGGGGATGTGGATGATTAGGGATTCTAGCTTGGCTCTGATTCTCTGGGTTTTTCCAAAAATGTTTTGTGAGTTGCTCAGTTCTGTGTGGTGGTGTGCGATTTGGTTGTCTGATGTGGTCCACTCTAGGATTCATTGAGTCCTTAGTTGTGGGTTGTCGGTTTTCTGTTGTTGTAGGATTTTAGGTAGAGCAGTAAAGGGAGATGTATGCTGTTTTTGTTTCTGTCTTTGTATCTTTTAAGTGGCAGGCTTCCTGCTTGCGCATATCCCTGATGTTGTTGGTTCTGTTGGTTTTGATCTGACAAGGTGAGTCATGGTGTATAATGGTTTTTGGCTGGGCAGTTGGTGTGGGTTTAAATGCAATGGCAGGTGCCTCCCTGTGGTTGTAGGATTGTGATGTCGTGCTTCTTGTCTCGTGGTTGTATTCTTTTGATTTTGGTTTGATTGAGTGGGTACTGAGATGTGCAGCATTCTGGTGGTTCTAGGGGTGGAAGCCTCCCTGTGGAACTTGTCTCATGGTTGTGTTACTGATTAGGGTTGGTGCCTTAGATCAAGGTGTGAATGGGGCTTGGTTCAGGGTCAGGGTTCCGACATGGACACGGATTCCATGTGGGTTTGGAATGAGGGTATAACTCGGTCAGAATCTTGAGGTACAGGTTGGTATATCCAAAGCTGTGGACTTTCGATGTAGTGACACCCCATATCATCAAAATTGAAAGGTGGTTTGTTCAGCAGAGCTCAAGTGTGATGCTGACTCTTGGTAGCAGGCTTCAAAAGTGGTGCAGCCCAGAACTCGCAAAGTTTAAATTTGGAGGCAACCCAGCTCTGCTGGAGTTTGAGATTGTGGAAGCAGCGCACGCCTCAGAAACTTCAAATGTGGTGCAGGCCAAGTAGTAGTAAATTCAAATGTTCTGGAACCCATGTGATAGCCAAGTTGGGTATGGTGCAACTCATGCAGCAGCAAGATGCTGTGGTGCAGTAGGTTTGGGAAGGTCTGTGAGGCAGGGTTTAGGTGTGGCAAAGCATGAACACTGGTGAGGTATCAAGTAGCAAATCTATGTTAGGTGAGGTTTGGGAGGCAAGGTGTAAGTTGTGATAACGTACAAATATTGGTCAGACTCAATGTGGCAAAACCTACCTTTGGAACACTCCTGTGGGTGGAATGCAAGTGTGGCAAAACCATGAGTAGTGACAAGATACAAAGCAGGAAAACTACATTTGGAACACTCTGGGGCAGAATGTGAGTCGTGGCAAACACAAACCGTGGTGAGATAAACAGAGCAGCAGACCTACATTTGGAACACTCTGGGGGGCAGAGTGCAGGTGTGGTAAACACAATCAGGGGAGAGAAAGTAAGGCAGCAAACCTATCTTTTGAACACTCTGAGGGGCAAGGTGTGATATTTGTCAAAACCCCAAGCAGTGGTGTGGTAACAAAGCAACAAAACCTGCATTTGGAACACTTTGGGGCAGAATGCAAGTGTGGCAATACACAAACCGTGGCAAGACTCAGTGTGGTTGACCTACATTTGGAAGACTGTGGGGGCAAATAAAGAGTGTGCTAAAGCCCAATTACTGCCAAGATAACAGAGCACCAAAGTCTACATTTGGAACATTCTGAGGGAAAAATGCAAGTAGTGGCAAAATGCTGATCATGGTGATAACAGAGCAGCAAAACCTACATTTGGAACACTTTGGGGGTGGGGGGCAGAATGCAAGTGCTGCAATACACAAACAGGGGTGAGATGACAGGGCAGCAAAGCCTACCTTTGGGAGACTCTGGGGACAAAATGCAAGTGTGCTGGAACACAGTTGTGGCGAGATAGACGAGCAGCAAAATCTACCATTAAAACACTCTCGGGCAAAATGCTAGTGGCAAAATACTAACAGTGGCGAGATAACAGAGCAGCGAAACCTACATTTGGAACACTTTGGGGGCAGAATTCCAGTGTGGCAATACACAAAGCGTGGTGAGATGACAGGGCAGCAAAACCTATCTTTGGGAGACTCTGGGGACAAAATGCAAGTTTACAGGAACACAGTGGAGGGATAGCAGAGCAGCAACATCTAACTTTGGAACGCACTGCAAGCAAAATGCAAGTAGCGTCAAACTACAAGCAGAGGCACGATAACAAGTCAGCACACCTACTTTTGGAACATGCTAGCGGCAAAATGTAAGTGTGCTAAAACACTATTGGGGGTGTGATAACAGAGCAGCAAAATCTACATGTGTAACATTCTGGAGCAAAATACAAGTAGTGGCAGAATACAAATAGCGGTGAGATAACAAGGCAGAAAAAACCTACATTTGGAACACTCTGGGGAAAAATGCAAGTGTGCTAAACAAAACAATTAGTGGTGTGATACCAGAGCAGCAAAATCTACCTTTGGGACTCTTGGGGGAAAAATGCAAGTAGTGGCGGTATGCAAACAGTGGTAAGATACCAAATAGGTGTCCCTTACCAGAGAGTAACTGTAGAGCATGTTGTCTGGCAGGGCTGGGGTGCTAGGGCAAACAGGGATGGTAGGCACCCAAAAGAAGGCACCTCCCTGGGAGCAGTACTTAAGAAATGTAGAGAGGGAGGGGGAATACAAAAAGGCCAGAAACGAACAATGGACTAAACCACAAAGACAGTGTACGCTAGGAGGTATTCAGCTAAAAAAATGAATTAGAAATCACAATAAAAACACAGACAGATCCCTCCAAAAAGACATCCAACAGCCACTAAACTCCTTACCAAGTGTTTTTTGTGCAAGATGGCCATAGATTATAATCAGGAAAGCAGGGGGGAGCAGTAAGAGAGGACTGCAAACACAAAAGGACAGGGACACCTGACTGCCTCTACCAATTGCCATCTATACTGGAACCACTATGTAAATATGTACATTTCTTTTTAAAACAACTGGCCAAACAGACAACATCTTTTTTACAAGACCCAAGAGATGTGATAAACTTGGTATGATAAACTTGGTGGAAGCCCTGCCATTCAACCCAAATGAGGAGATTCTGGTACTCTTCTACATAGAATCTTTATTTACAAGTATTCCACAATGGGAGGCCATAGAAATTACAACAACCTGTTTAAACTTCAGAGAATCACCCCATCCAGCCCCTACTACATTTATTATAGAGTGTTAAGAATTAGCACTAAACAGAAATGTCTTCATGTATAAAGGAGAATGTCATCTCCAAACAAAAAGAACTGAAATGGGAGCAGCATTTGCTCCCGGCCTGGCAAACAAATTCATGTCAATATTTGAAGATTACATGTTTAACTCAAATAATCCATTCTCACAAAATATTCAGATATGGAAAAGGTACATAGACGTGGCATTATGCTATGGCAAGGCAACAGCGTTTACTTCAATGATTCCACGAATGGCTAAAACTCAAAAGTCCCAATTTAAAATTTGCAAAACAGAAAGACATTGCCCTTCCTTGACACAATGATCAAGTCAAAAGAAAACCAACTATATACTTTGTTATATCGTAAAGACACAGACAAGACTAGTTTGTTAGAATTTGAAAGTCAACACCCTAAAGCTTTGCGTGTGAATCTTCCACATGGACAGTTCCTGAGAATCAAAAGGAACTGTAAATCGAAAACAGACTATTTTTCAGAAGCTAACATATTAAAAGAGAAATGTATTGACACGGGGATATCCCAATAAGTTAGTTACGAGATCCCTAATAATAGCATGGTTTTGTGACAGAAACTACTTGTAAAAACAAAAAAGATCTCAAGTGAGATTCCTTGTAAAATAACATATGTGACTACGTACAATAAATGTCAGGAATGGCACTCTGTCAAGAGTGGCACAGGGTACCCAAGTAGGGTTTGGGTGGCTGTGCTGAGGTAAGGTAGCAGATAAGCACACACAGCAGGAAGTTCAACAAGAAAGAGTAGGAAACAGTAGTTGTGAGCCAAAAGGGGCAAAAGATACAAAGGTACAAACAAACTGGATTCCCTCTTGGGGTGTATGCTGAAATGGGAAAGAGTGTTCCACGAACCTTAGGAAACTCCAGCCTTCTGCATAGATTGCTATAACAGAGGCCCTCACTGTATGCTCATGGCTGGGAACAACAGCAGTGGGTGTCTGTAACACTGAAAAGGCGACAAAGGAAGGGGCAGAGGTTGCTTGCCGGAAACCAACAGGCAAGCTCTGTACAAAGAGATTACATAAGACACATGAGAAGACAAGAACAGAAATATCCAGCGAAAAGGAAGTCAATGAGCAATCTAGCAGAAGGAAATGAAGGAAAGGCAGTTAGACTGAAATAGATAACCTAAGGTGGAGTACAGAGGACTCAAGGAAGAGAACAAGGAGCAGCAGTCAGGAAAAACAGAAGGCTGCAAAGTAGGAAGTAGGTCTGCAGTCAAGAGTGGCACTAGGTGCAGGCAAACTGTATTGGACTGCGGAGGACTGTAGTAGGCTGAAAGGCAGGGAGTCCAGAAGAACAGGACAGAGAGAGATTAGTAGTAGGCGACAGACAGAGAGCCCAAAAGAATAGGGCCACTAGGTAGGGAGCCCAGACGAGCAGGGCTGTAGGCAGCGAAGAGGTGCAGGCTGCAAGGTAGGGAGCCCAGGGAACAAGGGCTTGGAGACAGCAGAAGGTTGCAAGCTGCACGGTAGGGAGCCCAGAGGACAAGGGCTGTAGGCCGCCGGAGTGAGGCAGGCTGCAGGGCAGGGAGCCCAGAGGACAAAGATGGTAGGCAGCCGGAGTGAGGCAGGCTGCAGGGCAGGAAGCCCAGAGGACAAGGATTGTAGACAGCCGGAGTGAGGCAGGCTGCAAGGCGGGCAGCAGAGGACAAGGACTGTAGGCAGCCGGAGTGAAGCAGGCTGCAGAGCAGGGAGCCCAGAGGACAAGGACGGTAGGCAGACAGAGTGAGGCAGGCTGCAGGGCAGGGAGCCCAGAGGACAAGGATTGTAGGCAGCCGGAGTGAGGCAGGCTGCAAGGCGGGCTGTAGAGGACTAGGACTGTAGGCAGCCGGAGTGAGGTAGGCTGCAGGGCAGGGAGCCCAGAGGACAAGGACTGTAGGCAGCCGGAGTGAGGCAGGCTGCAGAGCAAGGAGCCCAGAGGAGCAGGGCAGCAAGGAGTGAGCCCAGAGGAGCAGGGCTGCTGACTGTAGAGGGCTGCAGAGGACTGTAATAAGCTGCAAGGCAGGAAGCCCAGAGGACAAGGGCTGTAGGTAGAAGGCAGCGGAGCGTGATCGGCTGCAAGGCAGGGAGCCCAGAAAGGGCACTGGAACAAAATAGGATAATGCAGCAACAGGAACAGCATACAAAGTAAAGGGTCAAGGCAAACAGGAGCGGGGAGAACTCAAGATGCAAGACACTGTGCTCCTGCAGGCAGCTGCTTATATACAGCCCTGCCCTGTTCTGAGGCAGGCTCATTGACAGCATCTCGGGCAGCACACCTGATGACAATCTGCCTCCTCCCTCTCTGGTCTTGAGCAGGTGGAAGC
Organism: Ambystoma mexicanum; assembly: GCF_040938575.1. Lineage (NCBI taxonomy): Eukaryota > Metazoa > Chordata > Amphibia > Caudata > Ambystomatidae > Ambystoma > Ambystoma mexicanum. The sequence goes on along the minus strand of NC_090934.1, from coordinate 429,469,822 downwards.
AGCACTGGCTGCTAGGGCTTCTGGGGATTGTGGTCCCAATAACGATGAATGAGAATAGCCAGGAATTGAGGACTGTAGCCAGGTGCATTATGGTAAATGTAGTTAATTGAATAAAATAAGAAAGAACCAAAGTTGAGCAAATGGAAATAAAAGACCAAGGCGTGAAAAGGAGTTGTTCAAGGAGTATTAGGAGGATAAATGAGTACCAAGTAGTCCATGATGGTTGCCAATGCGTGTGCCAGTGGCGCAGGCATGACAGTATGCTCCTCTCCATGCCCCTCTCCAGGCCCCCTGAAGACTGACCAACAAGAAGAGCACGTCCAAGGCCTGTCACACCGTGAGAGAGTCTTATACCGAAAAGGCACATCACAAAGCACCAAAAACTGTTTAATGCTGCAAGGTGAGAGTCTTGAAGGGAGGAGACATTACCAATGTTTCGAACCTTTGAGGTAGAATTCAGAAAAGACAACTTCTTAGGCAGCCAAAATCCAACAGTGCGTTCATGGACTGAGGAACTGTGGAGATGTGCTGCAGGCTCCATGGCATATATTGCTTTGAAAGAAGTGGTCTTCCTTAGGACTGGCAATGGTACAGTGCTGAAAGGTGGAACCAGAGATTCAGCTGAATTGGTTGCTCTAGGATGGTCGTCCAAATTGTCAGAAGCAGCAATGGCAACATGAAGATTTGCGACAGAGACTTCAGAAGTAACAAAAGTTGCAGGAACACCATGTGGTGCAGGAAGATCAGGAATGGCAGTAGGAAGTTCAGATGCTGTAACAGCTGGAAGTATAGGTGTCACAGGAGCACCAGCTGACAGGGACGCAACTGAGACTGATGACGTCGTGACTGGTAGTTTAGGTGCTGCAGAGGCACCAACAGGATCTACCGGAGCTGTAGCCTTAATAGGAGAAGTTTTAATTGGCTTTGCAACAGGTACTGTCCTTGCAGGCAAAGAGGAAGGGGGTGCTTCGACTGCAGAAGGAGTGATCTGAGATGAGGCATCAGTAGCAGATTCAGGAGTACTAGCAGGGGGAGCAGCCGAGATTGGGCTCACAGATCTTGTAACAAGTAGCATGGCGGATGTAGGACCAGGAAAGGGTAAGCCTTCCGAAGGCTGACCTGCAAAGTCTTGTGTGCCCAAGTTGATACATGGATCTGGAGTATTGACAGTAGGCAAAGTTGGATTCCAGACAGGTACTTGGTATTTTTCAGGATCTGACTCCAGGTTAGGAGTGCCAATGTTCATAGAAGCAGAATACATCTCAGATCTGGTCACTTCAGTAGAGGCTGTAAGTGGGAGTAAAGGACTGACATCAAGGCCAAGAATGGAACAATCCTTTGACTCAGCGGAATGTCCAGTCAGATGATTACACTTGATCTTTGGTGTAATGGCCATGTGAGCGATCTGGCCCACTGGAGGAGTCCATTCTTCACTATCTGAACAACAGCCTGTATTACTGTGGCTAGTAAGTGAATGAGCGGTGTCAAACTTTAACTGGTATGTATATGCCAAGTTCAGGTCTTCCAACTGCTCTGTATAAGTCTGTATCCTCTTCTGTGTTACCAGTACAGGCTTTAATCTGTTAAACTCTAAAGACAGAATGTCGGGTGTTGGACATAGTGTCAGATGGTCTGGTAAATTGTGTCCCTTAGTTAGATTCTTATAATGCAGATAGACAAATTCATCATAGAGGTCTTCGGTTTGTGTTTTAAGGCTTAAGAGTTGTTCTTGTGACAGGTATGTTCCATTAGCCTGTTCTATAGCTTCAGAATCTGGTGCAGCAGAACATCCGGGTGTTGCAATAGGAAGACTGACCTTAGAGTTATCATGGTTAGTAGTTACTGGGGAAGCATTAAGACAACCGATGGTCAGTATTGGTCTTTTGTACCCAGGACCAGCTGCACTAACCTCAGGATACTGAATGCCTTGTCCGGTTAAATGAGTGTTTACAGTAGTCAGGGGAGGTTGTGTAGCTTGCCAAGCTGATCTTGAGCATATCACTTTGGCAACAGCGTACTCTGGTTGAGAGTCTGCCACAATGAGTGCAATATCCTTGGCTGTAGCAGTGTTACGACATTGGTCCTGAGACAGGGTAGCCTGGGATAAAGGAATACAAGGTTCGTGTACCGGCTGAATGTCGAATGTAGTGTCAGAAGAAATGCCAGAAAGCGCATGAGTGTTTTCCACTGGTTGGGCTAACAAAATCTGCAGGAATTCATTTTCTTGCTGTAGCTCTTCTCTAGATAGAGACTGCGGATCATAGTTGCAAATGTCATAGTAGTTACACATGGAAGGGTCAGCGAGCCAGTGAGTGTAGTACTGTGCTTGTAAACCTTTGTTTGCAGTCCTTAAGAAAACTTTAGATGTTTGCAGAGGTTTCTTGAACCGAAAAGAAAGCATCTTTGGTCTGTGTGTGCCCTTCCTGCCTATGGAACAAGAATCTTTTTGGTCTTGCATTCTGTCAGGATTGGCACTCTGTCAAGAGTGGCACAGGGTACCCAAGTAGGGTTTGGGTGGCTGTGCTGAGGTAAGGTAGCAGATAAGCACACACAGCAGGAAGTTCAACAAGAAAGAGTAGGAAACAGTAGTTGTGAGCCAAAAGGGGCAAAAGATACAAAGGTACAAACAAACTGGATTCCCTCTTGGGGTGTATGCTGAAATGGGAAAGAGTGTTCCACGAACCTTAGGAAACTCCAGCCTTCTGCATAGATTGCTATAACAGAGGCCCTCACTGTATGCTCATGGCTGGGAACAACAGCAGTGGGTGTCTGTAACACTGAAAAGGCGACAAAGGAAGGGGCAGAGGTTGCTTGCCGGAAACCAACAGGCAAGCTCTGTACAAAGGGATTACATAAGACACATGAGAAGACAAGAACAGAAATATCCAGCGAAAAGGAAGTCAATGAGCAATCTAGCAGAAGGAAATGAAGGAAAGGCAGTTAGACTGAAATAGATAACCTAAGGTGGAGTACAGAGGACTCAAGGAAGAGAACAAGGAGCAACAGTCAGGAAAAACAGAAGGCTGCAAAGTAGGAAGTAGGTCTGCAGTCAAGAGTGGCACTAGGTGCAGGCAAACTGTATTGGACTGCGGAGGACTGTAGTAGGCTGAAAGGCAGGGAGTCCAGAAGAACAGGACAGAGAGAGATTAGTAGTAGGCGACAGACAGAGAGCCCAAAAGAATAGGGCCACTAGGTAGGGAGCCCAGAGGAGCAGGGCTGTAGGCAGCGAAGAGGTGCAGGCTGCAAGGTAGGGAGCCCAGGGAACAAGGGCTTGGAGACAGCAGAAGGTTGCAAGCTGCACGGTAGGGAGCCCAGAGGACAAGGGCTGTAGGCCGCCGGAGTGAGGCAGGCTGCAGGGCAGGGAGCCCAGAGGACAAAGATGGTAGGCAGCCGGAGTGAGGCAGGCTGCAGGGCAGGAAGCCCAGAGGACAAGGATTGTAGACAGCCGGAGTGAGGCAGGCTGCAAGGCGGGCAGCAGAGGACAAGGACTGTAGGCAGCCGGAGTGAAGCAGGCTGCAGAGCAGGGAGCCCAGAGGACAAGGACGGTAGGCAGACGGAGTGAGGCAGGCTGCAGGGCAGGGAGCCCAGAGGACAAGGATTGTAGGCAGCCGGAGTGAGGCAGGCTGCAAGGCGGGCTGTAGAGGACTAGGACTGTAGGCAGCCGGAGTGAGGAAGGCTGCAGGGCAGGGAGCCCAGAGGACAAGGACTGTAGGCAGCCGGAGTGAGGCAGGCTGCAGAGCAAGGAGCCCAGAGGAGTAGGGCAGCAAGGAGTGAGCCCAGAGGAGCAGGGCTGCTGACTGTAGAGGGCTGCAGAGGACTGTAATAAGCTGCAAGGCAGGAACCCCAGAGGACAAGGGCTGTAGGTAGAAGGCAGCGGAGCGTGATCGGCTGCAAGGCAGGGAGCCCAGAAAGGGCACTGGAACAAAACAGGATAATGCAGCAACAGGAACAGCATACAAAGTAAAGGGTCAAGGCAAAGAGGACCAGGGAGAACTCAAGATGCAAGACACTGTGCTCCTGCAGGCAGCTGCTTATATACAGCCCTGCCCTGTTCTGAGGCAGGCTAATTGACAGCACCTGGGGCAGCACACCTGATGACAATCTGCCTCCTCCCTCTCTGGTCCTGAGCAGGTGGAAGCAGCACTGGCTGCTAGGGCTTCTGGGGATTGTGGTCCCAATAACGATGAATGAGAATAGCCAGGAATTGAGGACTGTAGCCAGGTGCATTATGGTAAATGTAGTTAATTGAATAAAATAAGAAAGAACCAAAGTTGAGCAAATGGAAATAAAAGACCAAGGCGTGAAAAGGAGTTGTTCAAGGAGTATTAGGAGGATAAATGAGTACCAAGTAGTCCATGATGGTTGCCAATGCGTGTGCCAGCGGCGCAGGCATGACAATAAATTCAGCTCAAAAATTCAACAAAACATCCTGTAAAATTGGTGCATACTGAAAGATATTTATTACTTTAAATAAAAACATAGATTTGCTGTTTATAAGAGGGAGAAATCTAAAGATTACATTATTACTTGCATTAAGAAAAAATAATTCTGCAAATGATGGCACACTTATTATTATCTGGGGTTTACCAAAACTTAAAGGTAATATCCCTTGTGGAAATGGTTCAGCATGCAAATACACCAAAAAGGGATACTTTCTCACATGGTGGGTTTCATTATAAACTATATGAGTTTTCAAAAACAATCAATGTTATCTATGTAATCAAATGCTCTTGTCAGAAGATATACATTTGAAAAAACCAATAGATCCATGAATAAAAGTATCCCAGAACACAGATCTTGAATCCGCACAAAAACTGAAAATGCTCAGTTAGTGAACCATTACATTGAACAATCACATACTGCAGATAGTTTAGAATGGAGCATTTTGGGAGTCATCTAACCAAGACCCCATCAGATGTCATCCTAAACAAAAAAGAACAAATGTGGATTCTCAAATTGAATTCTCATCAGTCAGAGCTAAACAAGATGATTGAATGGTCTCTCTTATTGAGACAAATCAACAAGATCAAATGCCATCAGTTGGACTGAACATTCACATCATCCTTTTTGCAATTTGAAACAAAAACTATGGTAATTCAACACAATGCATGCCCCTATTTGTGCGCCAAAATGATTCAACAATTGAAATGTAATGGGTAACTGTCTTTTGTCTCTAATTGACTGTATAATTGTAAAATCAATATACTGATCCAAATACAAAAACTTAAATACAATCAGTTAATTACAGAAATTGCATGCACAATGGTTGTCACCTCACAAATGTCAATAGGCACTCAGAAATAAATATGAATACTTTACTTGTTTCATTTTCATGACAAAAACAACAGAATTGTAAACATTACAACATCATAGCACGCATATGATGTCATCGCATGTATGTCATGTGCTACGTGTTGATATCACATGAAGTATTTCAATAATCAAAATGGTGGTAAACATGTGGGCACCATGCTAAAATAAGAATGAGAAAGGATCTTAATCCATCCTAAGAGGAGGTAAGACATTTCGACCAGTTCCCCACAGATTTAGGTACATGTAAAGAAAAACATATTGAAATTTAGACTACTGACTACCAACTCACTAAACAAATGTTGATATGCCTAGGTACAGGACACACTACCTAAAATGAACACTTAGGGAAAATGCAGAGCACCATGCAAAAAAGAATTTCTGAAAACTCAAACCTTTAAACAAAAGGTAAGATTTTATTCTATCTTTATCGATATGCGTATGGGCATCAAAAGGAACACTAGTTTGGAATGTAAACGTGTTCTTTAAAGTCATTGGTAAAAGGATATCCAATATCCCCATTAATGTTGAATACCATTCTGAAGTTTATTCATTAGAAGAGGAAATGTCACTCTATGGAGATCAAAGTAACATTCAGCAGTTCTAAGTATTGCAAGCAGTGAACAACAATTATAATTACACAGCCACAATGATAGAACAACTGAACCTTTCTTATTGTTATACTAGGTTGTGCCTAGACAATACAGTTATCATGAAAACGTACTGCAAATTAAGCCTTGAAGGAAGTGATGGAATTAATTGGAGAACAATCATCAACACTTATAGAAAATATGTATTGTTGAACATTTTGGTCTTGAGGAAAACCTAATTACGATACAAAGCAATATGTTTACAATGGAAAGAATGCCTACAATGCAACCGTGAACATATAATAAATATAATTTGACTGCATTGATGATTACAGAAATCGCAGTTTGTTTTCTTATCGAGGAATAGAAAAACGTATTTCTTACAAATAAAGACACAAAAAGATTTTTGGTGAATGAATGTGACATGTATGCACTAGACAGAGTTAGAGTTGTAGATGTATACATATATGATGTGTTTAGATTGTCCTTTTCTTGATCTAAAAATGTTTTGCAAACAAATGACTTAGATGAATTTACACAAAGTGATTTTTATCAACTATTTTTTCTTTTTGTTTGATATTTCATTGTGGTATTTAGAAGTAATTGAATAAAGATGTTTTCTATTTGCATTTTATCAGGGGCAATTCCTCCTTTTTGTAATTAAAAAAACATATATGCAGCTCATGGCCAGCCACTCGGCCTAGCTTCCACTCTCAATTGAATTATGTTGTCCTACAAAAGGATTTGGCAGAAATGGGGTGCTTGTCCCATTATCACATTTAATACAAGAATACTAGGCTTGCACAAGTCAGCTTCCACAATCGCAGAGACCCATTTGGTGAGGGTTGCTTTAAATATATGCCTGTGTGAGTCACTTAAAAAATTAACAGCGTATACAGTCCCCCATTGAGGCAGAAGTAAAGCATTGCTCAATGAAAGGGTAAGATTGAGGTTTGGGATAGATTCAGGGAGGAGAGTGTTGCTGGTGTGGGGGGGTTGACACCTCACTATCCTATTACTTTTTGCAATGTTCACAACGCTGATGAAAAGGGGGACTTAAAGTCCCCATATGCTCTGAGCCCCATTTCCTCACAGAAGGGTTAATCATGTGACCTGATTTCTCTCCAACTTCCCCTCTAAATTCATTCTCTTTTCCTCCTTCATCCTCCCTGCTCTTTAATTCACAGCCTTTCTAACCCACCTACCTCTTTTCTCTTGCTATATACTCCATTGAAATCCTACAGGAGCCCTAATTGACTTTGTAAAGTGAACATTGTTGAAGGGTCTGCAACCTTTGGCTCTCCAGAAGCCCCAGGTGTTTTGGACTGCAACTCCCATCAGCCTTCACTATCATAGTAAATGGCAAAGGCTCATGGGAGTGATGAATGGGATGAATAGCAGCAGCCCAAGGCAGAGTGGTCATGTTGTTGGCTTTCAAGCCGCGAACACCTTCACCCCTCTGACTCGATGGAGCTAGCATCCATACTCAACGTTCCTATGTAAAAAGCATCTAGGGTTCACCAGATACCAGAGCCACTGTTGTATTTATTAACAGGTGGGGAGAATAAACTCTACTTCTGTGAATGCAATGGCTTGCAGATAGAGCCACTGCATAGAGTACAATTGGCTCCCTCTATTGAGCGTTCATATTCTTTGGATCATGAAGAAGGTCTGACATTGTGAGAAGGGCTCCTTCCCTTGTACTTTAGGCCCTTTTGTATTTTCTCAGTATTGTTCATCGGTTTGATTTTTCAACTTTCCAACATGTTCTTTGATCCTTCAGTCAAAAAGATATCTCAGTAAGTTAAGTGCTCTCTTCAGACCTACCTGGAGCCTGCAACCTACATGCAACCCTTAGTTGGCCCACATCAAGGCTGATGCAGCAGTCAAAACCTCTAATGACAATATATTGAGTACCAATAACTTGGTTAGTAATACAAACAAGCATTACTTCTCTTAGATGAAAGAGGAGTCTGGCATGAAGCTCCTCATAGAAATACAGAGACATAGCATTTAAATCGTTCCTCCCAAATTCCGATGATGCAGGAGACTCTTCTGAAGTCCGTGCTAGTGCTTCTCTTTTGGATATAGATTGGGTTTGACTCATCTTCTTTTGATTCTGGAAGTGAAGCTGGAATGTGCCTGGCTTTCTCCTCTCCTTTGAGGCTTCCTTCTATCCTGCATGGAGTTTGAATGAACTCTCCCACTCAGTTTGGAAACTGAGAGGGGAGACATTCACATTGGGGGTTGACTGCAGATCTAGCTTTCGCAATGCGCAATCCCTTGGCCTTTATCTCCTCATGCCTATTGGAGACACAGCTTTTCTTGCAGTCCTGGTGTGAGTAGAATGTTCTGGTTTCTTTGCAAGGTGATTCCCTCTCGCATTGTGTTTGTTTCCTCTCTTTAGGTGCAGGGCTCTACCATACGTAATTCCATGAGCTTTGAGGAGAGCTTGCAAATAACAATGGTTATTCCTGTGGTCTTCTCCGTGGTTTTAGGTTACCTATTGCCACTGTAGAGGCAGTGCTCTCTCTCTGGAACAATACGTTAGTTCTGCAGACACTTGAACGGCCTCTTATTAGGCCCCTTTCAGAGGTTGTTATATGGCAGCGAATACATCTGCTCAATGTTTGGGGAATTGAGGTCTTTGTTGCCTTCGACTCCTCATTTCTGAGTATGTCGATTCCTCAAACTGGTTCTTCCAATTCTGAAGGGGTTGTCTGTTTTCCATGGCAATACAGAGATTTGTCAGAGACCTTTGTTCCTCTTTACTTTTGAGAACAGAATTTTGCATATATTGGAGTTATGCAGAGATGTTCTAGAGTATCTTAAATAAATGTCAGCCTTTTCCAAGATAACAATTGGGGAGCAATAGTACTTAAGCGTCTGCCCCCTGATTGCACCTGCACCTCTCTGTTGATGTGTTCAGAGCAGGGTATAACATGCCTGATCTTAAGAGTGCATTAGCATTAATTAGAGCATGATTCCGTCTCTTTAGACAATTGGAAACTGTGGATGCAAGCTCTGAACACCAATGGAAGCATGTATTACATGTTTTTCATGTGTTCTTCTGGCAGTTTGCAGCTCTCTCTCGAACAGCAAGCTTGAATAGAGTCTCTTACCTACTGTAAAGGCTGCTTTCCAAACTCCCCTTTGTGATATTCGTTAAAATACACTTTTTTGCAACACTTTATTCCAAAAGACTCCTGCTTGGGTACTATTCAGTCTGTCACAAAGGAATACATTTCTGTATATGACTGCGGGCCGCTTTCCATTGGTGGCCGAGCCAATTGTATGCCTCTGCCCGATCCTGACCCGCTGGCCTTTGGCTTGTGACAACTAACTTGGGTGGCAGTGAACTCCCACACAGTAGAGCCATATGGTGTGGGTTCTAATGCTTTATTAACACGTGAAGGTTATTGTTGACCACCTCGGAGCCGTGATTCTCCAAATGCAGTCAATAATTACTGATATGGACTGCATACCAAACATTGACTTCAGAAGTAGAGCAGAAAGTGTGTCTCTTCATTCAAGAAGCAGCAATGCAATTTCCCAGAAAGATTTCTTTGAACATCACATTCCCTGTCTGGGAGACTCTTTCATTGCGCCTTCACTGTGACAGGCAACATCAAATTAAATGCACCAAGTGAAAGATAAAACATAAAACACTGTTTTTTTACATTATATCTAATGGATGTTACTGCTAAAACTGTTCCAGTTCAACCAGGCTGTGATTTAAAATGCTTACCATCTAAACACAACCTTGTTTAGTTAAAGACTACAAAATAAAACGACAAAATAACTTATGTATTTACTTTACTCACTGCTAAACTAGCATATTATACACCCACACAACTCCAAACCCTATATATGTGTATTACTGTTATGTGATAATAGCTTTATAGACTTCAGGTGGACACATTATTTCTAGGGGTAGTTACCATTCTGCAACTTGTGGCTTTCAGCTTTGTCTCTTGACATAACTTGGGGGTCAGGTCATTATCCCATTATAATGGCCCCATCCCTGTTCTGCAAGGTTATATACATGTATTGGACGTATTCAATTGAAAAAAAAAGCTGGGATTACTACAAACATATCTGGTTTAATATTGCAAATATATTTTAATTTTATTACACATAATCCAGAAGAGGAAAGGGTAACACTGTTTTACTCCCTAATATGCCCTTTTACACCCAATCTCCAAAACTAGTAAGTAAAGTATTCCATGGAGTAGGTTTAATCTCACTGTGGGCTTCCCTCCTTGCTCTTCTCCAAAGAGGTTGTGGCCTCTTGGGTCTAAAGGGGTTCTGTTACCAGATATTCGTAAGGCAGCTACCTGGGTTTATTTACATACTTTTCTTTCCCACTGCAAAATGTGGATGGGAAAGGCCTTGATTCAGTCCCTCGTTCAAGATAAAATATATTTTTTTCTTCTTTGTGGACAGTTTATACTCAATTAAAGTGCTGTGTACCACGTATCAGCACGTATGTGCACCGGTGTCCTTTCTGGGTTGTGACTCCATGATGAAGGTGACAATGGAGATGAAAATGGAGGTCATTCTCTGATTAGATAACACTGCACACCACATCAACAGCATTAACAAATGCACCAGCACACACACAATAACTTTTCAGATGTCCAGCTTTGTTGGAGAAGCCTGAAAAAGTGTCTCATCTCTCCCAGCAAGGACCTTCAAGGCATCAGGTTGGCACTCTTTATAAAATCTGTTGCAAACCATCACACAACAAATAACGCCACATAGCCCAGAACATCACCACAGAAAACACAATGAAACAGCAGCAAAACACACATCAACATTTTTTCACAGCATATAGTACACGATCATATCATTGTAAATCACAATTACTCGCCAGAACACACAACACACAAAACCTCATATCATAACCATCAGACCGCAACACAGTACATCAAAACATATATCAAAACGTTGAAATCTATCGCAACACATCACAATATCACGTCACAACAAATATACCAGGACACAACACAACACTCAACACACAGAACATCGCAAAGCATGGCATAACCGGGGGAGACAGAGGAGCATGGCTGCCCCAGGCAGAAACAGAAACTCAAGTTCTTGGTTCAAGGTGGACTTACAGCTCCAGTGTGATTCGTACCATCGGATAAGGTTCTCCTGGTCTACGGTGAGACCTCTTGCAGACATCTGTCCCTGGATAGGAGAGAGTATGAAAAGAGATGTGAGAGGATGAGACAGAGAGGAGGTTTCAAGCAGTTTTTTCAGGGCGGCCATCCAGTTGCAACCTTTATGTGAAAATGGTCTATGAAATAGGATGGAGACTGTTGCACAAAGAGGGTTATGGGTAAAGGCAAGGGGCCACTCGTGACACGTCCTTCCTGGTGGGTAAGATGGAAGCTTGCAAAGGCTTCTACTCAGTGGCAGTAAGATGTTCCATCCACAGCCCCTCCAGCCCCCTCAGATCCCCAACTCTACAGATGGTGCTCACCTTCTGTTTGGCAACTTTGGAGAAAGTCATTCCAGAATCACGTGGCCGGTGCTTCTCTAGAGACAGATGAACAGCAGCATTCCCTTTCCTGTCTTTTTCATTCCTCATCTTCCAACTGGACCTTTGGAGATAAAGTGGCACTGACCTGAGTCAACATAGAGACCATCTGGACATACCATAGAGTTGAGCTCGGGGGACTATGAAGATAAACCATATATAACAGGAAGCAAAACAGGAGGTTTGGCATAAGAATGGACAAGGATAGGTTCACCGTCTCAAGACTGAGGACAGGTTCACTGTCTCAATGATTACAATACTTCAAAGACTAGATTTTGGATGAGTTTCTAAACAAGAGTCTTGAAGCAGATTTAAAAACGGCGGTGATGTCTAAAAACAGAACGAAATACCTTTTGTCTTATATTTCATAATCCTATTGAATTTATGAAAAACTAGTACAGCACTAAAATGTGGTTTTTATGAATAAGGACAAACAAAATCCTGTTTACGTAAAGGATTGATTTGCACTACTTTACACACCAATTACTAACTTTGTTACATTTTCAATCACACGTGTTTCTTTGTGAATTACAATTGTTTGTTTCTTGCTTCGGAGTTTTGTGAATTTGGATACATTTATATATGTTTTTTCGTATTTATTTAAATCTATCCATGTTGCTGGCTTTAAAAGAATGATCATCAGGTTTTCATTTTTAATACATTTAAATGGAACAAGATATTAAAAAGTATATGGGTAATTATCGTCCCGCCTTGCGCAATTGATTCATTATTTGAAATGTTCTATGTTGGGGTCACTTTTTAAAATTATAGACATTCAAATGTAGTATATGAAATAATACATTTACTTGAAATGTGCATAGGAATTATAGTGTCAGGTCAAACGTTTGTTATTACACAGCCAAGGTAGTGGCTGTGAAGTTGCTATTCCCATAGGAAGAGCACTTTTTGGGCGGCTTATAACTTTGCTCCCCCTGGACGAATCCTCACCACACTTTGTAGGAAAAGTATATGGGCCACTCTGAATTGTTTTGCAAAGTTTGGTGAGGTTTGGTCCAGGGGGGGCAAAGTTATAGGGGGTCACAAAATTTATTTTTTTCCCATAGAGTGAATGGGGGAAAAACTTTGCGCACGCCTACAGCCCAAACCGCTGGACGGATGTTCACCAAATTCGCGGCAGGAGCAGCAGCTTGGTCCCAAAAGCGTTTTTTTTGTAAATTTGGTGAAAATCCGTCCAGATGTTTTTTTTAAAACGACCAAAAAGTAGGTCTAAAAAAAATTAGTGCTATCTATGTCCGCTCCGTGGACACACTTCCCTGTTCGCTCCGCGGACAGGACACCGATTGGCCAATCGGCTCACTTCATGTCCGCGGACATGTGACGCGTTCGCCGACTGGATGGTGAAGAGCGTGAAGTAATAATGAACATTTGATAAGGTAATGCATTCCAAAAGTGTGTAAGGAACATGTAAATTCAGTTTATGAAGAATCTTTGGTGCGAACGCAGTGAGCGTTACGGTCTGATTTACGCCAAGAGAATGGAAATGATGAATATAATGTAAGTTTGATTTTCGACGATTGTATACCAGAACGAGCATTAATTTATTATTATCTGAAGATTATTTTTGGGTTATATTCTATTTGTCTGTTCTGTGCTGCTTATTGCAATGAAACGCAAGTACTATCTTTGTGTGTAGTTGTCTTTTTTACGTGGTGATGGGGAGTGCAGCATTGAGGTGCATGTAGACCACCAGTAGGTTCACCCAGGTTCAACGCTAATATTTCATTAAAATGTCATGTATTACCATATCGAATTGTGTATCAGTTTCCACGTTGTTTTCTCTTTTTTGAGGTTGTTTGATGTCTGTGCTAATCGTTAGTTTAAACTCTATGCTGAATTAATAAGTTAATAGATACATTGTAATAAAGTTTGGGTATTGAGACACATTTTTTGTTATGTTTTTGAAACAGATATAGTCTTCCTTTCTGTGATTGTCATAGATTCCAGATGCCAACTGACGGCTTTTTCAATCGGCAGCTGAACGTAGCTGTCAATGGCTGGATCACAGTGGGCCTCATTATGACGCAGGCGCTAAGTGTTTAACGGCGCCGTAAAAGGCTGCGGCGCCGTTAAACACCTAGCGCCCAATTACGAGGTCCCTTTGCGGGACACGACCTTAACGGCTGGTTTTACCAGCCGTTAAAGTAGGGACCCGCAAAGGGACCTTGGTGCTAATTACGGTACCGCAATTTGCGGTACCGTAATTAGCGCCTTCCCCATTCCCATTGAGCCCTATGGGTCAAAAATGGGAATGGGGAAGGGCCATGGCGGCATGGGGAATTACCGCCCCACCAACCTCGGAATCGGGTGTTAATTCCCCATTCCGCCATGGCGGACTCCGGCATGGGCCATGGTGCTAATAGCACCATGGTTTAGCGCCGGAGTCCTACTGAGGCCCAGTGACTCTTTTTTGGAACTATCATCTAGGGCCCATATGTCCTTATGCTGTACTAGCGATTAGGAGTAACATAACATCCTTTACAGTGGTGTAGCCCCAAGTTGATGTAGAAGCCCTGGAATTCACTGTGCGACTCAAGCAGTTCTTTTACCGAAAACGAACACCTTGTGTACGCAAAAAGAACGTGTGCCTCATGATAAACATTTTGGATCATGAGCGAAGAAACAAATTTACAATTTGATTGAATATGGCAATAGTCGGATGTTCTCGGAGCGTTTATTGTGAAATAAAAGTACTTTGCAAATTGTACAGTGTTATTGTTTTCTTTTAAAGTACGGTTTAATATTCTGAATTGTGGCGTGCTGTGTTGTTAGTCGATGTGTGTTGATTTTCGGGTTCTGCGTCACGTCATGTAGGTGATTATGGGCGCGTTTGGCTACGCTGACGAGGAACGTAACCAAGAAAGGTGTAGAATATCACTAGGTTTGGTGATGTGAGGTTCAGGGGCGGGGCATATGATTTAGTGACATCAGGGCAGTTTACCTTAGGCAGATGCAGCAATGGATAAGAATAGCAGAAGATGAACGCGCCCTGCTGCCAGATTTCATATGTTTTAAAAAAGGAAAAGTGAGGTAAGGTGAATTGGAAATGTTTGCGATAGATCAACGTATGTATAAAAATACATGGCCGAACCCTCGGGACAATAATATTTTCCGAGCATAGCACTTGTGAAACTTATGAAATAATGTCTGGGGAGGTGAGGGGTGATGACGATGGGTGGGATATTTCTGACCTGATTTCGAATGAGTTTACAAAGTTTGGTGGGATTTTGTGAAGAGGGGTTAGCTTATATGACGATTGTATGTGCATTCATTTGACACTTTTGCAAAAATAAAACGTGGGTGGATTTCCAGCAAACTTGCGTTATTTGAGAAGTGTCATAATGTAGTTAAAAAAAATAGCGGTACAGCTTTAGTGACTGAGGGGTAGCCTGTAGCCATGGGCAGTGGCCAGAATGTCCGGTTCATGATATAAGGTCATGATCCGGACAATCTGGCTACTGGCCATGACCAGAAGGGACAAAACATAGGATTAAAGTGGTCATGTCCACCTGGGACTGACTTTGTGGTGAAGTTATTCGAAATTAGGATAGATTTGAAAGGGAAGAAAAATGTGCTTGTGGTAATATGGTCATAGGGTGTTGTTTTCGCCTTCTGCAGGCTACCATGGAAAGCGAAGAGGGGCCCTATATGGAACCCCCGCCTTCCCTTTACATGGTGGCCATCTTGGAAAAGGATTTTCCTTTCTATACCCGGACGCCACAGGCGTCCCGGTGTAGGACGAAAAATCCTTTTTTAGTACCACGGGTTCCCGCTTTGGGAACCTAGACTGCTAATGGTCTTCATCCCCCATTTCAGGGGCTGGAATGGGGGGATAAGGGTCCAGAGACCTCGTTATCCACCCTTGCTTTGCTTGGGCTGATAATGTGGGCTGCTGGGCCAGTATCCATCATTCCAGTCCCTGGAACGGCGGTTGAACGTCCCAATATTGCCATTGGTATAACACAAAATGCAAATGGAAATGTTGGAAAATCTTATTGAGTCTATGTTCTTTAATGAGAAATATAAAGTAGATGGAGCCTATACGTTTTTTTTTAGTTCTATTTTTTAACTGTGGAAGGTGGTTCTGAAAGGAACATTTCTTTTGTTGTTTTTGGATGTATTTCTTTTTTTTTTTGGCAGGAGAGCTAAGAACGAAAGGTGGGGAGGGAAATGAGGGAAGCAGCACCAAACACTAATATGGAGGGGCAGGTGGACAGGGGAAAAAGTTGCACGTGTGTTATTTCTAAGGTAGGGGGCAGTGTTTCTCATGCTCTTTGATTACAGCAGTGGTGATGTCTCTTGGGGAGGATAGATGGCTTTAGCTGATGCCATTTTAAGATAAATAGCAGTTTTGCTAAAAGTATGTATTGTGTACTAGATTATTAATGGATGAGTAGGAATAGGGTTTGGAGCTGTGCAAGGGAAATTGTAAAGTTGAAAGTTGCTAGATCAGTAGAAAATGCAGTTCGAACTGTCCGTGAAGCACAGATCTTATCATGAAGTGCGTACGGGATCTCGGACACGTCATCATGCTGCGCGCCAGCATATGGTCATGTGGCACTCTCCGGAAGGTCTGCAATGAAGTCAGACGTTCGTAGACATTATGGTTAAGTTGCACTAATAAAAACCAATGAAATTCAATGAAAAAACTTTGTTAAGGGGACGTTATGGTTAAGTTGCACTAATAAAAACCTATCAAAATCAGTGAAAAAACTTTGTTAAGGGGACGTTATGGTTAAGTTGCGCTACTAAAAACCTATGAAATTCAGTGAAAAAACTTTGTTAAAGGGACGTTATGGTTCCAAGTAAAACTGAAAAACCCCTGAAATTCGCCAGTTACAGTAAGCTAAGCAACCACAACTTGCGCCACCACTGTGCATTGATAAGAATAACACCCATGACATCAAAGATGACATCACAGACATCATGAAGATAAACTGGAGAGATGGTGGAGCTAGGCTGTACGTAGCATGAAGATAAACTGAAGGGATGGTGGAGCTAGGCTAGACACAGCATTACGATAAACTGGAGATAGACTGAACACTCCATGGAAGTAAACTGATGATAGAATGGAGATAGACAGAACACAGTATACAAATATACTGGAGATCAGTTTGAGCTGAGCTAAATACAGCAGGAGAGCCATAGTGCTGGTTTTCACCCCTCCCCCCACCGTGGGATTTATACTGTGCAATTGGAGGGGAGTTGGTTCCTGGCTACCAGCATTGACTACAGCTACCAGAATTCCCTGAGGCCAAAATTGGCACTAATTAGCAACACCTGAACAGACTGCCTACCTGAAGATTGCAAGAGGCATGAAAGCGCTCGCAATGCAATTGAGCTCAGACCAGGCATGGCCAAGATTGCGTTGGCCAATGAGACATGAAGATAAAGTGTCATTGTATGCAGATGAAACTTCTGATCTTTCTGGGAGACCCAGGGCACTACGGCCCGATAGTAACTCAAAGACTCCAGGATTATGCACCATTTAGTGGGCTCAAGGTAAACTTGCAAAAATCAAATTTTTTCTCGATACAAGGGGGAGAACTGGCGCTTGCCCTGGACTTCCCCTTTCATATACCAAAGGGCAGATAAAAAAATGTGGGCATGCCCACAGGCCTAGATCATGCACAAGTTCTTACTTGCAATTTACACCACATCACTGACCGATTTGGGCAAGACACAAAACATTGTAAATCTCTCCTGATAACATTGCTGGGGAATGCTGCTTTATTTAAAATGCTGATGTTAACGAGAGATACATATGTCCTTCAAAATGCCTCTCACATTGTCCCCAAATTGGAATTCGATAGAGTCGACACACCGCGTGGAGAACTTCTATGGGGGGGAGGCTTGTACCCTCGACTTGCCCTGACTACGTTGCAGCGCTCAGTGTGGGATGTGGGCATCGGCTCCCCAATGTTCGATGATACTATTGGGGGTGCCAGTTGGTGACGGTTAACGATTGGTTGCATGGCGACCCCCGATTACCTCATATGAAGGCAGGGAGATCATGGAGGAAGGGAATCACGCCTCTGCAGGCCCAGGACAATGGAGCACATTATACAGACATGGAGGGAGGTGACCAGAATTATTGAATGGGTTGACAAACCTACACGTGCACAACCACTGTGGTATAACACAACGTTACCCAAAATGACAGGCGTGTTCCAGGTTTGGAACCACTGCAATATCCCGATTCTGAATGACCTGATAAAGAGTCTTGTTTTCTTTCACGATTTGCAGCACACATATTGTTTGCCAGACACTGAACGATACCACTATGTTCAGCTCACTAATACCCTAAACACACAGATAAGGGAATTTCGGGAGATCCCACTTTGTTCGCCTCTCGGAACTAACATTTTACCGGAGCGGATCTCCTCGAGGGTTACCACCACATTAGACCAGGTCGTAACATCTTTCACAATTCAAGACCTATCCAAACTCAAGGCAAAATGGGAAACAGATATAGGCCCGGACAGTCAAAGGAATGGTTGAGGCACTGCTGTTCCAATGTGAGGTGGCAGTCTCTTCTAGATTCTGGCTTTAATTTGAAATCTTGCATAGGATATACTATTTGTGCACGTTGCTCTTGAGGTGTGGGTCGGGTGCTCATCCGCAGCGCTCACAATATAAAAACATGTATGGAACCTTTTTTCATATACTATGTGAATGTTCACCTATATGCCGCTTCTGGGAACTGACCCTCGACATATTGGCAACAGTCGTGATGTCTGCCATACCCTTCGAACCGAAATTGTTGCTGTTGGGAATGTGGGGGTGTAATTGCTATAAGAAATTCTTCCTGTCCACTGCAATTATTCTAATAAGACATAATATTGCTATGGATGGGAAAACCCATAGAATCCCAGATACAACCAATGGGTGTCAGACTTTGACATATGCATGTGATTGGAGAAAAGAGGTTACAATGCACGGGGTTGCCCTGTTAAGTTCCAGAAAAGATGGGATAAATGGGAGGATGCCAGTTAAAAAGTTGATCCATACACTAGAGTCTTGGAAACTGATAGTTTGATACTATTTTTATGATGTATGTGTTTGTCTACATGCTTACTCTGACCAGTTTTCAATCTCGATACATGTTTTAAAACCGTGTTATAAAAGAAATAGTTTGTTTGAAGAAAGCCTAGAGATAGAATGATAAGAAACTGGAGATAGAAGTCAAAATGTTAGAGATATCATGAAGAGAGGAATGCAGAAATGCTAGTTATAGTATGAGAATGAGCTGGGACATGGAATAAAAATGATCTAAAGATAGGTATAGGGGACACTAGAATTCACACAAAGGTGAATGAAGATACAACAAGAATGAATTTGAGATAGCATTGGGAACAATTGGAGATAAAATGAAGGTGAGTTTAGGGTACTTCATAATATTCGTGATCGTCATTTGATCCCCAGTTGCTGTTCCATCTGTCTGAACTCACATGCCAATAAACAGGCAGTATAATACAGTGCAAGTGGCGATAGGATAAAGGTGAAGAGGGGGCAACATTAAGATTAGCACAGAAGAGCATCCATAGGTGGTAGAGGTGACCCAGTGAGAGCATGAAAATGGCTGGAGGTCAATTAAAGTGAAAGAGAAGACCATGCAGAGACCCCAGGGTGTACAGGTGTACTGCACGAGGCTCTGGGGTGTGCAGACATTGCATTAGGTTCTGATGCTGGGAATGGGGATTGCCTAGAGAAGTGTACTGCCTCTGAGAGGCGTAGCTACACTGCATTCGGCTCTGAGGCTAGGGATGGGGATTGGAGAGAGAAGTGTGAAGATACACTGCACTAGGCTGTGGTTCTGGTCATAGGGACCAGTGAGAAGAGTGTGAAGATACACTGCATTAAGCTGGGGTTCTGGTCATGGGGACCAGTGAGAAGAGTGTGACGATACACTGCATTAGGCTCTGAAGCTAGGGATGGGGATTGGAGAGAGAGGTGTGAAGATACACTGCATTAGACTCTGAGGATGGGGATTGGAGAGAGAAGTGTGTAGATACTCTGCATTAGGCTGTGGTCCTGGTAATGGGGACCAGTGTGAAGAGTGTGAAGATACACTGCACTAGGCTGAGGTTCTGGTCATGGGGACCAGTGAGAAGAGTGTGAAGATACACTGCATTGGGCTGGGGTTCTAATCATAGGGACCAGTGAGAAGAGTGTGAAGATACACTGCATTAGGCTGTGGTTCTGGTCATGGGGACCAGTGAGAAGAGTGTGAAGCTACACTGCATTAGGCTGTGATTCTGGTCATGGGGACCAGTGAGAAGAGTGTGACGATACACTGCATTAGGCTCTGGAGCTAGGGATGGGGATTGGAGAGAGACGTGTGAAGATACACTGCATTAGGCTCTGAGGATGGGGATTGGAGAGAGAAGTGTGTAGATACTCTGCATTAGGCTGTGGTTCTGGTAATGGGGACCAGTGAGAAGAGTGTGAAGATACATTGCACTAGGCTGAGGTTCTGGTCATGGGGACCAGTGAGAAGAGTGTGAAGATACACTGCATTAGGCTGTGGTTCTGGTCATGGGGACCAGTGAAAAGAGCATGAAGATACACTGCATTGGGCTGTGGTTCTGGTCATGGGGACCAGTGAGAAAAGTGTGAAGATACACTGCATTAGTCTCTGATGCTGGGCTTGTGGAAGGGCCTTGCTTCTGAGCTGTGCCGGTGCACTGCATTAGGTCCAGGTGGTATAGGAGGGATGTTAGTAATAGAAGGCCCATGACTATCGGATGTGCAAATACAATGCAATAGGCTCTGGTGCTGAGGACGGGGGGTTTGTGATCAAACGCCCATGTTCTGAGGCATGCAAGCACACTGCATCATGTTGTGTGATGCTTTTTAGTGATACGGTGCCCCACTAGTTCTAAATGCACTGCATTTGGCTGGGGTGCAGGGGATGATGTGTAAGGTGTAGGATATCCCACCCTTTGTGTTGTGTTCAGATGCACCCGATGAGGAAGTGGTGTAGGGGATGCTTTGTTAGTGATAGAGTAGCACTTTATTTCTGAGCCGTGCAGATGCACTGCACAGGCTCTGGTGCAGGGGATTGTTTGTAAGTGAGAGAGCATCCCCACATGTCTGATGCTTGTGGTACTCTGCGTATGACTGCAGTGCAGGGGATAGTTTGTTGGTGATATAGTAGCCCCATACCTCTGAGGTGTGCAGATGCCCTTTCTATGGATGAGGTGCAGGGGATGTTTTTTTAGTGATAGAGTAGGCCCCTGTTTCTGATGTGGGTAGATACCCTGCCTAACGATGTGGTGCAGGGGACGGTTTGTTAGTGATAGAGTAGCCCCCTCTTTCTGGGGTGTGCAGATGCCCAGCCAATGTATGTGGTGCAGGGGATGGCTCATTATATTTCCTGCCAATGGATGTGGTGCAGGGGATGGTTTGTTGGTGATAGAGTAGCCCCCTATTTCTGAGGTGTGCAGTTGTCCTGCCTGTGGATGTGGTTGTGATGCAGGGGATGGTTTGTTGGTGATAGAGTAGCCCCCTATTTCTGAGGTGTGCAGTTGTCCTGCCTGTGGATGTGGTTGTGATGCAGGGGATGGTTTGTTTGTGATGGGGTAGACCCACATTTATGAGGTGTACAGATGCTCATCATAATGCTTTGGTGCAGGGGAGTAGCCCATCATTTCTGAGGTGTGCAGATGCCCTGCCTATGGATGAGGTTCAGGTGATGGTTTGTTAGTGATAGAGTAGCCCCACATTTCCTAGTGGTGCAGATGGCTGCATAAGGTTGTGGTGCAGGGGACAGTTTGTTAGTGATGAAGTAGACCCACATTGCAGAGCTGCACAGAGGCTCTGCCAATGAATGTGGAGCAGGGGATGGTTTGTTAGTGATAGAGTATGCCCCTATTTCTGAGGTGTAAAGATGCCCTGCCTATGCATGCAGTGCAGGGGATGGTGTGTTAGTTATGGAGTAGACCCCACATTTTTTAGCTGTGCAGATCCACTGCATATGTGTGTGGTATAAGGGATTGTTTGTTTGTGATGGAGTAGGCCCACATTTCTGAGGTGTGCAGATGCCCTGCCTATGCATGCGGTGAAGGGGATGGTTTGTTAGTTATGGAGTAAACCCCACATTTCTGAGCTGTGCAGATCCAGTGCATATGTATGTAGTGTAAGGGATGGTTTGTTTGTGATGGAGTAGGCCCACATTTCTGAGGTGTGCAGATGCCCTGCCTATGCATGCGGTGCAGGGGATGGTTTGTTAGTTATGGAGTAGACCCCGCATTTCTGAGGTGAGAAGATCCACTGCATATGTATGTGGTGTAAGGGGTGGTTTGTTTGTGATGGAGTAGTCCCACAGTTCTGAGGTGTGCAGATGCACTGCCTATGCATGCGGTGCAGGGGATGGTTTGTTAGTTATGGAGTAAACCCCACATTTCTGAGCTGTGCAGATCCACTGTATATGTATGTGGTGTATGGGATGGTTTGTTTGTGATGGAGTAGGCCCACATTTCTGAGGTGTGCAGATGCCCTGCCTATGCATGCGGTGCAGGGGATGGTTTGTTAGTTATGGAGTAGACCCCGCATTTCTGAGGTGAGAAGATCCACTGCATATGTATGTGGTGTAAGGGGTGGTTTGTTTGTGATGGAGTAGTCCCACAGTTCTGAGGTGTGCAGATGCACTGCGTAAAGCTCTAGGGCTAGACTGTGTTTGAAGAATATGGACATTGGCATGGGGAAACGAAGGATCTGCAAGCATGTTTGGAAAGCAGTGTTTTCTAAGCCCACTTGTTTTTATTCCATGTGTACCATCAGAACGAGGGTTCAACTATGTGCCAATATATCATGGCCTTCACCATAAAGGGAACAGTGCACCCTACACTGCCAGGCACATCCGCTCTGCATGAACCCAGACCTTTTTCATTCCTGTTCAGCCCAGTCAGTGAGATGCAACTTGAATCCCTAGGTACAGCAAGCGTGGTGCCCACGCACAGGTATATATCCCCCAATTTAGGAAGACTCACTATAAAACACCCAGAATTGATTGATGGAAAGCTTTGGCTCAATCTTAACCACTGGGAGCGTCTCTAGGCAGCCGTTGGTTCCCTTGTCTTAACCTCCCTCTGCCATTTAGAAGGCGGTCTGCCATATCTACACAAGTTCTGACCCTGCCCTCAATGGGGAAGTCCAGCGAACTCCAGGCGATTGCAACTACCAGCAATTCTTTGGGTAACCTTTGGGATCTGTGCAATGTATGCACTGGGGGACTCGGGATAGAGGAAAGGAAGGTCACTGACTCACTTACTGAGCTGCCATGACTTTCACTCTTCCAGGCTGGCGCACATCACAGGCCATCACTGCATGCTGGTTGTTGGGAAGTGCAGGCAAGTGGACTCCATAAGACAGGGGCTCCTTCTTCCCGGCCGGAGCTGTCGCTTTCGAAGTAGGAAAGGACCTGTCAAACAAGGAGGAGTTTCTGGAATAAATGACTCCATGTGATCCATTGTCATGTGGCTAGCACTGTCTGACTCTGCATCGACTGACCCGAATCACCTGTATCTCAAACATGCTGAATCACCTGGCCCTGCATCATCTGCATCTCCATCATCTGGCCCAGTATTGGCTAACTCTGCAGTCACTGGGCCTGCATTGTCTGATGCCCCGTAATGTGACCCTGTATCATCTAGCTCTACATTGTCAGACCCCTGCTCACCTGACTGTGCATTGACTAAGCCTTCATCATGTGGTTGTGCATCATCTGACACTGCATTTCTCTGACCCTGCATTGTCTCAAACCTCAACATGTTGCCTTGCATAGTATCGTTCTGCAATGTCTGACTTGCCTCATCTGACCTTGCATTGTCTAAGTCTGCATTTTCTGAATCTTCATTGCGTTACCCTGCATCATCTGACCCACACTGTCTGAATCTCCATGATGTAACACTGTATTGTCTAACTCTGCATTGTCTGACCATGCATCATCGACTGGCCCTGCATAATCCGAATCTCTGTCATGTGATCCTGTATCAATTAACTCTGCATTGTCTGACCCTGCATTGTCTGATAGCCCAACATCTGACCCTGCCCTCATCCATCAGTCAATAATTCAAATAACCACCCCTCAACCATCCACTCACTCATCACTTAACCAACCATACATCTATAACTCATCAACACTTATGCCCAAAGCCTATCATGACCGCCAGAACATGCCCCTCTCTCTCAATGCCTCGAGAACCACCTGCTCATCACCTACCACACACTTACCTCAGCATGGGGAGTGGTGGCAGCCTATCTTGACCCTTGAGCGGTGGATCAGATCCCATTGCTGGGCTTCCCCTGCTGGTGTTGTGCCTTCGTACATCTCCTGCATCCCTCAAGAAGACACTTGGAATCCGATAAAGCTTGCGTCCCACGCGGCCTTCCTGGATAGGCTTGCTCATCTTGCGACTGAGTTCAGTGCTTACTGGGGTGAATCGGAATCCAGGGTACAGCTTCCCAGCTGTGGAGGGAAAGAAGATCTATTGGCTTAAAGAGCAACTATTCAAGGCCGGGTCTACCCATTTATAACAAATAATCTACAAGTAAACTGTTCTAGTACATGAACTGTGCAAAATTTACTTTGAGCAACCTCACTTTTGTGTGATAGGCATTGGTTTAAATGAGTGGGAACTAATTAAGCAAAAAGCACCCGTTCGGGGGGGGGGGGCTTTACCAGCTCGTAATGGCCCAGGGCCCAAGGCATAGGTCCCGAGCGAACACCAGGTTCATAATCTGTAAACCCAGGGTGTTCATAGCAATGTCTTTTGTTTGAACGAACGGAATGCCTTAAGGCATCCTGTTCGTTCAACCAAACAATGCACCTAAGATGGCAGCGCAATGGTTCTGGAAGGCGGGGCTTCATACAGAGCCCTCTTCCATTTCCATGGCAGCCAGCAGGAACACACAGCGGCAGTGGCAGAGTGAGAATCGGGTAAGTGGGGCTGAAGGATGAGAAGGGACCGGACACCCGAGGGGGAGGGAGTGCTGGGAGAAGGTGGCAGGGAGGGGGAAGCAGCCATCTGGCTGCTTGGAACGTGGACTGAGATCGTGGGATTCAGCCAGTGATTCGACCAACCTTATTGTTGCTTCTCCGACCCCAGGTGCTAATGCATACTAAGTTCCACTACTTGAAAATTGCACTGTTCTTTTACCACCACCTTTTTCAATAAATTCTTCATTTCCTGAACTGTTCATTTTGCTGTTAAAGTATGCCACCACTGAGCAGGTAAACATGTGAAACAATGTGTCAAAGCCTGTCAAATTCTGGTCACTAGCTCTTGTGTCGATGTGACACATGTGACACCCCTTAACTAACAAATGGGTTGATCCATGCACCTCGATTTCTCCCTTTGACCTTCTCTCCACTGCCCGCCCCTTGGCGTGTATCCACTGCAGGGTTGCTGTTTAGCTACTTTTTGTTACACTTCTACTTCTGGCACTGTTCACATTTGCCATACTTCCTCTCTGCTGGCTGCTCCACCGCTTGTGGGTTTGAAGTTGCCTGACTTTACCCTGCAAATGTTTGTACCATCCATATTTCCTCACTGCAGCGCATCCCCATCCGGGGCGTTTACCTGCATACATGAAGTCCCTGTGCAGAACAGGCTGGAGATCTGTCCAGAGCTGCTGGAGGTGGGCGGGATCCGTGTGGAGCAGCAGATGCTCCAGCACTTGACATCGCTGTGGAGAGAAGCACAACAATGACATTAAACGTAAAAACAACATTATTAATGCTATTATTAATGGCAGTAATATAGCTAGAGGTCGGCGACCCTAATATACATTACTTGGATGTAAAAACGGTAATCAATGGGAACAGGATCAACACAACATTATACACTAAACAAACTGATCGAAATAACCTCCTTCATCGTATGAGCTTCCACCCACCCAATCTACTGCGGAATCTACCATTTGGACAAATGTTGAGAATAAAGCGGATCGTTAGTGACTCAGAAGACTGTGAGAGACAACTACAACTACTTCACGAACGGCTGAAAGAAAGAGGTTATCCCGAGACAGATTTACAAATAGCACGCAAGAAGACTAGAACACAGACGAGAGACCAACTTCTCACCAAAAGAACAGAACGAGAGAATCCTGAATTAGTGTTCATCACTACATATGCCATACAAAGCAATAAAATCAAGGATATCATTCGAGATAGATGGAACATACTTACAAGTGATGCACGAATTAAAGATCTCTTTCCACAACCGCCGATCTTTGCTTAGAAAAGAAGCAATAACCTACGCAACATGTTGGTAAATACGAGAAGCAAGGATTCAAATAGGAAACCAGACAAACATCCCGGTACCTACTCTTGTATGAGTTGCAGTAATTGCAATAACGTAATGAAAGGTAATACCATTATGCACCCAAAAACTGGAGCCAAAATTAAACTAAGGTATCATGCGACATGTTTGTCAGAAAATGTTGTTTATGCCATCAAGTGCCCATGCGGGATATACTATGTGGGAGAAACAGCTCGAAAGATACGAGTCAGAATAAATGAACACAAGTCGTGTATTCGCAATCAAAACATGACCTCAGCAGTAGCAAGACATTTTATGACAAAGGGACATTCTATTGCACAACTAAGATTTGCAGTACTAGAGGTACAACCCACCAAAATGGCTACTAAAGATATGAAGAAATGGAGGGCACAACAGGAAGCGTTTTGGATTGATAAACTTGACTCTTTATCACCTGATGGAATTAATGAAGAGTTTGATTTAAGTTGTTTCTTATGATGTGCATGTTGGCTATGTTCATTGATGTTTTGGATGTTCTTATGATTTTTCTCTAATTGCAGCGTATGGAATGTAGAGTTACATTTTGTCACACTCTTTTTTTGCTATCTATATTTTTCATTTAGCAATCAGAGAAGTAATTTAGAAAACATTGAACATTTTGACCTTGTAATGGTCACTTCCAAGTAGTGGTTCTCCTTCATTTCTTACTATGACTAATGGCATTACGAAAGCTTTCAATTTCCTTTCTTCCCCTTTTTTCTTTCTTCTTTCTTTTTTTCCTTCTTTCTTTCCGTTACCACCACCTGATGCATTTACATCATAACTAACATAGTGTTTTGCTACACATTGAAACCAAGAGCGAAACGTTATAGTAGATCGTAATAAGTTATAAGCTTACTGTGAGTCTTTAATATTAGGACACAAATACTGATCCCTTGCGACCTTTCCTTACCATTTTTGAGCACTTTGAGATCCATCCGACCCCCCGTCCTGCAGTCAGCATTTTTTCAAGCACCCCTTTTCCGTGCGTTAATGGTAGATTCCACTTTCACCGACAAGCTCGCTCTGCAGTAAGCCTTGGGATTTGCCACATAGTAGCATAACAACGACTCTCTTTTTTTCATTTTTTTCATTTTTTTATAATATTTAGTGCAGTCAGCCAAAAGGGAGGTCCATGCATCTCTGACGGTTTGAGGTTCTCATTGTTATAGGACTAATTTTTTACAGGAGAATATTGCACTTAACGAGAGAGAGTTTATTTTCATTTATTTTTTGCAATTGGTTTGCGGTAAAGTTGATGGAAATTACTATTCCTTCAATATATATTATATGTTTCACTGGTATTCTAAAGAAGTCGGTTTCATTACAAAATGGCCGCCACCTTTATTCACTATTCTCCTCCTGTTCTCACGTAACCATAGCAACTTGAAACAACTTAGCTGCTTGCAAAGTAACGCGCGTCCTCGCGGTCTCACTCAGTCTTGTGATCGTTCCGAAGAGGAAAGGTATGAATGAGCATTCGTGTCAAGTTCTTTTGTTTAGCCCGAATATTCTACAGGCTAACAGCTGTCATACACGTATATTTACAGAGCGTTCTGATGAGTGCTAGTTTTATGCACGTACACAAGACATCGCGCAGGGAGATTCTCCAGTCAGCTCTTTTCATGCACCGTTTCAATAAAAAGGAAACCAGGTCAGTTTTTATTGCAATAAGCTTGTAACGATCATGGAAACGTTCTTTTTTAGAGTAATGATTCATTTCCGTTCATATTGCTTTTTTCTTCTTTCTTTTTTCCAATGGTGATTCACAACTTGTAATTGCTGCGTTTTCCTGCAATTTATCCGTATGTATATATCTCTTACCTTATACACAATGCATGATTATATATGGCTGTTTTCTCTGCTCTGTGACATACACTTATGTTATGGACAAAAAATGGTGTAAATAATGCTGGAATCCATGTGACATACTAATATTATGCGCGAAATTGATATATACAATGCGGGTCAATACTGTTTGATCTCAATGTTGTTTTACAATGGTGATGTCATTATGCTGTATTTGTGTTATGATGACCCTTACTAGGCCCTGATGAAGGAAGTAGTATTCCGAAATGCATTGGCCACCCCTATAGGCACCTGCATGAACAGAGTTTTATTTACCTCACTATATTTTGAATTAAAGCTAACTACATGAAAAAGAATTGTAGTGCATATAATTCTTAAACTTTTGGGACTCAAATCCATTACTAACTAAAGGAATCCACTATTTAGTGGGCATAGGAGTGCAGCCCACACCGCTGGCTTCACAGCCAAGGTCTTCGAACATAGTAATATAGCAATAACACCCGATCCAGTGGGCTGGATTGGGTGGTAATAGCCCGGGGGCTCAAGGTATAGGCCCAAGTGCAGCGAGGGGCTTAACAATAGACCCTGGGGCCGTTACCACCCGTTCCGGCCTGCCAGATCATGCGTTATTGCTATTAGCACCTAGGGTTTTAAATCCAGAAACCTGGGGTTCTAAGGGCAATGTGACTCACGGCATCCCGTTCATTGAAACAGAATACGTATTTAAGATGGCCACCATGGATCTGGAAGGCGGGGCTCCACACGGATCCCCTCTTCCATGTCCATGGCGACCAGCGGGAACACGGAGCAGCAACAACGGCACGGGTGCTGCCACCAAATGTACCTGTTAAGAGGGGGTGGGGGATGGGACAGGACGAGAGATCTGATGGGAAATGAGGGGAGGGTGGGGGGAAGATGATGGGTGGGGGAAGCAGCCATAAGGCGACTCGGAATGCGGGCTATCATCGGATTCAGCCTGCGATCTGAGCAACCTGATTGGTTCCCTCTTCCACCCTGGGTGCTAACACACTGTAACAAGCCTACTAACATTATTAACGTGTGAAGTTACAGTGAAGGTTTGTGTTTTACATGATTTGAGAGACATCAAAAATAAGAACTTAAATCCATTAGCCACGCATTGTGTTAGAAGTGCAAGCCAGAGATATTTCATGCTTTATATCTTTTGCACAAGCAGGCTCAAGAGGTTGGAAAAGGGAAAGTATATTAAGACAAACAAAGGCACATAATCTAATACATTAATACACAAAGGTGTCGAATGGTCATAATATTGACGAAGAGCCTTCGTAGGAAGCTTAACAGTTCATAGAAGTCATTTGTGTCGCCTTACTTCCACTCTCTTGGCAAATGGTAGTATTTAGGGTTATTGGAGAGTGCAAATGGTTAAGGGAGATATATTCTTTTGCTGCTGACTTAGCTGCATGCCTAGTTTTTCATATACATTATTTTACATTTTAGGTGACAGGTCACTGTCTTCAAAATAAGAGAGTCCTTTGATATGGAATATGTGCAACTATTGCACATCACATGTTTTGAAGTGTACACATATTAGAAAACTGTGAGTAATATGTGTTGCCGAAGGATTATATTTCTTCATAGTTTAATTTGAATATGTATTGACTAAAATAAGTTAAAATTTGCACATTGTGGCTTTTAATTAGAGCTTGGGGGAGGGGCATGGGTAATTGATACAAAAATCTCTTCCCGTAGTTGCAGATGCTCAGATAAATATGGGAAAGTGAAGTGTATTCTACCCATTGGCCCTAAAAGAAATTATATATTTGTACAGGTGGAGAATGGCAATGTTTGTGCATTCACGTTTATGCATAGAAAGGATTTAGCACATTTGCACATTTAAATATCAGCAATGAATATAGTTTTCAAATGTGTGCACATAGTGTGTGGGTTGCACAAATTTGTAGTTGGTACCTGAGGAATATAATTCTCATAGGTAGGCAAGAAATCAAGGGTGTAGACAGTGTAGGGCCTGAACAGGCCAGGCCCACTGTTACGTGTCTCCCCTGTTGGGAGGCATGGTATCGCCCAAGGGTGTTTGATGTGGTCACGTGGGGAACCACGTGACCAAGCTAATAAAGTAAACGAGCCGCTTCCGGCTCGTCAGTCGAGACTCACCTGACTCCGCGTGTGTGTGTGTGTGTCTTTGGGGGCACCATGCGGGTGCCCCACCACGTGTGCTGGGCCCAAGGAAGGGGCCCAGCTCCAGGACGGTGCCCCTGCCGGGCAACGCCGTCCCTGTGTGTTGCCCTGGCCCGGTGAGGCCGGCCAGGATGGTGACCCCGGCCTGGGTGCCCCCAGAGCCGGGGCCGCGGTAAGCCGGTTGCCATCCGGCCCATGTGCGGTGCTCCGGTGTCCCCAGGGCAGGTGGGATGAACCCCCACCCCTTGTGATCGCAGCGTGAGCGCTGCCTATTGATGCCTGGTTGGCTGCCACCCGACCATAACATGGGGCTGCCCGGTGGACCGGAGCAGCCCCCAACAATGGCGACGAGGCGAGGGGCCCCGCGTGCCCCCAAGAAGTTTTGGTGCGGGCCCATCTCCAACGGGGTCCGCGCAGGAGACATGGCGTGGCGGGCCCGACACCAGCTGGGCCCGCGCAAAAGGAGGCTGGCAAGCTGCCTGCCCCGTCCCCGAGGGAGACGGAACAAATCGGCGGCTGTGCCGCGTGGAGGGATGCAGGCCCATCTCCAACTGGGCCCGCCAAGGAGGATCTTCCCCCACCATCACCAGTAGGAGCGGGGATGAGGTGTTTTTCCCCGCGGGAGAGGGTGCCGGCGGCGTCGGCCGCAACGAGGAGCGGCTAACATCGCCGCAGGAGGATCGATGCAGGCCCAACTCCGACTGGGCCCGCAAAAGATTGGCCCGTGCCGCGGTGGGGAGGCGCCTGCTCCTTCCCCGCCCGCAGAGCTGAGGGAACAGCGGCAACGGCCGCGTAAAGACATGGATGGAGGTGGGCTGCCCTGCCTCCGCCTGCGGCCCGCGTGGCCCAGGATACCTGGGCCAAGAAGAAAAATACAAAAAAAAGGGGGGAAATGCTCTGGGCCGGAGCGAAGTGGAGGGGAAGGTGGGGGCCGCCGCACAGCGGAGGCGGCCCCGGTCCAAGAGCGAGGCGGCCCCGGTCCAGGATCGGGTGCCGCCCAACAGAGAGGTGCGTCCCCCCCCCAGAGAAGAGCCGCGGGGGCGGTGGCCGCGCATGTGGGAAAACGGAGCCCCTCCACCAGGGCCCATGTGCGCTAACATGGGCTGCCTGGTGTCCCCCCCACCCCATCGAGGAGGCCGTGTCGGCTGCTGGTGCGGCAAGGAGGGCCGCCAGACAAATCTAAGGCCGAAGCCTCCTGCAACCCTGGAAAAGGGGGACGGGGGTGCCCAGGCGCACACCGCCAGGCCGCGGCTCTTATCACTGAGAGTGCTCGTGCAACTGGGTCGGTGTGTGCCCGCCTCCGCTGCGGGCGGCGCCGAGAGATGCAGCGGCTGGGGACGCGCCATGTGCCACAAGAAGAGGAGCTGCCCCTCCCGGGACAGCGGTGCGGCGTCGACCGCGGATGGGGAGAGGCGGACATCCCGTTCCCCAACATGAGGCGGGCCCACTGTTAGGCGGAAACCTGTGCAGCTCCCTCTGGGACCACTGCAAAAGATTTAGGACTACAGGTGTTGCGATGAACCCACTTGGTAGCAGTCTGTACCACACAGATTCAATTGGTAGCTGTGGCTGAGCAGTCAGACTTCTCTCAAGAAAAGTTGGTCAGTATAGGGAGCATACAAGATAGGGTAATTCTTCGCAGCAAAACGAGTAAACACGCAACCAGGCTTTAGTATAAAGGTAGCAAGTTATTTATTAATAACAGAACATCTACGGAAAGTACTAAAGCGAACCACGGCAAACAAATCAAAATACAATTACTCTGCAGAATGGAATAAAGCTCAATCCCCGAAAACACAATATCGACAACTCCAGGTCCTACGGCACCACTTATTTTCAGACAGAGGTGTATACCTCAACCCAGATGACACTCGAATATTTAGTGAGGAAGGGAGAGAAGAGATAGGCAGGTAATGAAGTCAACACGGTTCGTACTGAAGCAGGTAAAAATGCAAGGCAAGAAGGCATTAATCACACTAGATCATACAGTTCGGCGGCCAGGCCCACTCGGTGAGAGGTATGGCACGATGTCCTGGAAAGTCTCTATGGGTGATGCGTTCAAGTCTCAGTTAGCAGTTTGGTTAGCGACAGGTTGAACCAGTTCAGAACAAAGAGTGAATAAAGCTTGGAGGCAACCCAACGGAACGGAGAGGAATCAGATACCTCACACGAACCGATCGATAAGGGAAGCCAGGCGGTTACGGTACCTTGTTGTGGAAGACCACTCCAGCGGGGGCAGTTGTTCCTGGTGGTGGATGCACGCCGGGTCTTGGCCAAGAGAAGAGATGCTCTCGTCGTCGAAGAGAAGATGTCCGGTGCACCACCAGGGAAGAAACCAGCCGCGGAGGGCTTCGTCACAAGGCACCACCTTTCGATCACGATGCTGGAGTAGTGGCTATCCGGTTGCCGGGTGCTCTGCACGGGCAATTCGACCACTGTGTCCAGGGCGATCAAAAAGCACAAAGAAGAAGAAGACTGGTTGTTCCCACCAGCCAGGGAAAGAGCCTCTCCGGCAGGGAGATCTCTTCTGTCGTCGGGAGATTGTGAGACGGTTCCGCAGGGCTCCACCGGAGGTGTCGTCGTGCAGGTCGGCTCAGCGTTACCCTCGTCGGATTCTTTAGGTCCAGTGGCGACGTTCCGAAGATCCAGTCCCAAAAGCCCTGCTTTTATGCAGACGTCCCCCATTCATTCAGCCTAGCTTGTCAATCAATACATGCTAAGTGGTGAGCGGGAAGGCTCACCACCTGGGCCAATCACTCCAGAGTGCGACCTGAGTTGGCAAGGCAACTCGGTCCAGGGTGCCTAAACCCCCTCCCACACCCCTGAGGTAACCCAGACAGAATGGCGCCACTTTGTAGGGTCTCTGTCCAGAGGCCCGCCAAAAGTGGAACAAAGGGCTCAACCTTTGGTTTAGGAGTCACAGAGAAAAACACAGACGCCATTTTTCAACCCGAGTTCTGGCAGAAAATACCACTCGATAAACCTATTTAAGATAAGTAGATCGGTGGTACGTTGGAGATTAACGAAAAACAGTATCAATCTTCAACAATGGGACGGATCCCATGGGGTTATGCTCGGGGTCGAACATAACAAGTAGTTTCCACTGCCACCAGCCAAAACTCGACGAGGAGGGACGGGACAGTGCCCCCTCGAGTAACAGATCCAGGAGTAATCGAATTACCCCTACTAGCACGTCCACAATAAGATGGTTGGTACTAGTTCTGTTAGTAAATTTAGGTCTAGTAAAGCCAATGGTGACTTTACATGCCCGGGGAGACGGTAGTCAGTCCCCGGGTATGGAGTCTATGGTGGGGGGACCAGCTAGGGTGCCCCCGTGTCACGACACGTAGGGTGCGGAGTGACACACATAGAAAAACTTATGAGACCCTATGGAGTAAAAGACCCCATAGCCCATCGAACACATTGACAACTCAAAGGAATCACACACATACATGTCCAAGAGTGAGAGGAAAAGGGTCACACTCTTGGCAGGATGAAAAAAACAAACTCCAGAAATCCAGCAAATCTGCTGGGGGACTCACTAGGTTAGGAAATTCAGCCTAAACAGAGAATTCTCCCTAACACTCGCCCCCCCCAGACTAAGGGACAGGAGGATTTAATCCACTCCTGGATGAATCTCATACCTCTAGTCGATGATATACATCCTAGAGAGACCATCAGCATTTTGGTGGTGACACCCTGACCTGTGCTCAATGGTGAAATCGAACCCTTGCAGGCAGATCGACCATCTCAGTAGTTTCGGGTTTATCCCTTTCATTTGCATTAACCATCTCAAGGGTTGGTGGTCAGTCTGAATAACAAAAGTAGAACCATACAAGTACGGCCTAAACTTCTTCAGAGCCCACACAATAGCAAAGCATTCTCTTTCGATTGTTGCCCACCTTGTTTCAGGATCCTTCAGCTTGCGGCTGATGTAGCAAACGGGGTGCTCCCTACCTTTCCCATCCAGTTGACTGAGTACGGCACCTATCCCTACATTGGAAGCGTCTGTCTGCACAATGAAGTGTTGGCGGTAATCAGGAGCTCTGAGTACTGGGGCTTGGCAAAGAACCTTTTTCAGGTTTTCAAAAGCCTGATTGCACTCCTCGTTCCATTTAACCTTTTTAGGGAATTTGGGCGAGGAGATGACATTCAGTGGAGAAGCTATGGTCCCATAGTTCTCTATGAAATTCCTGTAATACCCGGTGAGGCCTAGGAAGGCTCTCACCTGAGTCTGAGTAGTCGGTGTTGTCCAATTTTGCACAGCTTCAATCTTACTGAGCAAAGGCCTTATTTCTCCACCGCCTACCTCATGCCCAAGGTAGACTACCTTACTCTGTCCAATTTGGCATTTACTCGCCTTTATGGTCAGATTGGCTCGTCCAAGAGCCTGCAAAACATCTCTCAGGTGGGTTACATGTTCGTCCCAGGAATTGCTGAACACTGCTATGTCATCCAAGTATGCCATGCAGAAGTCCTCCATCCCGGTTAGAACCTGGTTTACCATCCGTTGAAACGTAGCAGGTGCATTTTTTAGTCCGAAAGGCATTACCGTAAACTGGTATAACCCAACGGGGGTAGAAAATGCAGTTTTCTCCTTGGCATGGTTGGTCAGGGCTATTTGCCAATAGCCTGACGTCAAGTCAAATGTGCTGAGGAACTTGGTGGCGCCAAGTTTATCCACCAACTCATCTGTCCTTGGCAAAGGGTGGGCATCAGTCGTGGTGACTGCGTTAAGAGCTCTATAATCCACGCAGAATCTAAGTTCTTTAGATCCGGCCTTTGGTACTAACACAACTGGGCTAGACCATGGACTAGTAGAGGGCTCCATTACCCCGAGATCAAGCATCTTGCTGACCTCGCCTTTGATGTGGGTTCTTACGTTTTCTGACATGCGATATCCTCTGCTTTTGACAGGCAGACAGTCACCAGTGAGTATCTCGTGCTGGCCCCAAGGGGTCAAGCCTGGTGAGAGCGAGAACAGAGAGGCAAACTGATTCAACATAGACTTGCACTCTTCTTGTTGCTCGGGTGTCAGAGTGGAGGAGAGATTTACTCCTTCAATTTTTTCATCTAAAGGTAAGCCTCTGAGGAGATCCGGAAGAGCTTCACTCTCTTCTTCTTCCTCGGCCGATGCTAGAAGCAACGCTCCTACATCAGGTCGTGAGACATACGCTTTAAGTCGGTTGGTGTGAAAGACTGTCGGAGCCTCCTTGGGGTTGCCCAAGTCCACCAGATAGTTAACCTCGCCGAGCTTACCCACTACTCGGTAGGGTCCCATCCATTTATCTTGCAAGGCCCTCTGCCTTGTGGGGATCATAACAAGAACAAGCTGGTTTTGAGCGAACTCAACCATGTTAGCCTTTTGATCGTGCCAGTGCTTGACCAATGCTTGTCCAGCTTTCAAGTTATCGCTTGCTTCTGTCATCAGGTGCGACATTCTCCTCCGGAGACCTATCACGTAGTCAGTCACTCTGACTGGCTTGGGGGAAGGAGCACTCTCCAACCCCTCCTTAATCAGGGCCAATGGACCTCTGACGGGATGACCATAGAGCAGTTCGAAGGGAGAGTAGCCTACTCCCTCCTGAGGGACTTCTCTATAAGCAAAAAGAAGGCATGGCAATAGAAGGTCCCACTTACGTTTAAGGGGTTCTTCTAGAGTACCTATCATGCTCTTCATGGTTCGGTTGAACCGTTCTACCAACCCATTGGTTTGTGGGTGGTAAGCCGTTGAGAACTTGTAAGTTACCCCGCAGGTTTTCCACATGGCTTTCATGTAGTGGGACATAAAATTTGACCCCCTGTCAGAGATAACTTCCTTAGGAAATCCGACCCTAGTAAAAATACCAAGGAGGGCCTTAGCCACAGCCGGAGCTGTAACAGTCCTCATAGGAATTGCCTCAGGATACCTAGTAGCATGGTCTACTACAACAAGTATAAACCTGTTGCCTGAGGAGGTTGGAGGATCAAGGGGACCAACGATATCAATCCCTACTCTCTCAAATGGGACTCCCACAACGGGAAGAGGCACTAACGGTGCCACATTCTTGGACCCAACCTTACCAGAGATCTGGCAGGTATGGCAGCTTCTGCAGTGTTTCTCTACTTCGGCCCCCATCTTTGGCCAATAGAAGTAGAGCGAGAGCCTTTCCTTAGTCTTCTTGAAACTCAAGTGACCAGCCAAAGGAATCTCGTGGGCTAACTGCAAGAACTGTGGTCTGTTCTCTTGGGGTACTACAAGGCGTTTGTAGTCTCCAGGTGCAGACTCGGTCGGTTCACTATAGAAGAGGCCATCTTCCCAGTGCAACCTATGTTTCCCAGGCTCTTGCCCTTCAGCCTGAGTTTCTGCCTGACGGCGAAGACCTTCCAGAGTTGGACATTCTCTCTGTCCCTTACTGAAGTCCGCCCTGCTGGGTCCACCTTCTGCCAGTAACGACTGCAGCTCAGGATGGTCAACAGGATCCAGATCTCCAATGAGTTCTTGGCCTTCCATTAGCTCTTCTTCAGAGTCTAATTCTACCATACAGGGTTGTACTTCCCCCTCAGCCTCAGCTGGAGGTGGAGTTACGGGTGTGACGTTGGACAACCGCGGGGAAGTCCGTGTCGGCTGCATTGGAATGTGGCCTGTTGGTTTCGGTTTAGAAGTTTTAGGTTTCCCTTTTACTTCTGTGTTCCTAGAGACAGCAGCCGCCATTTCCAATGGAGCAGGAGTGATTTCTTTCTTCATCATCTCCCCGAGAGTTCCGCGCAGGGTCCTCTCTCTTGCAGGTCTGGTTAGCTCCTGTAACCGTTTACTAGGAGGTCTGGGAGTATGCGATACAACTCCGAGAGTTTTCAAATCGTTACCCAACAGTACGCGTCCTGGTACCTCACTCTGTATGCTGACAGGTATCTTTACAGTCATGTCGTTACACTGGATGAGAACTGGTAATTGGGGAAGCATCTGCACAGGCCCTCCAGCTAACTTGGTGAGGCGTTTGGGTGCCTTAGCAACATCCTCAGCCTGAAAAAACGATTTATCCACCACAGTTATGCTGGCCCCAGTGTCCCTAATGGCAGGCGTCTCCTGACCATTCACCTGGACACTGTCCTTATAATACTCTTTAGTATTATCGGGGATAGAATTATAGACATCTAAATTCTGTTGTTCCCACAACCCCAGAGATACTAAAGAAACGCTGGCTGAGACTCCAATGGGTTCGTCAGCTAGCAGTAGAAAGTTTCCACTTGCCATTTGGACTTCCTCCTCTGGAGCGAAGGCTAAGGAGACAAGCTGGACCCCTGAAGGTTTACCCTTACATCTGGGATCTCCTTTCACGTGATCAGTCGAGCCACAAACAAAGCATTTCCCGAATGCTTTCTGGAATGGTGACTTGTTCTGACCTCCTTCCGGTTTGGCACCAGAAGACATACTATTCTGCTGTGGTTTTCCCGGTGGCTTACCCTTCTGGTTTTGTTTGGGGCCCTCTTTGGAATGTGAGTTATTCGAATTCTCCTTTGAGTCTTTTTTAGGCTGTTTTCCCTCGTCCTTTTTCTGAGTTGCCCCAGAATCCTTGTGAGTAGCCCTGTTGGCAACCCACAAGTCAGCAGCCTTAGCTAGAGTCCTGGAATCTAATTCCTTCGAGTCAGCCAAGTGCTGTCTGAGCTCGGGAGAACAGGCATCATAAATCGACTCCAACATAAAAAGATTTCGCATACCCTCGTAAGTGTTAACTTTGTAACCCTTAATCCATCCCTCTAAGTTTTTCAACCCTTCACTCACCCAGGTAGCCCAAGGGGTACCATCATGCTTTTTGAGGGTTCTAAACCTCTTAAGATACTGGGAAGGGGTCTTCCCGAATCTAGCTATCAATGCTAGTTTCACACTTTCGTAATCCGTCTTATCCACCTCCCCCAATTCCATTACCACATCAGTCGCAACAGGAGGAAGCCTAGAGAACAACCAGGGAAGCAACGCATTCCCGGTGATGTCCTGGAGCCCATGATTGTATTCAAACAGTTTCAGCCAATCCAACACATCCAATCTCGGTTCGTACATACCCACTAATTCCTTCGGCATCCGGGGTCTTTTGGGACTGGAGCTCCTAGAGGAACCAGAGGAGAGAGAAGCATTTTCCATAGACAACTTTTTCATTTGTAACTCATGATTAAGCTCTATTTCCCTGAGTCTTAACTCAGCTTGTTTCTGTTCAGCCTGGGCATTCATTCGTCTGAACTCGAGCTCTTGGTTTCGTTCAGATTGAGCCAAGAACCGTTTATATTCTAATTCGAGCTTCATTTTTTCAAGTTCAAAATAAGCAGGATTACTTGTGGGACCTGGTATTGGCCCCGTAGGCACAGTTGGTAAGGCAGGTAGAGGAACAGGTGAGACAGTTTCGTTAGCCTCGCCGTCCTCGTCAGCCTCTTCATCGCTATCATCAGAATTACGATTCAGATCAACACCATTACTGTTATCTACAGTTGCTGGAGAGTTTGGTTCCTCCGAACCAGTACCCAGACTTTGGTTCGCCAGCAATCTCTCTATCAGTTCTAACTTCTTGCCTTTTACAGGAAGATTCTCTTGTCTACAGAGAGCTCGCAGACTCTCAGTATTTTTATCTGACAAAGACTCTTGGCTGTAAATTTCCATCGTAGACATGTTTTTTGAAAGTTGCTTTTGTAACGTTTTGTGGTTAGTCGTCCTACAGCGTCGAAAAACACTCTAAACTGTATACTCGATACTAATCCCACCGCTGCCACCAGTGTTAGGCGGAAACCTGTGCAGCTCCCTCTGGGACCACTGCAAAAGATTTAGGACTACAGG
Organism: Ambystoma mexicanum; assembly: GCF_040938575.1. NCBI lineage: Eukaryota > Metazoa > Chordata > Amphibia > Caudata > Ambystomatidae > Ambystoma > Ambystoma mexicanum. Next base: position 429,431,263 of record NC_090934.1, on the reverse strand, counting down.
TGTTGCGATGAACCCACTTGGTAGCAGTCTGTACCACACAGATTCAATTGGTAGCTGTGGCTGAGCAGTCAGACTTCTCTCAAGAAAAGTTGGTCAGTATAGGGAGCATACAAGATAGGGTAATTCTTCGCAGCAAAACGAGTAAACACGCAACCAGGCTTTAGTATAAAGGTAGAAAGTTATTTATTAATAACAGAACATCTACGGAAAGTACTAAAGCGAACCACGGCAAACAAATCAAAATACAATTACTCTGCAGAATGGAATAAAGCTCAATCCCCGAAAACACAATATCGACAACTCCAGGTCCTACGGCACCACTTATTTTCAGACAGAGGTGTATACCTCAACCCAGATGACACTCGAATATTTAGTGAGGAAGGGAGAGAAGAGATAGGCAGGTAATGAAGTCAACACGGTTCGTACTGAAGCAGGTAAAAAAGCAAGGCAAGAAGGCATTAATCACACTAGATCATACAGTTCGGCGGCCAGGCCCACTCGGTGAGAGGTATGGCACGATGTCCTGGAAAGTCTCTATGGGTGATGCGTTCAAGTCTCAGTTAGCAGTTTGGTTAGCGACAGGTTGAACCAGTTCAGAACAAAGAGTGAATAAAGCTTGGAGGCAACCCAACGGAACGGAGAGGAATCAGATACCTCACACGAACCGATCGATAAGGGAAGCCAGGCGGTTACGGTACCTTGTTGTGGAAGACCACTCCAGCGGGGGCAGTTGTTCCTGGTGGTGGATGCACGACGGGTCTTGGCCAAGAGAAGAGATGCTCTCGTCGTCGAAGAGAAGATGTCCGGTGCACCACCAGGGAAGAAACCAGCCGCGGAGGGCTTCGTCACAAGGCACCACCTTTCGATCACGATGCCGGAGTAGTGGCTATCCGGTTGCCGGGTGCTCTGCACGGGCAATTCGACCACTGCGTCCAGGGCGATCAAAAAGCACAAAGAAGAAGAAGACTGGTTGTTCCCACCAGCCAGGGAAAGAGCCTCTCCGGCAGGGAGATCTCTTCTGTCGTCGGGAGATTGTGAGACGGTTCCGCAGGGCTCCACCGGAGGTGTCGTCGTGCAGGTCGGCTCAGCGTTACCCTCGTCGGATTCTTTAGGTCCAGTGGCGACGTTCCGAAGATCCAGTCCCAAAAGCCCTGCTTTTATGCAGACGTCCCCCATTCATTCAGCCTAGCTTGTCAATCAATACATGCTAAGTGGTGAGCGGGAAGGCTCACCACCTGGGCCAATCACTCCAGAGTGCGACCTAAGTTGGCAAGGCAACTCGGTCCAGGGTGCCTAAACCCCCTCCCACACCCCTGAGGTAACCCAGACAGAATGACGCCACTTTGGAGGGTCTCTGTCCAGAGGCCCGCCAAAAGTGGAACAAAGGGCTCAACCTTTGGTTTAGGAGTCACAGAGAAAAACACAGACGCCATTTTTCAACCCGAGTTCTGGCAGAAAATACCACTCGATAAACCTATTTAAGATAAGTAGATCGGTGGTACGTTGGAGATTAACGAAAAACAGTATCAATCTTCAACAATGGGATGGATCCCATGGGGTTATGCTCGGGGTCGAACATAACAAGTAGTTTCCACTGCCACCAGCCAAAACTCGACGAGGAGGGACGGGACAGTGCCCCCTCGAGTAACAGATCCAGGAGTAATCGAATTACCCCTACTAGCACGTCCACAATAAGATGGTTGGTACTAGTTCTGTTAGTAAATTTAGGTCTAGTAAAGCCAATGGTGACTTTACATGCCCGGGGAGACGGTAGTCAGTCCCCGGGTATGGAGTCTATGGTGGGGGGACCAGCTAGGGTGCCCCCGTGTCACGACACGTAGGGTGCGGAGTGACACACATAGAAAAACTTATGAGACCCTATGGAGTAAAAGTCCCCATAGCCCATCGAACACATTGACAACTCAAAGGAATCACACACATACATGTCCAAGAGTGAGAGGAAAAGGGTCACACTCTTGGCAGGATGAAAAAAACAAACTCCAGAAATCCAGCAAAGCTGCTGGGGGACTCACTAGGTTAGGAAATTCAGCCTAAACAGAGAATTCTCCCTAACACCCACCACCATCTGGGCCCGCGGTATGGAAAACAAAAGGCATGCAGAGGGGGACATTGGGGAGATCTGCTGCAGCAGTGCCAGTAGTTGGGGGCATGGCCCCAACACAAAAAGGAGGCAGAACCGAATGCTCAACTGCCGGTGATACAAGCTGCAGGAACCCGGCCCCTGGAAAAAGGGGGAGGGATGGCAATTTGACTGGGGTCTGGTGTGCTCCTCCTGGCCCGGCAGCTCGGGCACCATGTTACTGTTTGCCGGCCATCTGCCCCATGAAGGGGAAGGAGTGCAACAAGGGGTCTACTGCCAGGGTGCTGTGATGTCATCACACGCGCCCGTAGACGATGGACCTAGCCGATGTGGCCCCTGGGCCTCCCCAGGTGCGGCTTTGCCGGCACTGTGTGACTTTGGCGAACGGTGGCGAGGGCTCGGACCGCGTCTGCTGCGGCGCCGCGGGTGTGGAAGAGGGACATCACCGTCGACATCCCAGACAAGGACTTTGCCTCAAATGGCCCAGTATCTGGGCAATGTGATCTTGGGCATGTACAATGATGCATGTGGTGCCAGTGGCTAGCACTGGTGTGTTGGGTGATATGATTAGAGCCACTCACCCAGGTTAATAAAGGGTGTAAAGTAGGAGAGTGGCTTAAGTAGTAATAGTAGGGGCGGTTATGGTGGGACTTTGGGGTTTTTGTTTTATTGATATGAAAAAGGAGGAGTGTTACGTGTCTCCCCTGTTGGGAGGCATGGTATCGCCCAAGGGTGTTTGATGTGGTCACGTGGGGAACCACGTGACCAAGCTAATAAAGTAAACGAGCCGCTTCCGGCTCGTCAGTCGAGACTCAACTGACTCCGCGTATGTGTGTGTCTTTGGGGGCACCATGCGGGTGCCCCACCAGGTGTGCTGGGCCCAAGGAAGGGGCCCAGCTCCAGGACGGTGCCCCTGCCGGGCAACGCCGTCCGGACGGTGCCCCTGCCGGGCAACGCCGTCCCTGTGTGTTGCCCTGGCCCGGTGAGGCCGGCCAGGATGGCGACCCCGGCCTGGGTGCCCCCAGAGCCGGGGCCGCGGTAAGCCGGTTGCCATCCGGCCCATGTGCGGTGCTCCGGTGTCCCCCACCCCTTGTGATCGCAGCGTGAGCGCTGCCTATTGATGCCTGGTCGGCTGCCACCCGACCATAACATGGGGCTGCCCGGTGGACCGGAGCAGCCCCCAACACCCACCTGAAATCTATAAATGCCCACTCGGCATACAGCACTGCGTCATTTACACATTTCATCCTGCAGAGGTTGCTTTCCGTCTCTCGCACTACGCACATGTCAGGAACCAGGAGGATCTCGCTGCTTCCTGGTTCCTGTCTACATGGAGCGCATTAGTTGGAGGCCTATGGAGCAGCTGAAGAGGTGGCTATGAGTTAGGAGGCAAACAGAAGGTAAGGAAAAAATAAATGTTTTTGTTTGTGTATGCTTGTGTGGTGCGTGCGAGGATGGGGTTGTTTAAGTGAGTGAAAGTATGTATGTACTCAAGGGTGTGTCTAAGTGCACGCATATGAAGGAATGCAGTGTGAATGGTGCATGTGGGTGCGAGCGTGCATGTGAATGCAGTGTGAATGTTCTGGGTGCTCGTGTGAATGATAGAGAAGCTGTATGACTGTGTAACTGGTGACTAGTGGGTGAATGTGTGTGTGCGCGTGCATCTCTGAATCTCTGTGTATGTCTGCATCTATCTGTGGGTGAATCTGTGTGAACTTAAAACTAGATAGTGTTTTAATCAGGGACACCCACTCAATCTAAACAAGCCCTGTACTTTAAATGGAGACTTGCTTCAAACCAAAGTTCCACATGTCGCGTAAGCTATATCACGAATATGTGGTGAATGAGCAGCCAAGCCTGAGCATGGGTAAATCAATTCAATTCGTGTAGACTGATGATGGTACTGAATTCCGTGTGTAAATAGGCAGACATCTTGGAATTGGGTACTATGTCGACTCAATAATTCAATGGACAGCGTGTGTATTCCAAATAGTCTTAAACGTGCAAAGTGGCATCAAAAAAATATTATACATCAAAACATCCATTATGAAGATCAGGTATTCTGGACTGCAACCTATTAAAGTTGCAAATGATTAGATGTGCAAACAGGCATCATCTAAAATCAAGATGAAGTGTGTGCAAAAGGTAGACGGGCATGGAAATTACCAAAGAAACAATAGTTGGCTTAAAGAAAGGATTTCGATTCTTCCAAAAGATTCAATCCTCGCTCAATGGTTTTAAATTGAAAATCCACATTTTCTCCTGTGGGGAGGCTGATTATTTGATATAATATGAACACAGTCATTGAATGATGGAATCTCACGGTTTTTAGATATGCCAGGGACTTGGCACTAGTGCTGTCCCTCTCTCACCTCTCTTGGTTTACTGCCACCCTAACCCAGGCATCTCTAATCCTGGTTAGTACTATGGCTCGATAACCCCAACTGTCTTTCTTTTTTTCTTATTCTCCATGTGGCCTACCTAAGGCTCTGGCTCCCTAACTCCCTAGGAGTCTTCTAGACTTTTCCTTACCTAACCCCGCTTAGCCATCTAGGGGGTCACGATTGTGCCTTCACTCAAGCGGTCTGACTCTCTCACCACGCACGTCCAACTACACCTTGCCCTTCTGAACTGGTGTCCCATGTACTATCCCTTCGATTTTGCACTGTGCCTTCCTACCTCCACCCTTTGATGTTACCATATTTCCTCCTCTCAATCCCTCCCTTTGCTACTCCTACTCTTCCTACTAAGATTACCTACAACTACCGCCTTACTACCACCGCTGTTATTGCTCCTCCTTCTTGCCTACTAACCCAGATTCTTGTCACTACTACCTCTCTGCTACTACTGCTTCTTTTCCTTTTTCTCTACTCTCAATACCATACTCTACTACCACTTCTCACTCCCACTACTCTTCCACTGCTCCCACGACCTCACAACCACTGCACCTCCTTCTCTACTCCGACTCTACCACATCTGCACTGACTCCTCACACCCATGCACAACCACTCAACAGACCCCATTCTCCAATAACCTCCACACTCCTTCCGTGCTCTCCTCCTTTGGTCCCTCAGATGTCCTCATCCACCTCCTGTCCTCAGCCAAAAACAGCCCACAACTAACTATTCTTATGCTTTTCTTTAAGTACCCTTCCCCCTCTCACGAATGACCCTCTTGACCTAGCCAATCATTTACCTCGCTGAGGCAGTTTGAGTGGGGAATGGTTGAGAGAGGCTCCTTAGGAACTGTTAAGCCTCACCACCCCTATTACACAGGCCTGCCACGGTTTGGACTTGGGCAGTGTATTGGCCCATAGGGAACTGCCGTTTACCTTTGTAAAGGTCTTCTTGCAGGTCAACCTTTAATAAATAATTCCCTGGTGGACTAGTGGGTCTCCTATTAGTCTGGCCTTCCTTGAGGCCCTGCTTTATTATAAGGGATCCCTGGTGGTTCAGCAGTAGTTCTCGATGCACCGGCTCCAGCAGACACTGTCTACTGGAGCCATGCTTCCTTTCTGGGTGCTCTGTCGACCCAGTGTGCCTCTGCGGCGTGCCTCGCTCTCCTGGTCCTGCCCCCCTCGCTCTGCACATCAGCAACGGTTCTCGAGGGTCGCTGGGCCCAGCCTTCTGCAGGTGACTGCTCTGGGGCTCTCTGCAGGCTGCTTCGGCTGGCCTCTCCCCTTCGGTTCTCCATCGTGGTTCTACTGACTCCTTTCCAGGTAAAGAGGGGCGGGCAAGAGACTGTCCAAAAACTCTATTACACCCTAGAGTGTGTTAACAGTCGGCTCCCTGCCTCCCCGACAGGGCTGGGTAAGCGGCATTGTCACAAAGTGCACCAGAATGAACATGTGGGCCCAATCAGTATTACCATTTTTTTATACTTGCAGAGTACTGGCATATAGTGGCAAAGATATTATGAAAAGACATTAGAAAATTCTCCTGTGCATTGGGTGTGACGTGACATCTAATGGGTTTTTGTCATGTCTTATGCTACAAAACGGATTGTAAACTGTGTGTCTTGTTACCTAATTTATCACATAAAGTGTATTGCAAAATACACCATTTAACCCATAATATTAAAAAAATGGTCACATTGGCACCCCCTCATTGAACCCTCCGTAATTGGTTTGTGCATTCAGCCAGGGGCAGAAGAAGCCCCTTTCCCTCTTCAGGCTTCCCTTAGGATGCTCCCTACTACATTAGCTTCAGGTCCCACTTGTCACACAATGTTGGCTACGCCACTGCAAGGAATACATTTATACAGACATTTTGGGCCTCATTACGGGATTGGCGGTAACCCGCCGGTGCTACCGGCGGGTTGCCGCCAAACTTGTAACACCATTCCGCTACCTGATATCCTGATGCCACCGGCACATTACAAGTCCTGGCGGCCCGAGATGTCAGGCGGCGGAAAGCTTAAATCCCCATTCCTGTGGAGTCCCAACGGATTCCACGTGAATGGGGACACGGAAACACCAGCACCGTTGCTAATGGTGCCGGTGCTTCCTTGAAAACCATACATGCAGGGGCCAGTGCCCCGGCAGATCAGACCTGCTGGTAGCAACAGCCCTTGCAGGCATACTTGTAGTTTGGCAGTCCAGAAAGGGTGCTGGTACGCTACTACTAGCACCTTTATTTCCAGACTGCCAGGCTTGTAATGAGGCCTATTGTTTTACAAAATGTTTTGTGTTAAAGGCATTATACAGCAACATAGTTCCATCCTCCTATTGTTTTATGTATTTACTAAACATGTAATGAACTGCCTGTGGAGATAGCGATGGGTGGATTTTTTTGACATGGGTGTATATGAATAATTAATATATTGTGAATACATGGCAGTTTACGATTTTTGACATATTATGTGAATCCACAACTCATATAGATATTAATTGTTTTGGATACTAAATACATACATGGTTTGTGAAAGGAAGAACCTTGAAGATTTCACTCCCTTTTTTATTGTTCTGTCTGTATGTCTTATTACTGTTAAGGTGACTAAAGGCAACACACCAAGATTAGAAATATTAAAAAATCAAGATAGCATTTGTGAGCTGTTTCTCAACAGAATGTTTTACAGCCAGTTCCCCAAGAGTGCCAAAACAAAATACACCCCAACCTGACACATAGAAAATATTTCTGTAATAGCCAGTACTAAAGAAACACAACTTTTATTGAAATAGGTGTGTACATTTGGTTTGTGTTCTAACGAGTACATATAGTTTATAATTGAGGGTCATATGTAATTCCGTGGGATTTTGAATGAAGGGAAGTTATGAATACCGGGGTTGCATTCCAAGTGAAATATATAATCATGTATACCAGGTGTTTTGTCTGAATTTGTGGCAGAGGGCCTGTGTGACTTCATTAATCCAAGATGGCCACTGCTACAATTTATGAATCAGAATTTGATCTAAAACTCCTTTCGGAGTGATCCTATACAATATTTTCTAAGGGCCTTTTTTGTTCACCATAAAAACTGAATTAAGAAAGTCCTTAAAATAATTTGATATCTCTGACTGTTTAGATGTTTCTGTTTGCAGTTCCTTTTTCATGATTTCCAACATTTTCTTCCTTCTATTTTGTTATATGTTCTGGTGATTGGCAAGAAAATTCTAAAAATATTTCAGAGCAGTTGAAGCATCAAATTTGATTCTATCTTCCAGTAAAATAAAAAAAAATTTTAAAAAATGTCGATACCTTCAGATATCAAAAGTCATTTAAAAGTAGAACTTCCATCATCAGCCAAAAAAAGAAAACGGATAACATATTTGTCCTTGTGTATCTCATGTCAAGATAGAAAGAAATCTTGTCTCATTAATCCAAAATGTTTTGAAAAGGTTTTACAATGTATTAAGAAGAGAGCCGAGTGGAACAATAATGGATACTTCGGCACAAGTCTACGATTAGGCCACTTGACACCCGAAGAACTGAAAATGAAAACCCATCATGGCATTCAGAATGCTGAAAGCAATGTACACATAAGGCAAACATGGAACAAAGCAAAAGATTGCATGGAGAGCAGTTAATGGAGCCAAAGCTGCCAATCTACAGCCATGAAGAATAGGAAGAAGTAGAACAAAGCTGAACTACAAGATCAGAAATACCTATGTACGACAAAAATAAATACTTCTTTTGCCATAAAAAGGAAACATAAGAAATCAATTATATTTGATAGCAACTGATACAGCAGGCATCTGTTTGAAGAGAGCAGTAGAACTGTCTAACAATGATAAATTGAAGATTCGTCTAAGCGACTGTACAGATCCTGGAGACCGTCACATAAGGGAAATTGCATATCACAAGCTATGTTAAAACACATATCTATTGAATGTCTTATGACACAAGCCTACACTAAGCGGAAGAATGCAGCCAAATTGACTCTTTTACGAAGCAGCAAATGTTGAATTTGTATCTTGAATCTTATTTTCTCCTTGACGGTGTCATGATCCGTAGGACTCGTCCCTTTTGGACTTCCTGGTCCTTGACACAACGGGGCTTGCACTCTGTAGTACTTCCAACATGGCCATCTAACATAGAACACTCTCCACCAGCCTCCACGTCAGACGTAGCACGTTCTATAAAGAGGCCACGCCCCCGCGGCCCCGCACGTCTCAATGCTACTGCTTGCAGTGGCTAGACTTGTACTCCGTAGTTTGCCATTGCTGAACTCTTTGATTCCTGGTTCCCGGACCCTCGCTTCCCTCCTCTATCATCCCTTCCTTCTTATTCTGCCTTGAATCCCGGATCTCGTGTACCCGCTTCCGAGTACACCTCCTTCGTTTCCTGGACTTCCCAGAGATTCAAAGTGTCCATGGATGTAGAACGCTGAATGCACGCTGGAACCCGAAGACGCTCTCACAGGGTTGTACAAAACCCGAACCATACGCAAGAAGACTCCTTCCAAGAATTCCAGCAAACATCGAAGTCAGGTGAGAAAGGGGGAAACCTGTGACAGATTGAGACGCCAAGTAACTGAAGTCAGTACGGACATGGAGACTGCCGTTCAAGATCTCATGCGCGGCATGTAAGAATTAACAACTGAAGTACAGAATCTGAAAGCGGAGAATGCAGCATTAAAACAATTAGTCTTGTCCCGTGATTCCGCTACTAAGGAAAGCGTATTATTGGGCGGCATAGTTGATAAATACGATGGGTCTGCAAAAACCCTTCGTGGATTCCTTGACTCCTGTTTAGTCCACTTTACCTTTAAGACCTACTACTTTTCTACCCCCAGGGCTAAGGTGGGCTTTATAATTTCGCACCTTTCCGGGAATGCATTAACCTGGGCCACACCTTTAGTTAATTCCAGAGATGCCCTCCTGGATAACTACGACGGATTCATACAGACTCTTAAGACCATGTTTGACCGCCCAGAACAGGTCTATAGTGCCCAGGAATGTCTGCTCGATTTCCAACAAGGCTCCCAGGACATGCTTACGTATGTAACATGCTTTAAACAATCGGCTAAAGAAGCGGATTGGTCCTCAGAAGCCTGCTTTACTCTTTTTCAAAGAGGGCTAAATGAAGACATCAAAGATGAACTAGCCAGAGTGGCTCGCCCAGGTTCATTCCAGACCCTTATGGATCTCACTCTGCAGATAGACTTTCGTATCCAGGAAAGGAAGGCAGAGAAGAAGAAAACCAAGATGCCCTTCCAGAAGATTCCTATAGAGTTCCTCGATGATCCTACTCCTGCCCCTGTCAATGAACCAGAACCCATGCAACTAGGGGCTTTCCGTGGACCCATATCCCCGCAAGAAAGGATGCGAAGGATACACACGGGGTTATGTATGTATTATACCTCAGATAAACATCTAGTGAGAGAGTGTCCTTTAGCCCCTCCAAGGCGTTCGGGAAATGCCAGCTCCCGATCCTAGATGGAGCACAGCTTCAGGAGAGAGATGTTTGCTCCACATCTATTCCATCCTTGAACTCTCCTGGACAAAACAATCTAGTGATTTTACAAGCCTTTCTATTGCCATCCAAGAATGAAACCTACCCCATTTTGGCATTGGTGGATTGTGGAGCCATGGGGATATTCATAGATCAAGATTGGGTCTTTAACCACCACATTCAATATGAAACCCGAGACATCATGCAACCTGTAGAAGCAATTGACGGAAGACCCCTTTCTTCAGGACCCATAACCCTTCAAACCAAGGAAATAGAGCTCTCAGTAAACCACCATCGAGAGAAGATTAAATTTGACATCATAAAGTCTGCCCATTACCCAATGGTGTTGGGTATGCCCTGGCTACAAAGGCACAACCCATACATCAACTGGGCAGCAGGTTCCTTGTTCATGGGTTCCGAACATTGCATGTCTCATTGCCTACTCCCGGATTCTATGCCGACACCTTCGGAAGGTACATCGGCAGACCAGCAAGGCCTACTCACAGTCTCAAATATCATCCAGGTTCCTGGGGCCTATCAGGAATACACCACTGTGTTCTCTTCTGCCATAGTTCAGGCCCTACCTCCTCATAGACCTGAAGACTGTGCAATTGATACTGAACCTTCAGCTGTGATTCCCTTTGGAAGGATGTTTATCTTATCCGAACCTGAGAAAAAGGCCCTCCGTGAATACTTAGATGCCAACCTTGAAAATGGCACCATACGATCATCCAAATCTCCAGCTGGAGCTCCACTGTTTTTTGTTCCTAAAAAGTATACTAATGAGCTCAGACCTTCTCTTGATTATCGTGGTCTAAATCAATGCACCCTGAAGGATCGTTATCCATTGCCCTTGATCTCAGATATCCTGGAAGCAGTAAGAGGAGCCGTAATCTTCACGAAATTGGATCTCAGAGGAGCCTACCATCTGATCCGTATTAGGGAAAGAGACGAATGGAAAACCGCCTTTACAACACCTTTTGGTCACTTTGAGTCCTTGGTCATGCCCTTCGGACTTACAAATGCCCCAGCGGTCTTCCAACGCTTCATGGATCGGGTGTTTTCTGATATGCTGTTCCTCTTCGTCATAGTATACCTGGACGATATCTTAATATTCTCTAAAGACCATTTTAAGCATGAGGAGCGGGTTAAGGCAGTGTTACAGCGGCTATGTGAACACAAACTCCTGGCTAAACCCGAGAAGTGCCTCTTCCATGTCTCCTCTGTTCGCTATTTAGGATTTGTCCTTAGCCCAGAAGGAATCGGGATGGATCACGCAAAGGTAAAGGCCATACTATCCTGGCCCATTCCGACTACTGTAAAACAAATCCAATCCTTCCTGGGGCTTGCTAACTTTTACCGGAAATTCATACCTTCCTTTTCGGAGATAGTTCAACCAATCATTGCATTGTTGAAAAAAGATATTCCCTTCCTTTGGACAACAGCCCAAGATGAAGCATTCCAACGGCTAAAGACAGAATTCACACAAGCTCCCATCCTGGCTCAACCTGACATAAATAGTCCTTTTCTAGTGGAAACGGACCCTTCTAATTATGCCATAGGAGCAGTCCTAAAACAGGAATTTGAGGACAATCTGGAACATCCCATTGCTTATCTTTCACGGACTCTAACTCCCAGCGAGACCCATTATTCAATTTTGGAAAAGGAACTCTTAGCCATCCGTCAAGCCTTCACAGAGTGGCGTCATCTACTTCTAGGAGCAAAACATCCTGTCCAGGTCAGCACAGACCATCGAAATATTGAAGTATTACAAGCTCTGGAATGTAGAAATAGCCATCAAGCCCGTTGGGCCTTCTTTTTCGCCCAGTTCCAGATCCATCATGTCCCTGGGACACAGAACATAATTGCTGACGCCTTATCTCGACGTCCTGACTACGAACCTCTTGAAGATCAGTCATTCCCTAAGATGTTTCCCCATACGATTTTCGTGGCACAAGCAACCAGTCTCCTAGAAGACATTTGAATACAAACTCAGCCTTCTGAGCTTTGGAAGGAATTTTCAGGAAGGAATAGATGGAAACTGAAAACTAAGAATGGATATCTATTCAAGGACAATGGTCTAGTCGTTCGTACGCAGAACTTGCAGCAAAAGATCATAAACCTCTGCCACGATACCCTTCACTCCGGACATCGTGGAGTCACCAACACTCTCCGTCTGATACAAAGACAATTTTGGTGGCCTAGAATGAAGATTGATGTACATCGGTACTTACAAGCCTGCACAGTCTGTAGTCAAAACAAACATGACAACCAGAGAACGGCAGGTCTCTTACTACAGCCAACACTACCAACTAGGCCCTGGGAAATTATTGCTATGGACTTCATTGTGGAATTGCCACCTTCCAGGGGATACACGATGATCATGGTCACCATTGATTTGTTCACTCATATGGCTTACTTTACACCCTTATATAAACTTCCATCCTCCTCAGAACTGGCTGGAATTTTCCTGGAACACATATTTCGACTTCATGGGCTTCCTTCCAAGATCATATCAGACAGAGGTCCTCAATATATTTCTCAGTTTTGGAAACACCTTTGTCGAATACAAGGAATTCAACGCGCCCTCTCTTCAGGATATCACCCACAGACTAATGGGGCTACTGAACGTGAGAATCAGACCCTAGAACAATATCTCCGTTGCTTCACTACCAAAGTCCAAGATGACTGATTGCTCTTAATACTTGTGGCTGAGTTCGCCTACAACAATTCAGAACATTCGGTGCTCAGAATCAGCCCTTTTTTCTGTAATCAAGGATTTCATCCTTCAGTGCTACCTTCCGCTCTTCCACACCCTACACCTGTTCCTACAGTAGATTCTTGGATCGAGACCCTCATCAATGTACAGAAGGAAGCCAAAGAGCACCTAGATAGAGCCCGAAACCGTACCAAGCAGTATACAGACTCCAAAAGAAGACCAGGACCCCCTTACGCAGTAGGCGATAAGGTCTGGCTTTCCTCGAGACTACTGCCCCGACATCTACGACCGAACAAGCTGGCTCCCCGGTATTATGGCCCTTTTTGCATAAAAGAAATCATAAACCCAGTGGCCTTTCGACTCAAACTACCAGACTCCTGGAAGAAGATTCATCCAGTTTTTCACACTTCTTTAATAAAACCATACATCCAGTCCTCCCAGAAGTCCCTCAGACCCAAGCCCGTGGTTGTGGATGACCAACTGGAATATGAAGTATCCAGAATATGCGACTCCAGGTACAAACGGGGTCAACTTCAATATCTGGTTGAGTGGAAAGGATATCCTCCTAGTGAATGCACTTGGGAACCATTCTCAAATCTAAATACCCCCAGATTACGCAGAGGGTATCATCTCAAACACCCGGGCAATCCTGGTGGGTCAGGTTTTCAGAGGAGGCATGCTGTCATGATCCGTAGGACGCGTCCCTTTTGGACTTCCTGGTCCTTGACACAACGGGGCTTGCACTCCGTAGTACTTCAACATGGCCGTCTAACATAGAACACTCTCCACCAGCCTCCACGTCAGACATAGCAGGTTCTATAAAGAGGCCACGCCCCCGCGGCCCCGCACGTCTGAACGCTACCGCGTGCAGTGGCTAGACGTGTGCTCCGTAGTTCGCCATCGCTGAACTCTTTGATTCCTGGTTCCCGGACCCTCGCTTCCCCCCTCTATCTTCCCTTCCTCCTTATTCTGCCTTTAATCCCGGATCTCGTGTACCCACCTCCGAGTACACCTCCTTCATTTCCTGGACTTCCCGGAGATTCCAAGTGTCCCTGGATGTAGAACGCTGAACGCACGCTGGAACCTGAAGACGCTCGCACGGGATTGTACAAAACCCAAACCGTACGCAAGAAGACTTCTTCCAAGAATTCCAGCAAACATCGAAGTCAGGTGAGAAAGGGGGAAACCTGTGACAGACGGCACCGTAACAACACTGGGGGAAATTGAAAAGCTTTACAGGCAAATTGCAGCTAACAATAGTTTAGAAGAAGGACAATGCTTGAGCACTACCTCTTTCAATGTTCAACTTAGATGGTACAATGATTTTAGCTGCATATAAAAGCAAGCTGATGAAGCTACCGGAGGAAGAACAACATACAGAGGTTTCTAACTCTGAGAACAGATCATGTGTAGCAGAGCAAATATATTCACCAGCTTTCCTTGACAGGATGGCAGAATGGCAAACACTGCAGAAACCATCATGTGTGAAGACATGACATAACCTTGCAATTGGCTTCAACAAGAAAATAGAACCTTTTCTGCTCAAGTATGATGAAACCCATTTAGTATTTGATACCTACCTAGAAAATTCACTCAAGAACTCCAAGGGAAGGAAAAGAGCTGGAAAACCAACACCGGTTGAGTACAAAATCCTGGATCCTACTAATATTGAAACATTTTCCATGAGAACCTGTCCATTGCATTCTAAAACTAAAGAAGAGTTAACAGCTTACCTCTCAAATAAAGCATGCACAGAGGATTAAAAGAAGCCTGGTAGCCAGTTGAAGAAATGAAGCTAAGTCATCAGATGGAAATGACGTTGCAGACATTGAAAACACACATGAGTAGGCAGACACAAAAATAATTCTTCACTCCCTTTATGTATCACGTTGTCATGCTTCTACCCTCCACATTTTTCACCTGATACCGATATTTTTGTCCTTTCACTGTGGTGGTCACTGTTTTTCTGATCTGACAGCATGTTTGTCAGAGGAGTTGGTGTTAATAGAAGATTTATAGATCTCAAACATATGTGCTTCTGCTTAGGGCCTACAAAAGTGCAGGCATTACTAGGCCTTCATGCTCTTTCAGGGTGTGACATTACTGGATGCTTTATGAAGAAAGGAAAACTATCTTTCTGGAAAGCTTTCAAGAGTTCAGGAAAAGAAATACTCAAAGCTTTGGGAAGACTTGGATGTCTAGAAAAATTTAAGAAGGAACATGAAAGATTGATAGAGCGATTCATTTGTCAAGCCTACTCACCAAGAACAAACATTTCTGACAATGGTGAAGTGTGTTGGTGGATGTTCACAAGAGATGCAAAGTGAAAATCTGCTGCCAACAAGATCCTTTCTAATACCTTACATCTTAAGGACTCATTACCCGGTGATGGAGTGGCGGCGCGCTGATCAGCAACACCCGTATCTCCCAGAGCCACCACAATTCGGGTGGGATAAGGCAGATAATCAATAGTCTCCTACTATGCTTACGCTTCCATGCACACCACAATCAAGCATACAGTTAATACAGTGTGCATGCATCAAAGGACAATATGCCGTGTATTGCAAATGCGAGCTCAGTCACTAAGGTGCACAGAACTGTGTAAGTGTGGTAGCGACGAAAGGCTCTGTGATAACAATGATTTTGTAGATGATGAAAATGAACTGTTGGGTTCAGAAAATGGCCTGCAAAACCTTAATTGCTCTCTTCAAATGCAAATAGCTATTGCAGATTTAATAAATAGTATATTTCAATGAGAAAGTTGCACATTATTTCAAACTTTCTAATTTAGTGAGCAGGCAGTCACAGGTTTGTGATGAAGTAGCAATAATGTATGAGGCTATATCTCGGAAACGGTAAAAGATATCAAAATATTCTTTCTATGAACTTTTCTATTCCTTTGATCATGTTTAACAAGAAACCTACTTAGCACATTTTTATAGAACCACCCTAAAAGCAGTTACAGCTCAAAACAGAAAATATTAGTATCCGTAATGGCAGCCATCTTGGATTAATGTAGTCACACTGGCCCTCTGTCACAAATTCAGGCAAAACACTTGGTATTACATGATTTTATACTTCATTATCAATGCATCCTCAGTAGGGATACCTTCCCTTCATTCAAAATTCCACAGACTAGGTTATTGTAACAGATGCCCCTCAAATATTACATGCCCTATCCCTCTTCCACCCTTTCCATATTTTCTTGGGACAAAGCCTGCTGATTGGACAGACTAAAGGCCTCATCACGAGTTGGGTGGTATCCCAGCTGTAATATCACCCAACTGTAATAGCGCAAGTACCCACCGGTCTGGTGTATTATCGCCAGATCACGGGTTAGGCGTTAACATTAAATCCCTGTTAACCATTGGGTCAATTGGATCCAATGGGGATTTTCGGCACTGATACTACAAGGTTGCCAGTGAATTCGTCGAAAAAAATTGGTCGACCAGACAAATGGTCGAATCAAATTGGTCGAAAACCATTTCGTCGAATTTTTTTTTTTTTCTATTTTAACCCTTTTTTTTTTCTTTTTTGGGGGGGTCCCCCCCCAACCCCCTTTTTTTCTCTAAAAACCCATTTTTTTAACAAAACGAAAACCCAAAAATAAATATATAAATAAAAAAATTTTTTCGACGAAATGGTTTTCGACCAAATTGCGTCGACCAAATTGCAGTCGACCAGTTTTTTTTCGACGAGTTGACTGGACACCATACTGGTTGCCAGTGAATTCGTCGAAAAAAATTGGTCGACCAGACAAATGGTCGAATCAAATTGGTCGAAAACCATTTCGTCTAATTTTTTTTTTTTTCTATTTTAACCCTTTTTTTTCTTTTTTGGGGGGGTCCCCCCCCAACCCCCTTTTTTTCTCTAAAAACCCATTTTTTTAACAAAACGAAAACCCAAAAATAAATATATAAATAAAAAAAAATTTTCGACGAAATGGTTTTCGACCAAATTGCGTCGACCAAATTGCAGTCGACCAGTTTTTTTTCGACGAGTTGACTGGACACCATACTACAAGCTAGTACAGCTGGTGTTAATACAGAGTGTTCATGTGATTTTCACATCCGTAAAAAATCTGGAGATAAAACAGCCTATTTAGTGACCAACTCGTGATAGGGCCAGCCCTTAAATGCGGTGGTAATACCGTTACCGCTGCATTTAAGGGCTACAGCCCAACTCATGATGAGGCCCTGTGTGTCTTGTGGCCATCAGTAGGAAGCGTAGAGGCTGCAGGGCTGATCCCCTGCTCCCGGCACATTTCACAGTAGACCACATGTGAGCAGGGGACCAGTGAGCCAAACAGCCTCTATTTTTTCAGCTGACCACTGATTTTTGTTGAAATCTTATTTTACTGCCTGCACAACCTGGCTCCATCCCTCTTCCACAGCTCCTTCGGACACTGGCTGCCAAATGGACAGACATGTGTCATGAGACTCATTGCTCTGGTACAAATGAGAACCTCTCAGGGCAGCCAGTGAGAGGCTAAGGCAAAGAGTGACACATGTCTGCCGTTCCGCTGGGCTGAACAATTCCTGACCATATCATCCCCCAAACCAGGTTGCAGAGCCACAATCATGTATGGAACAATGATTATTAATTTTATTTTGCTCCTTGATTACACCGTATATTTTTTAGTTGCCCCCACTGTTACTCCATCCTTTGTTGCCCTGGATTAATTATTTGACCCTCTGCATTACCTCTTCCCCACACTCTTTTGCTCCTTAATTGCAATAGATTAATTGTTCCCACTGTCTTAATGGTTTGTTTCACTGTACTAATTTGTCACCCAACTACATGTTGCTATCTGGTTGCCCTAAATCAATAATTGCCAACTGTACTAATTGCAGCCCTACCTTTTTTGACCTTGTTTGTTGCATTTTGATTCCTGGTTCTCCAAGATAATTTGCTGCTAACTGTATTAATTGTCACAGCACTGCAATTTGCTCCCTGGTTGTCCCAGTATAATTGTACTTTGCTTGATGGTTCTCCTAGAGATGTGATGTCAACTTTATTAATCCAAGATAAATTGGTGACAACTGCTTTAATGGTCACCCCACGGTGTCATGCTCCATATTTCCCCCAGGTTCATTTTCGTCCCACAGCATTTTGCTTGGAATTGCTGTTCCACAGTTTTTATTCCATGACTTCCACAGAAAAAACTATTTTGCTGCCACTATGTTTTCCCTGGATTATTTGGTTGCCCCATTTATGAATTGCTTTTCCTACTGCATTAACGTGTTGTCCCACCGCATTTGCTCCCTGGTTGCCCCAAAATAATTGTTGCCAACTGTACAAACTAAACTCACTGCTGTATTTCAATCTCTGGTTTACTTAGATTGCTTGTTGCCCATACCATTGGCTTGCTGGCGGTCCCAGATAAATTGCTGCCAATTGTATCAATTGTCGGCCCACTTCATTTTTCTACCCAGTTGTCCCAACATCGTACGTTGCTTGATGGTCCTGAAAGATCAAGTGCTACCAACTTTATGAATTGGCTCCCCAAGTTTTCATGCACCCTGGTTATCCTAGATTGATGGTTTTTAACTTTATTAATTGTTACCCCATATTTCTGCTCCCTGGTTTTCCTAGATTGTTTGTCTCACAATATGTTTTACACCTTGGTTGTCCTAAATTGTTGCCTCATGCACTTTTTATGTGGCCAGGTTGTGCCAGATTTATTGTTGCCAGCTGCATTAAGTCACCCACTTGTTCTTAATTAATAGTTGCCCCAGTGTATCTTGTTCCTTTGCTTTCAACAGATTAATTGTTGACAAATGTATTAATTGTTGCCCCCTGGTTTTCCTAGATTGCTTGTCATACACTGTATTTTTGCTCCCTGATAGTCGCAGATTGTCAGTCTTCTGCATGTTCTCCCTGTTTGTCCGAGATGAATTGCTGACAGCTGCTTTAATTAATAATAGTGCCCTGGTATTTCTAGATGCATGTTGCCCCACTATTTTTCCCACACTGGTTCTCCTAGAGTAATTGTTTTCTATTATATCACCCCAAAGCCTTACTGCTCCCTGGTAATCAAGTTTCACTGTTACTGCACTGTATTTCTTCCATATGTCCTGGATGATGTCTTGATCGCATTCCTGATGTTTAGCATTAATCACTGCACCACTGACATTCTGCCTCTCAGCGGGTGACTTACCCACCTGTCAGAACAACCCTTTGTGCATGAGATGGACCACTCCAACTAAAGAAACAGCCCTAGGACAAGAGAGATTACTCCAAGTTAAGTGTACACCTACAACCCCCTAAACTGTCACAACAGTTTTCATTGCAGGACACCTGCAATGTTCCCTAAAACTGCCATAAAACCATATGATGACCAACCCACACACAATTTTCTCTGCCCACCGCACAACAAACACATAGTCATATGTACTCCGGGGGGACACAGCCTACAGGCGCAGTCCTTCCTGTCACATTTAACTGGAATGTGACAGCCACTGGTACATCAAAGCATCTCAGGAAGGGGGAAGGCAACAGCTACCTCCAACCATGGCCAACCCAATTAAAATATCAAAGGCTCCATGGATCTGCCCTCTCTATTGACTAAGTTCTGCTGGTGGCAGCGCATACTGATGAGAGTTAATTGAAACAGGCATGTGATAGGCCTGATCGTTGAACTGACAAAAGGGGACAGGAAACCCAACCCCTCTTTGATGTGCAATATGTCAACTTGAAACTAGCTCCCACCCCTCTGTATGAAGGGCAGTTAATGGCATGTCTGAAACAATTGTTTACAGTAGGCAACCCCTGCAGGGAGACCAGCTTTCAGAAGGAAGGAGTATGTGAATTGATGGACACAGAAAGTCTGTTCTCGCCACAAACATCGACGGAGATCAGTGCTTTGATCAGAAGCCACAGGGAGCTCAATTAACCAGCAACACTTTGATCTACAATAGACAGGAAGATGGTTGGGACTTAGTGTTATATTTTGTACCCCTTTACCTTTCCTGTTGCAAAGCACTCTGGTTATGACCTCATGCACAACAGAAGATTGTTAGTGGGGACATAGGATTGGTTCATTAAGTTAGGCGTAGCCTGCACCAATCACTGGCGCCATTTGGCTTTAAATGAGGGCTGAGCCCCTCACCTAGCAGATCATCCAATGACTTTGAAAGGAGTGAGAAGAAGGAATCATTTGGACCCTGGCTGAAGGCACAGTCTACCTTACATCTTGCGCCAGTGAAGGAAGGCCAGGATTTCCAAGAGGGAAGCAAGGTCCCTCCCCTAAACATCTCCCAGGGAACAGAGGGAGATTCTGAACTCAGAGGACCCATCCAGCTGCTCCAGAACTGGTAACCAGCCAGCACACAGCATGCCCTGCTTGGTTCTGCCAGCAAGCTTCCTAGGTGGGAAATGCCAGAGAGTCTCTGACCAAAGGACGAGGCCATTACCTGCAAACACTCTCCTCAACTTTGGGCTCTCGGCCTTAAAGGATGACAGGAGCTCTGTGAAGAAGCTAGGAGGAGTGCCCCAATAAGCATCAACCAACGTCCATCTTTTAAGGACACTTTTGAGACAGTCGACGTCCCCGAGTGACATTTACGGTCCCTTGTCCCCTTGACCCCTTGCTACCTTGGTGCTAAAACCAAATAACCTTGAACAGTTCAGACTGATTGCTTTCCCGACTACCTCCCTGTCAGTATCCAGAGTGCATCCCTTTCCTTTGTGAAACGGTCTGTCCTCTGTGTTCCTTTACAGGGTGGCTGTATTTTGCAGTGTGCTAGAACTATCTATTGTAATAATAATAATATAGATATTTTTATGCAACCTTGATTGGACAGTCCCTTTTATCATTGGGTAATAATTGTTTATTCACTGTGTTGCAGCTAACCAACGATCCACGACCTTGCAGAGATCCTTCTGTTCCATCCAAGTTACCAAATTGGATAAGGAGGTTTATAATTTACTTGTATTTCCAATCTGTTCGGATCCCTTCTGGTGTACTAGAGGTGTGGGGCTGATTGATGGTTTATAAACCGATATTCCTCCCTGGACCACTGGTGCCCCGGATGTTGATTTGTCACACCAACTATAAAACCATAGTAAATCAATCAAAATGAAATGATAACAGGTATCCAAACAACCCAACCAAAAGTCCTCTGACATCCTAATTCTTTCAACATCTCTTCAGGCAATTGCCTGCATTTGAAATAGATGGCCTTCACTCACACAAGCTGTCAGTTTAATGCACATAGTAGCACTACTAAACAAGAGAAGAAACACTGAACAACGAAGACTTTCATTCGCAATCACTGGACCCTCACCACCAAAAGGGCCAATATCCAGAATAATTTCTCTTCAGGAGTGAAAAAAGAGTACACCTCATAACAAACTGCTCCCTACCCACAACTGTGTCTGGAACCAAGCCGGCCAACCAGGCCCCAAAATGAACCTGTTCAAAGATGAGTGCAACGTCTCACAGACCCTCGAAGCCCACACCCCAAAGTAGAAACATCTCAGGCAAACCTGGCAACAGTGAGGAATTGGAAAGAAAAGTTCAGAACCAGATGCCTTCCCATCTATGATCTTCTCTGTGGGAACGTAGAAGAGCTACAATGTATCACAGAGACTTGTCTCACGGAGCACTACGGAGCACTACTCAGCAATTATACACAAAGCCATCTCAAAGACTACAAGATAATAATTAGCACCCGAACAATCAGCAGATAAGTAGCAATTAAACGGGTTAGCAAAGAGCCTATCAATGTTAAAATCCCAGCATTTGACAAAATCCCTGACTGTGAATCTCTTCTCCTAATCTGCTCCTCCTCGTGCACATTCATGCTGATCTTCCTTCTCAGGTACAGAGGGATTTCATAAAACAAATCTTTTGCATATAACCTGGCTGATGAGGATGCCAACCTCACAATAAATCACCAACGCTTCACTATATTGAGCTATGACAATCTTTGGCTGGAGAAGGAGGGCACTTCAGCAACAGACTCACTAGCTTCAACAATGCCTTACACTTTATACAACTTTATACAACAAGTTAAAGGACCCATCCTCTCAGCCAGTCACACGTGGTATGGTGTTTCTGTGGTGACATTTTCACCACAATGTCATCCACAGTTATCTGAACGAGAGCAGATTCAGGGTCCTCTGCCTCTCCTCCCCATTCAGTATCTTACCTGAACCACCACTATTTCCAAAGTCAATCAATGCTTCATAAACCCTTATCAGGCCCTGAAAGGGGATCCAGCTGGACAACCATCCGGGAAACCTTAAAGCATCCAAACCAAAGCTCATGACTGAAAACCAGATGAAAAATCCAGATTATGACATCCAAAACTGGATAAACTACAACCTTGACATTAGGACACCTAGGAAGTGCCTCAAAATCACACAAATGAAAAGAAATGGGCTAATTGTTTAACCCAAATTGTTTAACCCAAACTAATCTCATTAAAAAAGACACACAAAGGCTCAAGAGAATCTGGAGAGGAAACAACCTCCCAACAGGCAAATTGGCGTATCATTGACAACTCTGTGACGCACAGTAGAAACAATCAAAGCAAAAACACTGATTACAAACAGAAGAGGGAGTTAGCCGAACACACCCAGAAGAAAATCTCCAAACTTTTCCACAAGTTCAAAGTCCATGCAGCCTACACCAATTGCAGCAATGGAAAAAGTTTGAAAGAAACCATATATCCCAATACTGAAAGTTTTTTGTCTCTTCTCCAAGATGTCCTACAGCGGTCAATGTTAGCAATCCATCAGACTCACCAGAAGACCTGTGCTCCCCCAGTGTCTATAAGGCAATACCACAAATAGGACATCCTTTTAAAAAAATAAAACACAAGTGGTGATGTCTGAAAGGTACACTGATAATTGCCTATGAGCCGAAACATGTTTGGGATGCTTGTGGACTCGACCAAGCAGCTCGCGCATGTCTTCCCCTTCGGGGTGGGACCCTGCCTGATCTGCAAATGGTCTTTCCCCTTTCTACATGGGCTTGGCAGGCTGAAGAACATTTGTGTACAGGCGCGTTATAAATGACACAACATATCATAATGATGGTCTGGAGGGTTGCCCAGAGTGATGCTAGAGGTTAAAATTAATTTGAAACATTCCGGCCTTCATCACTTTTGTTTACATCGTAAAAAAACAATACAGACAGCAATTCATATAGTGCACTTATCCTGCCGGACATCTCCCCTGCTTTCAACATTATCAGACACAAGATCCTACCTAAAAGGTAAGAGGACATAGGATTAAAAGGAATCGCTCTACACTGCATCATGACACTTCGGTCTGAGTATTGACACAACACCCATATGCCATTTACGGTCATGTCCCTGCAACCTTAGAGGTAGATTACCCTATGGATACCGTCTCTTTCCTCTTTCTCAGCATCTACATGATGCCATTGATGGAACTTATTAACAATGCGGGTATCACCTGCTTCAACTTTGCAGATGAAACCTGCGTCTATAAGCTCACAAATGCCTCTACACTGAACTCACTGGATGTCACGACATGCTTCACACGTGTAGACTCCTGGATGGCAATAGACCAAGTTAACTCAACCAAAACAGAAACACACCCACAGTTCCCCTGCAAATCCCTGCACCGAAAATCCATGTCTTTGCCATGTGCCTATGACAACAGCCATTAATCTCAGACTTGTGATGGGAATTAACCTCACACATAGGTAAAGTCTCTGTTTGGAACTGCTTCTTTCAACTCCAAGTGAGCCAACGCATCCTGCTCTACCTGACCTTCATGCATAAATTCCATCAGAACATGCAACTCATTAGCAAAGTTGTATGGGAAAATTGACTCATTGGGGTCAGGCTCTAAGAAAATCAAACAACCACTGCCACACACATGTGACGGACCAGCACACAACACATCAGCCAAGGAGTATGGAAACTCAGAATGTTTGTGGCCAATCTCCCCAAACCCTTTTAACTAAATCACAGTCCCAACAACCCTTACTACCAAATGGGGCAACTGAATTATCAAACAACAAAACTGCTATTTCAACTGCCATCAGCACAAACCCAGACGGAACCTCAGCCAACAGCAGCCCATGCGCAATGCCACTGGCCAGACATAACTTCTGCCTAGAAGAGAAAACATGAGAAATATGCAAAAATATGAAGCATCAACACCCAACTCACTGCCAAAGGAATTTGGGAGATTGCACTCATTCAGGTTGGTTTCCCAAGCAACATATCAAGTTGTTTCTGACCAATACCATCATAACGTGCAATGGGCAGTATTAGCATAACTGGCCTAAAAACATTTAATCTAAAACATTTTATCATATTTCTTCGAACTTTTTTTTCAGTCAGATTTAATTAGATATATATATGGGGTGGGTAAGGATATAGATTAGGTTGAGGGGACGTGGGGGGGAGTTCCGGGGGTCTCCCCCGGCCTTTAAGACTTAAAAAAAGGTCAAATAAATTTGATCAAATGTGATTAGGTCAAAAGTTTTAGGTCACATAGACCTAAACCGCAATGGGCCAGTGCACACGCGTCACCCTAGGAGCACGGAGGGAAAACTCATTTGGTTCGATCTCCCCCAGGGGTGGACTGGTAATGTAAAGGTGCCCTGGACATTTTCTTCAAAGTGGCTCAATATTACACTGTGCAAGCAAGCCCAAGCCCTCTAATAAGAGAATGGGGGTTCACTAATAAGAAAATGTGGAAACAATTGGTCCAGATCGTGATATGTAAGCACATTTGCCCAGATATAGGGATAAAAACGTCCTTAAATTTAACAAAAAACGGACATGTAACATTTGGCAATACAGCATACTGGAAGCTTTATAACAAATGGTTTACTTCAAATGAATAGGCGGGGGAGGGATGGTTATATTAATGGGGCAGAGATTATGGGAGAAAGGTAAGAGGAGCAGAAAACCAAGTGAATCCACACAAACAAGACCCACTGTGCAGAGGCCCACTGGAAAATCTCTAGAGTTACCAGTAAGCCAGTCCACCACTTATCTCTCCATGCCCTTTCTACCTAAAGCCCTGATGGAAAGGAATGTTGCCAACAAAGGGCGCAACCAGACTCTCAAACACTGAATGAACCATCCAGAACTGGTCAACTCCCTCTTACCCAACCCACACTTTCCTTCCTCACTTCTCGCATCCACACCTTGGTGCACCTTAAACTACCGCACGCGGCAGGATGCTGCTAGTTTACACACCGTACTGTCAGGCAACACCACCACTCCAGTCCTATCTAACCCCTCACACCAGCAGACAGCCAGATGCCTTCGGGGTGGAACATACACGGTCTTTAGGAGGCCCGTCCCATCGTAGATTCACACTAACATTCAGGTAATTCCATCCTGCAAGCAGCAACAGTGGAGAGTTCGCCCCTGCCATTTCTCTCTGTTCCACTAACAAGCCTATTGCCCCTCTTTTCAGGCAGGGGAATGCACAGAGAGGGAGCCAAGATGTAGAGGGTCACTATAGAAGACCTCTACACTCTCACTCTCACTATACGCGACACCTTGCCAGCTGACAAATTCCCCACAGTTCTAAAACTTTGTTCCTGGAACACTCGTGGACACACCCAGTTGACGACTCGAAACGATGCCGATCTGGTATCATTCGACGTGATTTGTCTTCAAGAAACATGGCTCGTCGACAAACCCATCCTGGATGGCTACGACGTAGTCCTGGCACCTGCAAAAAAAGGCCTTTTAGGCCGACCATCATCCGGATTACTCATGGCATGTAGAAATGGTGTAGGTTTAAGAATGAAAGAAACCTTGCTGTCAAACCAATCCATACTGGCAGTACTCATCGATCTTGAAGGCTGTGAAAGGACGTCAAGCACAGAAATAGCGATCTTGAACACCTACTGGAATCCGGCAGCATTAGACGCAAATAACTTCACCCATATGATGGAAGAAATAATCGACGAAATTCAGTCAAATCGCCAAGTCTCGTGCTTCATAATCTGTGGAGACCTCAACATCGCTCTCAAAAACCCCAGCTCAATAGAGGAGAAAAACTCCAATTCGACAAAAGCAACTCAAAGAGGAAAACTTTGGTGCAAACTGATGACCTCACGGCATATGTTAAACCTCGACACGGTCTTTTCAGAGAAAGACTGTTTGCCAACCTGGGAACAGAGAGCGTTGCGAGCAACAATTGACTATACCTGCATCTCCCGTCCCTTTTTGGACACCGTAACAACCTTTAAGGTGCGTAAGACAATAAACAGTGACCACAACCAACTAATAACAACGTGGTCAACCAACTTCCGCAGAACCAGCGACGAACCATTTGGCATTGAAGTAAATAACCAGAGAAATCAGCTAAAACTTTCAACGTCGGCAGTAAGGAAGCTCACACAAAGATACTCCGAAGGGGGTATGTCGGCAGAAAATCCAGAACCTGACTACGTGCCTCTGCTCATGGCATTTTCCACAAAAAAGACAGCTCAAATCACCGACACCAAACATAAGCATACCTATGATGCCCAGTTAGCCCAAAAAAGACGCGAACTTCGAAAAATCAAGAGGCAACTGAAGCAAACACAGTCCAGTGACCAGGGGTCAAAACTAGCAGAAGCCTCGAGAAACTACAGAAATTGGGTTAAAAACCATCGCTCAAATCTCTACCAACAAGATTCGGAAAAAGTACTGAAGGCGATTTGCAGCAACAAAGCAAGAGAATTTTGGTCCCTCATAAAAACCACGTCATCATAAAAAAAAAACTCGATTATCAATTCAATGGGGGAGCAGAAATGGATCGACCACTTTAACGCTCTTTGAATCTGCAACCAAAGAGGACGTTGGGCCTAGAGAAAACGACCCCTCGAGCTGGTTATGTTTCGATGACCAAGAAGAAATCTTCGGGACTCTAAAAAAACTAAAAAACTCACGAGCGGTTGGCCCAGATGGGATTTCCAATATGGACCTTAAAAAAAATCTGGCAGAGTTGTCAAAACTACTAAAAAAGATCTTCATGAGATGGGCAAAATCTAAATCCATTCCACCATCCTGGACCAAGGCAACCATCGTCCCGATTTATAAAAAGGGGGATGTGTGTGACCCTACAAATTTTCGGCCAATCGCCCTCCTAGACTGCATTGGAAAGGTCGTCGGAGCCTTACTGCTGAAAAGGCTACAAACTTGGACTAAACTTGCACCATGCCACGATCGTTTCCAAACTGGCTTCAAAAAAAATATTGGCACAGCGGCGAACATCCTGGTCATCAGCATATTAAAAAGCAAGGTCCTTGAAGGAAAACCAAGATCTTTTGTGGCTTTTGTTGACCTTTCCCATGCCTTTGACCTGGTAGATAGGTCACGACTTTGGTCAAAACTTGAAGGATGGAAATGTCCAAAGGAGATCCTTCTACCACTGAAGGCCTTGCATACAAACACCACCCTCAGAGTACGATTAACCCCGCAAGGTCAAGTCTCAGCAGAAATCCCCACAAGTAGGGGGGTCAAACTAGGTTGTCCTCTCGCTCCGGAGTTATTTCTCGCATACATGGGCGACTTCAGTGCAACAGAAGATCTTACAAAAACCTTTCCGCCAAAACTGGCCGAGGTACAAATCAGCCGCCTTATGTACGCCGACGACCTCGCCCTGTTCGACCAGACCCAAATAGGCCTACAGAGACAACTGACAAACCTGCTACACTACACAGCGAAAAACAATCTACAAATCAACATAGAAAAAACAAAAATACTAATTCTAGAATCAGCATCGAAAAGATCGGACAAATTCAAATGGTATTTAGAAGATACAGAGATTGAAAGAACAAAAGAGTTCAAGTACCTGGGAGTGACCCTCGACAGTTCCCGCACAGAAAGTGCAATGCAAGAAAGCCTGAAAATAAAAATCAGAAAGCTAGCAGCACAAGGCAAAGCTATAGATCTCAAATTCGGAACATTTTCAACAACCCCGGTAATTGAATTCTACAAGAAAAAAGTAGTATCATCAATTACATACGGAGCCGAAGCAATGCCCCAAATTCCAAAAAAACTCTGGACAAAGCTGGAAGGGCATTTTTGGAGAAAAGTGTTGTGTTTGCCAAACTCAACTTCAATGCCGGCGATTCGACGAGAACTGAGCCTCCTCTCTTTAGCAGGCACGATAAATATCAACTCGGTCCTGCTCTACCGCAAGTGCATTGCCCAAGACAAACAAAACATCTACACAATGATTGGCGAGGAAATGAAAATGGACACAGTGAAAATGTTGACAAAATGGAAAGCAGAAAATTTAGCATCACTGGATTCAGTAGCTTGTACAGAAGCTGACCTGTCTTCAAATCCGGTCAGAGTGACCGAAAAACTCAAAAATCTGGACTGGTCAATCACCATAGCAGATGCTACAGCAAATAAACTTTTAAGTCATCTTCCTCATACCCAGTGCAAAGTAAATGAACTTCAGAGGTACATTAAAAAATTCCCAAACAGAGCTTCCAGAAACTACCTACTCAGGATAAGACTAAACTTAATCGAAACAAACGACATTCGCCACATTCGAGGTATCTCAGAAACAAGCGAGTGCCTATTCTGCCGCGCCGAAAAGGAAACAATTCGCCACCTACTAATGGTCTGCCCAAAAAAACAAGCAATAAGATCAGCTTACCTCGACCACCTACTCGCAAACGAACACTTTGATGCGGACCAATGGTGGCTAAAACTGATTGGAGGGGATCGAACAACATGGCAAATCGCCTTGGTAAAGATCATCCAAGAAACATTGAAAATCCTGGGCATAGGCCCCTGAGGACTCGAGGAAATAAAAGAACAACATTTTGTAAAGTTCCATTTTGGAACAAACACAAGTAAAAAAAAAATAATAATAAAATATACAAGACCGGTTCCGCAAAACAAAACAAAATGTGTCTCTTTCAACAATGCCTGTCGGACGAATAATATTCCTGGCCTCTGCCCAGCAACAGCACTGCTGTAACTTATGAAAGAACAAGCCCAATTCGGTCATCCTCCCATTGTAAAGCACTCTGTTGCTCTTGAGCTAGGTTTGTGATGTGAGCAATATAATTAATTAAATAAAGACCACTTTACATTACACGAAAGTGTGATCGGCTAGAGCCCTGTCTTCCTCGCACTCACCCACACCTGACACACTTCTAGCCTGCTCTGCTCTCCAGATCACGCATAGCTTTGCTCTCCATCAAGTTAAGAGCAGTGGTGTCAGCAAAGACTAGAGAGAGACTCCCATGATTCAGCCGAGAGGAGGGCATGGTGATTAGATTGGCTTACCAAAGCTTAAATGACCTAATATGACAGCAAACCCGATTTTGCTGTGCCCCAAAATGTGATGCCATCACCGTGCCAGAGCAAAGACAGAGCTGGTGACTCGGTCTAGTTTACTTTGTTATAGAAGTCAGGAATAGAAAAGAGCAGAATAGGTGAATGCGGTGTAGTCTGCAGTCAAACACTATTTAAGTGTTTACATGTTCTAGAGTTCTGTAAGTCCAGCTATGACTGTGCTCCAGTGTTCCTGGACCATCTAAATGTTGCACAGTATTTTATTTCCGGAACGGTCTAATAAGAAGCTAACAACAGTTCCAAATTCCAAACAGATTGTTTTGGGAGAAAATGCGTATGGATGTAGATTAATTGGTCTTTCTATTGTATTTGCATTGTATTAAACAATATACAGAGGTCTTTTAAGTATGGCTCGCTGGTGGCTGCTCACCTTCCTTCTAAGCCAAACAATGCTTTATGGTGGCTCACATGGATTGGCAGAGGCACACGCATACATAGTACACTGTCTGGGGCTCACATATAAATTGTGCTTGCATCATCCAAGTGATGCAAAACCAGTCAGTAAAGGAATGCTGTTCGCTTTAGTTCCTGTCCAGTTCGACCTCTGGCTTTCACTTGCACACTCACTGATCTGTGGCTCCATCTGTCCAGCCACGTGCAGGCGGTGTCCAGCTCCGCTTCCTGTTCCACCTCCATCAGGGCCTGGGCTGCTCGGTCCCCGGGAGCCAGTTCACTGGGGAGTCCTTGCACAGTCATAGGTCCAACCTTTACAGCCATTCTGCGTATTCTCCTTTGAGCGTCAGGATTGGAGAATGCTGCCCCAGAACCACATCAGACGATACACCTGAGGGGGAGAGCAGAACAGAACATACATGAAGAGGTGCAGGCAGAAATGGGGTACTTTTATCTGGTAGTACAGATTAACTGTTTCCTGATAAGCCAGTTCCACTAAAAGGTTGATAAAGCTGACATCGTGGCAGCCACGTGTAAGAACCGATACGAACAGAAGACCTCTGATACCTACAGGTTGGCATCCACACTACAATATCAAAAAGAGTGTGTTGTCAGTAACAAACCCCAAAGGAGGTTCAGTTATGCTTGGTGGACATGTGCCAGTAGAAATACCCACTTGTATCAGTCACATCCGGTGACTTTGGTTGTATAATTCGTATTCTTTAAATAATGTGAGTTAAAAAAAAGTAAGTTCATTTTAATTCTTTGAAAATAAATCCCAAGCTGCACCTCGTCGATGAGACCCAACCAGGCCAAAACATGTCTGGGAAGGCTTACCTTTCTGTACAGAGGGGGTTGCAGTACCAAGGCTAATTTGCATGTGGTTGGTTCCCTTCTGCCGGGGTGCAGATGGGCTAAAAACAATTGCGTGGATGGTTGCTTAGAGCTATGTCAGTTGTTAACATTAATTAATAACCTTCCACCCATCACATGCGTTGGCTATTGAGTCACATGGCTTCAACAAGATTATGCTTTATGAAGTGGCTCTTGTAAAAAGTGTAGGTAGCACAAAGCACGCACTACCAGCTCTGGTGGCTTTCTTGAATTTTAATGATGATACCTCTATAACTGGATTTTGACCGATTTTGACCGAGTTATTTTCCTATGAAACATTGGCATATTTTGACTGCACATTAGATGTCGCTGTTGTACCAAATATTCACTACCTAAGTATGCATTATTCATTGCATGCAAGGACCAGAAAGGAGTACAACATGATTTCTTTCTTGCTTTACTTTTTAGCTTGCTCGCTGAGACTTAATAATCAGGATGCCAACACGAGAACTTCAAAGGGCTAAGCACTTCTAGCCAGAGATACTACACCGTTAAAAGTACAGTTCAGGCACGTGCAAGCAAGGCTTCTATACTTGTATGGGCAAGTGCTAGTACTTCTCAATAGCGCATCAATACCTTTAATGGAACAGATTGGCAGTTCTCAGCAGAGTGTACTGCAACGGGTCAATAATGGTTTCTCTAAGTTGGATGGGTGTCATTTTAAAGGGGAAGGACCAGCGCGTCTGTTTCCGGTTGATTTAAGCTCATTTGGGACACTCCCGGGACT
Source organism: Ambystoma mexicanum (assembly GCF_040938575.1). NCBI lineage: Eukaryota > Metazoa > Chordata > Amphibia > Caudata > Ambystomatidae > Ambystoma > Ambystoma mexicanum. The sequence continues at coordinate 429,400,221 of NC_090934.1, read as the reverse complement.
TTTCACCAGGAAAGCTGGTACAGTACCAGTACTTTTCATTAGAGTTGATGTACCTTCACTGGGACAGTCCTGGTACATCTCAGCAAGTAGGTAACCCCTCCCATGGGACAGTATTAGCCCATCTCAGTAGGAAGGCTGGAAGGGAAATGCACCAGTAGACTATCTACAGTGAATGAATGTCTGGCAATTCTTAACATTACATATTAGAATCTTTTTTTTTTTTGTGTGTTGCAAATGTTTTATTTGAAAGGGCAATATAAATAGGTGGGAATAACCCAGGCAAACGGCATTCAAAAACTTAAAAAAAGTAAATGGATTGCAAAGAGATGTATTTACATAAAAGAACTACAACGCGGAAGCTGCCATGACATGGGAAATGGGTGAAGGGGAAACGGTCAAAGGTAGAGGGTCACAGATGCTATGCTGTTTTACTGACAAGTGTATCTATCTCTCACACGGCTGACTGCAGCAACTGGAATTCCTAGTCTAGAAGACTCTTTCACATCGCGGAGAACCTTCTCGAGGGAGATCCCCCTCTCTGCACAGAAGCCCTTGAGAAATTCCATCTGTGAGCAAGAGACTTCCAGAATTACGTTAGTAATATCAGTGTCTGGAGGGAGCACATGCTGCAGTAGAATGGCGCTGATTTGCAGTCCCCGGATGGCAGAGGAGAGTTCAAGTACAATGTTTTTTTTTAATTCATATATTTACATTTATTTTACAATATAAAAAAGAATAACAATCGAAGCACAATACATCAACTACAAAATATGCATATAATGAGAAAATAGACAAGCAGAAAAAAACATCCCTCTTTAAAAAAGGTAATTAAATCTACCCCACATTTCTTCATAAAGAGACAATTTGCATTTCAATTTATAAATAAATGTTTCAATTCTTGAAAGCTTGTGCATTTCATCTGTCCAATCTTCGTGCGCTAGAGAAACCCTGCTTTTCCAGCCCCGAAGCATCAATTGTTTCGCGACAATGGCACCCCTAAAAATACATTTTTTGTGGGCTGAACAGAGATCACCAATCTCAGAGTCATCTCCTAGTATCATTGTCTTGAAGTGTAAATTTGGATCCCCACTGGAAACCTGAATACAAGTATCACAGACCTCAGACCAGAAGCCAGAAACTCTCACACAAATCCACAACATATGTTCCATGGAACTAACTGCATTCATACAGCCCCAACATTCATCACTATCTATCATCCCTCTCAGGTGTATCTTTCCTGGACACCAATAAACCCGGTTAAGAATTTTGAGTTGTGTCATCCGTTCACCAAGGTTCAGAGAACACAATGAGACATTTCTACAAATATTTTGCCAACACTCAGGTGTGATCTCGGAGCCAATCCTCGTACTCCATGCATTCCGCAGCATGTCCTTACCACGATAATTCGACACAATCAACCTGTACACCCTACTCGCTAAGCCACCATCCTTGTTCTCAGAAGTTGCAAGGAAAGTATCCAAGTTCATAGTATTAGCCCAATCAATGTCCCCCACACATCTCTTGAAACGTCTGTATGCCGAATCCGTCCGAGATCCCACCTCTCTCTTAATTCATTAGCGGTCATCCATCGGCCATTCCTCTCAAGATCACCAATCTGTTTAATGCCAACAAGAAACCAATCAAGCCAAAAAATTGTTTTGGTTTTGTCCCTACTCTTAGGATTCAACCAAATAGAAGACCTTAAACATCTGAAAGCATCCTTACCCAAAAGCAACAGCAGATCACTCCAAGCAGTGCGCAAAGATGTCGTAACCAATTAACTGCATCCATGATCTTTAGTATTAGTAGTCAACATAGCCTCCCGTCCTAGCGGACCAAAGGCATTAGATTCCACTAGAGCCCACTGATCTGGATCGGGACACAAAAACAGAATGAAAGCATGAGAAGAAAAGGCCAAATGATAAGCTTTAAGATTTGGTACTCCCAATCCACCCTCAGGAACTGGAAGCTGCAGTTTCCAGATGCTAAGTCTTGGGGGTTTCTTATCCCACAAAAATTCCAGAATGAGGTGGTCCAAATCTTTCCAATACCGATTACTAATCTTCAAAGGAAGCATACTTGTTACAAAATTTACTTTAGGAGCCAAATTCATCTTAAGGGCGTTGACTTTACCCCATAATGAGAGATTAAGAAGCGACCATCTATCAAGATTCATTCTGCATTCCCAATTGATGGCACTCATATTCTCATCAACGATATCCATAATCGAGGGAGATAACCAGATGCCTAGATAGCGCAATCATACATCGCACCACTTAAATCCCAGTCCAGTCACCAAAGTCTTGTCACAGCAAAAAGAAAGAGGCAGAACTGCAGATTTTAGCCAGTTCACCTTGTAACCAGAGGATGTGTAAACATTTCATTAAAATTCGCATCAAACATGGGAGAGATTCATCTAAATTTTTAAGGACCAACAAAAGATCGTCCGCATAAAAGCACGTTTTCTGTGTGACACCCCAACAGCCCACTCCATCCAAACCAGGGACATTCTTCAGAGAAATGGCCAACGGCTCAATTGCCAGAATAAACAAAAGTGGGGAAAACAGGCATCCCTGACGAGTGCCTCTTTCCAAAATAAAGCCTTCTGATCTGATTCCATTTGTGTAAACATCAGCCGAAGGTTCAGAATATAAAAGTTCAATCCATGAAATGAACTCCATCCCGAGATTCATTCCTTCGAAACTGAAAACAAATAGTCCCAATTAAGCCTATCAAACGCTTTTTCAGCATCGAGGGACAGAACAGCGGCATCACAATCCATCTCATTGGCTTTCTCAATTGTGTGAAACAATTGCCGAATATTACTGGACGTTCGTCTATTCTTCATAAAACCAGATTGTGCCACACCAATTAATTTGGGAACAAATGGTTCTAATCGTAAAGCCAAAATCTTAGCCAAAATGTTATTATCAGTATTGATAAGACTGACAGAGCGGTAGTTAGCTGGATAGTTGCCATCTTTTCCCTTCTTTAAAAACACAGAGATAGAGGCATGTCTGGTGCTGACCCCAGCCGACTTGCTAGCAATAAACATATCCCTCAAGAGTTTGAGAGCAGAATCAGGAAGAATTTTATAAAATTCACAAGGAAGTCCATCAGGACCGGGTGATTTACCAATATTCAATCTAGAAATCGCATTCTCACTTCAACCGTGAGATCCACCACAAGAAGTTGACACTCAGCATCAGTAATTTTGGGAAGCTGGAGATTACCAAAAATATCCTTCCCAACACCAGAAATATCTGTCTCATTACAGTACAAATCCAAATAGAAATCACGAAAATCAGATTAATCTTTTGTGGATCGAATGTAACCCTACCATCCGTATCCATGATGGAAGCTATTGCAGCCTCTGACATTCTCTGTTTCAGTCTATATGCAAGCCACCTATCGCATTTCTCACCCTTTTCAAAGTAAGTACAATGTGAATAAAATAAACTATGTTCCGCTCTCAATGATAAAATATCATTCATTTCCTTTTTCAGTTTCTACAAGAGTGTCAATTTCACAGAATCTGACGGGTCAATCATCAAATGCCTGGATATCTCACTAATTCTCAGTTCAAGAGCCAATCTTGATCTCTCCTCTTTTCTCTTTTTACCACTCGACAACCCTATGCATACTCCACGCATACAACACTTGAAAGCCTCCCATGTGTTACAAATACTAACCTCGTCACAGCGGTTCTCCATGATAAAGAAATTGGCCTCAGATGTAATCTTCTCCAAAATATCATCATCCATCAAAAATGGAGCATTTAGTTTCTAAGAAAAGGATCTACGACACTGGTATTTGAATGTCAAGCGCATAATCACAGGGCCGTGATCACTCACTGAAACGGTCCCTATATCACTGGAAACATGACTCTCAGTAACCGTCCCACCTGTAAATAACATATCTAAATGAGAGTACACATTATGAGCACTAGAGAAATAACTGTATTCACGTCTATCCAGATTGAGAAGGTGCCAATTATCTTTCCAATTGTGCTCATCCAATAATGACAACAGAGCTTGATGATGAAAATCTCTCCGATTCACATTTCTGACATTACTCCTATCCATCAATGGGTCAATGATAGTATTAAAATCTCCCCCAAGAAGGGTGTTAGTAGAGTTTAAATCCAAAAGTGTCTGGGCTACCATTCTAAAAAAAGAGCCATTGTCTACTGTCGGAGCGTATATATTACAAAGTGTCATCAGCTCCCCTTGAATCTCAACCAATAATGCAATCATTCTCCCCTCCTTGTCAGCACATTCCCTCAAGATTTTAATCGGAACGTTTTTGCAAATCAGAATGGCCACTCCCCTAGATCTTGCCGAGAAAGAAGAACCATAGGCCATACCTATCCATTCTTTCTCAAGTTTTGAGATTTCATTGGACAGAATTTGTGTTTCTTGAATAAAGCAAATATCCGCTTTCATATCATTCAGAACTCTGAACACCTTTTTCTTTTTGAGGGGATTATTAACACCATTTACATTCCACAACACAACACAAAAGTCCACATTGACCTTATTATTATTATTATTATTTCATTGATTTAGGTGGCAAGGAATGGGTTTTAAGCATGTTTGTATTTCTGTACTTTAATATTGGTACATCTCTGATCTATCTCCTAGCCTTCTCGCTTTCTCTCTGTTTCTTTGGCTTTAATCGGTACCGCTTGGCTTCTTTAAGTCTTCCATATTTAATATTTGTTATTAAATTTAGACACCTGTCTCTTTAATCTTATCAGTATAATCTATTTATGGATTCTTATATAATGTGACTTTTTATTTCTTGGGTACTATGGACATGGAATATACGTTACGTTTTATTTGTATAGAGTGATTGTTTATTCCATTCATGACTTTTACTTTCGGTTGAGTCCTTTCCTATATTCATTCCACAATTGTTACCCGGTTGGTGACATGGTTTTTGTCTAAGAGTATTTTCATTATGCGGGATAGGAGGGGATAGCTTTGTATAAGGATATGTAGTCATGCGGGGTTCATATGTTACACTCTGCTTTTTTCATCCTTAGCTTGGATGGGTTTTGGAATTTTATTGTTGTTTTTTTTTCTAGTCCTAGAAACTTAATCCTTGATGTTCTTTCCTATATTCACTAGGCTGAATTGTCTTCATGGTTTTGATCGTTCTGTTATTAGTTTTTTAACTTTGTTTTTTTATTGTTTTTTATTTTTTGTTTTTGCTTTTGTTTTTAACTTTGATTGGGACATGATGGCCTCGACACATATTAGAATCTTATTGCATTTTCATAAAGTTTAACCCCTCAACACCGAGGATTTAGGTAGTGGCAAGGTTAGACAAAGCCAACAGTGCCTCCGTGCTGGACTTCCATACTGGGCCATTCTGACCACCTCTACCATTGGTGATGGTGAGCGCCATTGGCTGGTCATTAAAGTTATAAAGCTGCAAGCCGTGCAGTTGGCGGCTGAGATGCAGCCCGCTCATCGCCGAGGAGTTCAGCAGCTCATCTGAATGGTCGAGCACTTAGAAGCTGGAGGAGTCCAGCATGCTTCACTATATAATAATAATGTATGCTTGGAGATTGCTTTTCTAGTAAAGGGTCTCGTTGTTCTTCTAATGCTGTTTGACACTTCTATATATATGTGAAAGACTCCTCTATTTGACCATATTTGTCAACCTCTGAAATAGTTTTCATGCAATAACCTTGCAGCTCACTGATTTTAACATACCAATAATGTTGTCTCTTCCTTCCATTTGGCACTAGACTATGGAAAACAACACAGACTCATTTTAATAGGATTACTTCATATATGTTTGCATTTATGTATCCTATTTTGTATTCTTGTCCTCTTTTTTTAATTTATTATTGTAGCCTAATATGTTCTTAAACAGATTTTGTTATACATTGTCAGGCTGATCTATCATGTGATTCACATGTTTTGCATGTCAGCTTTATTGAGAACAGCGATCTAATGAAAATGTAAAAATAAAGATGGGATTCAAGGAGATGTGGTCTACTTTTTACATTTTAAACATAGTAACTGGGAAATCTGGGCTCAATTCCCAGCTTCTCATATTGACCAACTCTGTGATCCCATGCCAATCCTTGCAAGTCTACTTCACTGTACCTTATAGTTCCATGTCAACAGCAGCACCTTGAGTCAGGCCTGGTTTTATAAGTTGCAGGATGCGACTTGTAGTGTTGTTTTTCCCATTTTAAAATTGAGCATAAAAGCCGCAGCTTGCAAAATGAATAGCCAGGGCTGGCTTAAGTTATCAAACTTAACATAGGGCCACTTACTTGGTGACTGTTAAATAACGTTCTAAATTGGGATCTCCCTCAAGTCATTCAGTTCAGATTGTATGGTAGAAAAAACATTTACACATGGTTTTATAATATTAGTGTTGCTCCATTATAACAATAATATTGTTACATTATTTAGTGCAAAACTACTGTGCCAGTTATATAGCGAACTGCAGCTTCAAGTCGGTATTTGGCCTAATTCTAGCTGAAACCTTTAGTGAGAAGTGAGCATAGGTGGGTGTCTTTGTTTTGAAATTGGAACACTTCACAACATGCTGGTCCCTCTTCTAGGTCAATAGAGCTGGGGAAGAATAATGTACATGTGGCGTGGCGCAAAGGGCGACTGATATAGACCCTCAAGTATTGGCCTCTTAGGAGACCTTGTCTATTGAGAAATCTCTCCATTGCACTGCAAGCCGCTCTGCTTAAACAGGAAAGGTGTGAGAGTTGAATGCACCCTTCTGCATGGACAGGGCGGGTCAGAGCTTTGTGCATCCTGAACCTGTGGGATGGTGGATTGAAGAGTGAGAGACAAAGAAAGAGCCACAAGGTCTTGATTCTGCTAGTGTGGGAACGTGAACTAAAGCATCTTCTTATTGAGAGACTTCCTGAATCCCAAGTTCCGTTCATCAGATTCAGTCAGATGTCAGACTTTGTGATGTTTGATGGGCCGCCTCCAACCCTGTTGGTCTCTCTCAGAAACATTCCTGTTCAAAAATATCTCTCCCATTACAGGGCAGTTTATTTTTCCCAGGGGGTAAGGAATGAGAGTTGAAGAGCTCAATCTGTGCTTCCAGACAGCCCAAGACATGGGGCCGTATATAAGGACTGGCCTGATGGCATGAGCGACGGGATGTTCCAGCAGGTCTTTTGAAAAGCGAACAATCAATTTTGTATGTTCAATCATTTAGAAGGATTACTTACCTGAAACTTCTGCACTACGAGTGTATTTCTGCACTACAAGTGTATGATTTGCCATTTTTCTTTTTTTGTTTAACACTATGGCCCTGATCCATGGAATTGTTGCACGGTTCTAAGTGACTTCGCACTGCTAAAAAGTGACTTTGCACTGCTGACACAAACCCTGATCCATGGAACTGTGCAAAGTGTATTTTTGCAGTACAAAGTCAGTGCAGTCATTTTGTACTGCAAAAATGACGACTTGCACAGTCTTTGCACAGCAAAAATACACTGCACAGTTCCATAAATAAGGGCTTGTGTCGGCAGTGCAAAGTCACTTTTCAGCAGTGCAAAGTCCCTTTCGAACCGTGCAAAAATTCCATGAATCGGGCATTAAGACTTTAGTTTTGCAAATACCTAAAGAAAATCAAAAGGAGCTGTTAATACTTCAATAATTAATTCAGAGGTGTTTCAATACCCAGACACTTCTAGAAAAAGCAGTCACTCACAACTGCCCTCTTGGTAATATGCAAGTCACTAAGATCTCAGTACTTGTCAATAGCCAAACTCACTCAAAGCTCTGCTCCCGAGAACACATGTTCAGACTCAACATTGTTTACAGAAATATCCAGACTCATTCAGATTCCACTCCTGATCATACCGCGGCTCGTTTACAGCTATACCCTCTAAAATACCCAGACACCCTCATTGTTTTTTCTTTGGATAGTGCACATGCTCCCTCATTTTTCAGCTCATTATAACACCCAAACTCCCTTCATGATAAAATTGACATGTTTTTTAGATCTTCCTTAAGAGGGCTCTAGCTCTCTGAGTTAAATCTAATGTCAGAGATCTGATAGACATGGTTCCATGTTTGCAGAGTCTATGACCGGTATAAAAACACTTTAATCATGTGAGTGATTTAGGCCTGCAAGAATCTTGGAGAAGGTAGTCACTAATCAGCTGCAAATCAAACAGATGTTGTTGCTTGGGACCTTCCAATCAGGATTCCGCACTGAGACTTCTTTGGTGGCAGTCTGGGGTGACATTGTAGAGATGGGCCCTTTGGGGAGAAAATACATCCCCAGAGTGACATAGATGGAGAGGCCTTGCTAGCCCCTATTGTGAGAGTGAAGCTGGCTAATGTGGAGTCTCATTGATATATAAAAGCCAGTACAAAACAGTGATTTCCGACACAATGGGCCTAGTGCAATTATACTAAAATAGACAAGTGTGCAAGTGAAAGAGAATCTACCTGAGAGCTTAAAACTGCTGGCTATGCCCAATGAATGGGAAATGACATATGGTGCTGCTGATGCTGACTTCATGTAAACTGGGAAAATACACTTTTTGACAGATTCAAAACTGCAGCAGTATTCATGGGGTAAAATACATTGAAATGCTAGGCCTGTAAAAAATACTAAGGAGGAAGTGTGCCTTACATTTAAAAAGTGAAGCCAAGTGACAATATTTCAGAGAAAGACACTTATTTTTCACAAATAAACTGGCATTTAAATGGAAAGGCGTACTTGTTGGAGAAGTGAACAAGAATTTTCTATGTAACTGTGGCCTATGTGTGAATAATACCAAAAGTAAACTTATATCTGTCCAAACCGTATGTAAAGAAAGATTGTATTATAAATAGCATGCACAGATCTAATGCTAAATGTTGCATGTAGGCACATCTTGCTGATTTAAAGCTGTATTTTCTGAAGTATGGATGCAGCTGGTGTTTTCCCCCACAGAACTGAAAGGTCTGTGCCTTTGAAACTTTGAACTCAAGACCTGTGGGCTGGGGCTCTTTGGAAAAGCAGGCCTGGTTCAGTTAGAAATACAAAGAAATAACAGATAATTAGATCATAATTTTGGGAATTCCTGATAAGACAGCCAGCAGAAATTTCCTTTAAGGTCAGGTCTCCCCATTAACTGTGCATTAGTGGACAACAGAAACGATCTTTTTAGGGCTGACTCGACCTCAAGAAATGGCCTCAGAGCCACTTATGGATCTTTACACATTATTTAAGGAAAAAGCCCTGCTAATAAGTGGATGTTCTTTTCAGGTCACAAGAACAGAAATGGAACAGAAATGTATCTTAAAAAAAGGTTGGTGCTATTGTGGAGGTGAGGGGCACATGCGATGCCTTGCCATATGATTAACATTGGGCCAACTTTTCTTTAATTAAAAGAGAATCATGTGTCTCAGTGAGCGCGTCCCGGACTCATATTGACTCGAGCCTTGGACGATTTCTGCAATCACTCCTTTGCCACTGGAACCTTCCCCTCCCCCTTAAGCACTCACTTGTCCTTATGCACTCACTGTGCACCCCCGTCTTAAGAAGCCCTCTGCCGATTCTTCCTCTCTGGCTAACTATCACCCGATCTCCATCACTCCTTTCCTGGGCAAACTCCTGCAAAAGCAGGCCATCTCCCAGCTTAATCTGCATACTGAATATGTTGGTTGCCTCCACGACCACCAGTCTGACTTCAGAGTTGCCAGAAGCATGGAAACGGATCTCCTGAACACCAGTGCAGACTTGCTCTCTAATCATGACTCTAATCTTCCTTCTGTCCTCATTCTCCTAGATCTATCCTATGCTTTTGACATGGTCAACCATGCCATACTGCTCAATCGCCTCTGTGACAACCTGGGTATCACTGGTCAGGCCCTGTCCTGGTTGACTACCTTCCTCACTGACCAACCCTCCCAGGTCTAACTAGGGTCTTTCCTCTGTTCTATCTCTCTCTCTACTTGTAGTATTCCCAAGGCATCTAACCTTTCTTTCTGGATATTCAACCACGACCTGGTACCTCTGGCCTACTGCATCGCTACATTCTGTTCTAACTTTCAATATTATGCGGATGACACCCAGCTCTCCTTCAGGCTCCCCTCAGCCACCTCTGCTCCTTCTATCATACCAGACTGTCTGGCCGCAATTCAGGAATGGTGTGCTGCCAATGATCTCTGCCTTAATGCCAATAAGACCGTGATACTCCACATCGGGACACCTGCTCCCTCCTTTCCTCTATCTTTCTCTCTGGCCACCCAGCCTGGGCCCTATACCCTGCTCCTTCCTGTGAGGCTAAGAACCTTGGTGTTATCTTTGACTCCAGCCTCTCCTTCTCTCCTCGCATCTCCAATGTTTCTAAAAAGTCACACTTTCAACTGCACCTCCTCAGAGGTATTCTGCCTTTTCTCACTTTCCCCAGAAGCTCACTCTCTCTAGAGCCCTGGTACTTTACAGGCGGATTATTGCAACAGCCTCTTTCTAGATCTGCATGTCTCTACTCTTCGGCCTTTACAACTCATCCAGAAAGGGACTGCGGGACGTGTCCTTGGCCTCAAGACAGGGATCATATCTCTCCAGCTCTGGAATCTGTGCACCGGCTCCCTGTGGCTGCAAGGATCAAATTCAAGACCATGTGCATCATCCACAAGGCTTTCTGTGGCCTGGGACTGTACTACCTCCAAATGTCTCTTCCTAAACATCTTCCTTCTTGAGCTCTCTGCTCATCCACCTCCAATTCTCTGAGGGTCAGATGCTTTTCCAAGCAAAGAATGGGGGGCAGATCTCTTTCCTCAGCTGGGGCCTTTCTCTGGGACAGCCTTCCTGCCTCTGTCAAACTTTAGCAGAACCACCTCTGGTTCCGGAAGTAACTGAAGACCTTCCTTTTCAATTCCACTGTCTCTCTTCCTCTCCCCTGCTGATGTCCCTCATAGATCCGCACACTGGTCACCTGGCAACCCCTGAACTCGGGCCCAGGCTCCTGCATGTCCAGTTGCCCTCAGCACTTAAGGGTCTGTATATGTGACCCTGTAGTCCCTTCTCTTTGCACTTAAGAGCCACCCTCTGGCAGCACTTTTTGCTTTTAGAGTCGCCTGCACTTCTCCTCACCACCTGACCCCCCTTGGCACTTCTCCCCTCCCCTCTTCACCACACTTGCGTGATCTGAATGACACAAGGCCTAGTAAGATCATTGTTTGTCCTCCTTCTGTTTTACCGTCCTTGTCTTGTCGCACCTAGAAACACTTGTGTACAAGTGCATTATAAATGGCTTATCATATCATATCATATATCATATCATATTACGGGGATAAGAAGCCTGTTGGTACCATGTAAACATGAATCCTGTGATGTATACAAGTTGAGTTATGAAGACAATTATAATTCCGCCTTCTCATATTTCCGAGGGAATGGAAAGTTGGTGTGGTGATAGGTTATGGAAGTAAGGTTTGAATCTTGAAGGGTCAGATTTGTGACTATTTCAGCTCAGGAGTAAATAGATGAAAACGGTGGCTCAACCCAGGAAGGGCGTGCCGAGATATGATTAGTATTTTCCGACCCACCATAAAATATGGAATTCAAATATATATGGCATTGGGAAGCCTTTTTAAAACTGCAATTAGTTAATAAAGCTTTTTACTTCAGACAATTTTTGTTGGCCAGTTTTCTTCGGTATTTCCATAACTACTGGTGTTTTTTTGGCAATTCGTGCCGTACTTTAGTGGAATCCTATTGAAATGGGAGTGCAGCTTCAAATAACAGAGACTCTGCGGTCTTCCTCTTGGTAAATATATATATATGCGTGTCTGCATTTATCTGAAAGGGTAAAATAGCTGCCATCTTGTGAGTTTTTAAGGACAATGAAAAAGTTAAACCCACTTGTCATTTTGGGATGATGAATCTTTCTCCTCTCTCAGCCTCCATCATCCACATTCCCCAACTCCTTGTCCTATCAGCAGGCAGTGGGCGTATTGGGGTGGGGAAGGGTGAGAGCTGGCCAATCCATACCGTGGGAATTATGATAATAGTGGAGTGTCACCAGCCCTATAAGAGATTAGTTTTCAATCTGAGAGGGACTTCCTTGGACTTTTTGCCTTTCTTTGTTCTAAGGATTTCAATCAGACAATACACCCTGGTCTCAGCCTAGTATGGTGTGCAAATGAAATACTTATTTTATTGTGTCTATAGGTTCAATATTCTGAGTGATGTACCACTCATATCACACCCCTTCTCAAAATACCTCCAGGTCACAATGGACCAGGAATCATGCTGGTTGGTAAAGGTATATTTATTTATTTATTTATTTATTTAAAATTCAAATCAAAACTATGTTTTAATATATGGGCCAGCAATCACCAATGTGGTGACAATACAATTGAGAAAGTAGGTAATGCCGTTGAATTCACTTTTAGCAACACAGAATACAAAATATCAGAGAAAAGAACACTTTTGGCTTGTTTGGAAAGATGGCATTTAAGTTAAGATTCCCCCCTGCAAATTTCTCAACTCACAAATAAGCAATTCTACACAGATTTAAGGGAGCAGCAGGTATTCAGGAATAAAGAACAACATACAGGATTTGAATACAACCTTCTCTCCCCAAACAAGAGAGAAAACGGGTTGGAAATATTACAATTTTAAAATGACATTCGGAAATGGCTTAGAAAAACAATGAAAAGTGTGTAAAAGTCCTTAAATCAATATAAATCTCTATGGAAGCCACATGGGAAAGATGCCAACAATCATAAGATTCATTATGAGCAACAATAAACACTTTGAATCTTAATGGGAATTTGGAAATAATTGTCTAAACTTTTGCAGAAATGTGAATTCCCGCCTAAAATTCACTAAACAGTTATTAAGAAAACTGTTTTTGGATGCGGTTTGTGTTGGGATGTAGCTACAGGTCTTATGTTTAAGTCAGAGTTGAAATGAAGTCTCTAGCTATTATGTTGAATGAGAGGTGTTATTAGGAAAATAGAACAGAGAAAAGCAGAAAATCAGTTTTAAAATGACAGGTTAATTTTACTTAAACTAGATTTAATGACTAAGAAAAAGAGAATGCCACCCCTGAATCTCCACAGTTACATGGCCGCTTTTAACCCTTCACGTGGCGGATACCCTGTTTTCTTTATGGGAATTACTTTATTTAATCAAAATCACTAATGGCTTATGGTCTAGTAAAACACAAATGAGGAGAATCGGTGCTAACACTTGGAATCACAGACAGGGTTGCAAGAATGATTCTGACAATATTATAGGTTCTTAAGGTAAAGATAGGATGGTTGAGAGATTGGGATAGGACAAGGCAAGGCAAAATATGCTATGGTTTACTATGATTCCTATTAATACTTGCAGTCCACTTTAATTTAAGATTTTGGACCATCAGGGGCTCTGGTCATCACACGGATCGGGTCTAAAAGACAGCAGGGCACATCTGGTGGAATTAGGTCAACTGGGCGATTCTGGTCACCTGGACTGGCACATCGTACTGGACTGCACTGGACTGCTCTGGTTACTGGAGACCGGAGATCAGTGAGATGGGGAGTGTGGAGCAGGCAAGCATTTAGTAGTAGCAAGCCAAACCGGATCAAATTGCTTCCCTTAGGTTTGGGATGGTTTCAGAATTTGGGCTTAGCTGAAAAAGAAGTTCAGCACTGCAGAGGCCTTGGCTTTGCAAAGAAATCTAGGATCAGGAACAAAGATAGAGAATTCAGGAACAGGGTGCCATGCAGAAATCAGGATGGAGTCAGGAATCAGTGTGTGTCTGTGTGTTGTGAGGTTCCCTTATTTATCATGCCAAATGACATCACCAAAGTTTATGGTAGGGGCACACTTACTACCCACACCCACAAGGTTATGATTGGGCAAGAGCACAGTTCCTGCCTTGCTCTTTGCTGGTTGGATGACAGAAAGGTGTGTCATGTTTTATGAGATGGTCTGGAAACCTCCCATAGTTATTGGGACCAAAATCTAACTTTCCCACAAATACATATTTATGTAGTTATGCCCTCTAAAAAAATCAGATACATAAATTACATTTTCGTGGGTCACATTCCAATCCAACTCCCAAGTCGGTGGGACCTGGTTTAGTCTTTCTGTGGAATTTTGGCAATTTTAAACATGACCGGTTTGGCCTAACATTTCCCAATTCTGTACATATATGCACAATTACCCTAGAATATGGGTACCCAATATTATATTTGCAACATTAATAGTTTCTGCACAATTGGTCATTCTTTATAACTTCTGTTCCTTAAGCAGTAAGAATTTCTAGCAAGTTTTCAAATGAATAGCAGAAATTCAGATTTAGATGTATGTACTTTTCACCCTTTTTTTATTCTTACTGCCAAGCTAAATGTCTTGAAGTTCCGTGGCAAAATAAGCATTTTAAACCCAAAAGTCAGTTTTTTTTCTTTCTTCCCAAATATGAGCAAATGGCAAATCCTTTGAAGTTGAATGAGGGGCCTCTCCCTGGATAGTGGAGCTTCCTGCCCCTCCCCTGAAAGGGTGAGTGTCCAAGACTGCTATTGTCTTCACCTGGGGCACAGACGAATGTCTAATGAAGTCCCTTTGTCATGTGTATGTGAGGTCTCCCAGCAGCAATTAGCTTTTTCTGCCAGCAGTGGAGGTGTAAACCTTTCTCAGGCTAAGGACTCTCAGAGCAGGGTTGTTTTTTTCAAATAGTTGATTAACTCAGACTGGGTTTAGCTCTAAGTTTCATCTTTTAAATCCTTCATTTAAACATATAAAATTAACACAGTTTAGAGGTGGATTTTTACATTAGCAAACCTTTGACATTCTTAAAGAATTGGGCCTTTACACAAGAACATACTTTAAAAACAGGCGATTTTGGCTTTTATTCATGAAAAAGCACATTACATTGATTTATTTAAATCCGATTTTCATCTGCAGCAAATACACATTTTAGTCAACATTAGTACTGCCCTTGAGTTCTGGAGTTGTTTGCAGTCTGGATACATGTATCATGCCTTTGTTTAGAGTTTCTCTGGACAGCTGTTTCCTGATACTTTTAGCAAATAATTAGCCACGTTTTTCCCCATGGAAAATGAACACAGGGGTTCCTGGGTTGCTTTTTCATAGATACATTTTATAGGAGCTGTCATTCCAATGAGACCCGGTTCCTCTGAGACACACTGGATGTTCCTGGGCATTGCAGGGCCCTTCTAATCTGAATGATTCAGTATAAATGAATGGATCTAGCGCCACAACATCACTTTTTATGGTTGAAAAGCTGACATTTTAAAGAGGCATTTTGGGTTTACAGCAAAGTACTGCCGCTTCTTTCCTTTGCTCCATGTTGAATGTTGTAGTACACACTGGCACATTCCTTCAGTGATTACTCTTGTTTTACCACACCTGAGATGGGGTTGACAGGGCGGTGCAGCCATTTTCTGGTTATTTACAAACTGCAATTTCAAGATTTTGGAGTGCACAGGAGTCAGCGCATCCATTTTGGGCTGTTTCCTTCACCATTGCAGTAAAGTGATGTAGTGAGACACATTGGAATGGGTCAAAATATCCCACATTTGGACCTTTGACTTTTCCCATGACTCTTTCACTCTATTGCTGGAGGTAGTCTACTTCTGGACTCTTGCTAGGAAAACTAGCAGAGAGACAGGGAGATCTGTCAAGGCCTTAAACATTGCATGGGAGACAGAGACTGGGAAATCTAGAAGCTAGCTGGGCCTGCCATTTGAGGATCCAGAGGAAGTCTGGGTGCTGGGGACTACCATTGACTGAAGCCTTTGACCAGATCTGTGCTGTCCTCGGAGGAGCCCTGCTGCTTCCTTGGATGCCCCATAACCAAGATCTCCCAATGTAGGTATATTAATCCAAATGCCAACAAAAGTGTGGGGGGCATCTGCCAGCCTTAATCTCCATCCTGCATAGCAGGTAGGGGGTTGGAACTGGGGAGACCCTTGGCACATTTTATTAAATATAACTCAAATTAATTCCACTATAGAAATTCACCCTATCAATTTAAATTGAATTGTTTTGGGAACTGCCTGCCACATTAAATTGAAGTTAAATCCATTCATTCCCATATAGAAAAACACAAGATGAGTGTTGCACGAGTTTGAAACTAACAAAGTTCAGGCCCAGTGTGTTAAAGCCAGTATAGACAATAAAGTACTTGGGTCACTCTACATAATAATCCCAAAATAAGTAACCATACACCTCTACCATTCCAGTGAATGTAGAGAGTGCACAATTAAATTTCCCATTTATTTACTTGCCTCCCAAATCAGAAACCCAAGGCCCCGCATGTCATGCTAATAAAAAGCCCAAAACGACTTTCCCATTGAGTTCCTTTCCTAACTTTGCCTTTCAAATAAAAATCCCAAAATGATGTTTTCATTGTGTCTATTCCCCTAAACCCTGCCCTTTTAATAAAAAGCCAAAATGACATTGCTATGCTATTCCCACTCCCTGTACCTTGCCTTCAAATTAAGAGGTCATATATAACTCATGACTAGGGGTGGGGGTTGTTGGGAGAGAAGATCATTGTGATAACCCATGCAATCACTGAGGGTTGTTTCAAATTTCCTAATTGTTTATGTGCAAGAAATCCTCTGTGTGTTTTGATGTAAAGTCTTTAAAATCAACCTGTGTGTTGTAGTATCTGTAAGTCATTATAAATATAAGTCAGTCAATTAGTGCAAGTAATTTGAAATTGTGATATTGTGTAGTGCCACAGAGTTGGTGGCTGAGGTTTGGGTTGTTCTATTATTCTTTGTCAAACCTTAAATAAATATATATTCTTACTATACAGCGGCCTGGTTCCTAGCTAATTGATGGTAAGGAGGGTATTGGTTGGATGATGCGCGATAGGTATGAGGCCTCACTAGAGTTGAATCTGTATAAGCAATTTGGTGCACGCTACCTCGCTTGGGGAGGGAAGGACCTCCCTGAGTTGATAGTGACCAACCAATTTACTACACTAATAAAACCAATGCTCAATGACAGAGTACTCAAAGTGCACGGAAAAACCGAGCTTTATTCAAAGCATTGAAACTCGGCTGGGGCAGCATACAATCAGCTTTCAACATTACAATAGATGTGAGCAGTTTTTAAACAAGAGACACGTCAGCCGTGTCATTATAATATAGTATCAATCACAAAACGTATGAATACACTTGATTGGATAGTATTGAAAAGTACATATAGAGTATATAGGTATTAGTTCTATGATTGGGTTAAACGGATCTGATGGATCCTCCTGGGCCCAACCTACTTTAGATAAGACTTCCAATACATCATCACCTTGATAGCTAATTGGTTGGCACTGTTCATTATAGGCAGTGTGACACAAGGGAGTTCTATTGGTTGGCAGTTTTAACACCAACCTTGGACATCCTGACAGACGCAAGATATGAGAGAGACATGGGTGGGGGAAGAGAAGTCCATGGTCTGCAAGTATTCCAATCAAAAGTAACTCAAAAAGTAACTCATTGTCATTCCCAGGCATTGGGGCCTATTATTTCCTTTCTACATGGCCTTATGTATCATCTGGTGTTTGTCTGTGTACTGGGGAGTTCAGCAGGTGGCTTATCTGTGTATGGCTCATAATGAATAGCCAGTGTTCTCAGTGCCTTGATCACATGCTAGGTCACTGTGTTGGAGAAGGATGGTCTTCTTATTTATCAGACTTTTAGCTGGTTCTGGCGTGCTTGATGTATTCTTTGTGACCACATTGATACACCCTTCACCTATTCTCTATAGAGTTGTTTGACATACTATTCTCATGCACCTGGATATCAATGGCTGTCTGTGCTCTTATTAATTTAATTAACTTGGGAGGCTACTACTTCGCATTCTGGGAACTGTTATCTTGCCTCTACGTTCCGCTCACCAGCTACTTCCTTCCTGATATTCTGATTTTGTCGCTCACTGTGAACTACTGTCTGGGCAGCTTCAAAGACTTCTCAAGTAAATCTGTTTTTGAAAATTCAGCATCTTGGATTCTAATGCGTGGCTAGTTCATGGACCGGCTGCAGCCTCCATGTTAAGAACATTTCTGTTCTTCTGCACTGTTGCATCCATGTTGGCAACTTATATTTGCATCTTGTTCATGTTACATTTGTCTTGTGCATCTGTCATACATTGGTTTCCCTACCCGTGTATACTGCGTCCTTGTCTACCTATAATTTTCTCTACCATGTCAGTGTAGTGAGGCCCTCTTTTGGTGCACTGGAACCTGCCTTCCTTCTGTACTATTTACAGCACACTACGTGTGCATTTCACAGCTTAGTTAAGATCCCTACTAGTGTCGCTCAACCTAGATAATTCTTTATGACAGGCTCATGGTTCGGCAGGGCCTGTTTGTACCCTCTCAACTTTAGAGTAACAAGGAGGAGGACAGAAGTTGGTACTGTCACATTCATCTGCGCCATTACAACATCCTCAAAACCGCTGATGAGGGAGATCCAACCCTGCTGGTTATGCTCGACCTCTCAGCAGCATTCGGCACTATGGACCACAGGATCCTCTTGTCTAGACGGACCTCAGTAGGTGGAGTCTCTGACCACTCACTGAATTGGTTCAGCTCTTTTCTATATAACCGATATCAGTGAGTTAAGCAAGGTGGTCATATTTCCAATTTAATCCAACTGAACTGTGGAGTCCCACAGGGATCCTCTCTATCGCCCCTGCTGTTTAATATATACTTGCAGGCACTAATGATCCTTTTCAAGAAATGTAATCTGGGGTGTCGCTCCTAGGCAGATGATACTAAGATCCATGTAAGAGTGAATAAGGCAGTGGTGTCCTTGCACAACATGGTGCAATACATTGAAGAATTGGACTGTTGGATGACCTCCAACAAGCTCCAGCTAAACCCCCAAAAAAGGGAGTTGATTTTGTTTGGACCAAAACACTGTGTGGCAGATGGAGCTAACCATCCGCCCCCACCAGGTATGATGGGCTCCTCTGTTAACTTTGTTTCAGGGTAAAATATGTGGGGTGCCTTTGGCAGTACAATCTTGTGTGCAAGCAACAAATAGGTGCCAAGGTACACTTGACAATGTATTCACTCCGTTTGTTACAACATGCCCTACCATTTATTACCCAAAAAGATCACAAAATTGTGGTAGGAGCATTTGTGAACTACAAATCAGATTATGGGAATGATACAGTTACTGGCATTCCCGGCAGACACATTAAATGGCTCCAGAGGGCAGGAAAAGCTGCAGTCCGTTTGATAGTTAAACCACCAAAGACTGCATCTATCTCTCCATTGCACAGATCACTCAACTGGCTTCCTGTCAGGCAGAGGATTCATTTTAAAATCCTCTGCCTAGTTTTGAAATGTTTAAACAAGCTCTTGCCAGACTACCTTTCGTGTAAGGTGGTTCACTAAGAGCCAAGTCACCTCTTAGGATCCACTGACAAACCATCTAGATTTGTTTATAGGGGCGACAGGTGCTTTTCAATCTACGCACCCAGACTATGGAACTTATTGCTTCTAAACTTTTCCAGAGAGCCTTGAAGATGTATCTTTTCACTTAAATCCATTCTACAGAGGCATCCAGCTTGGACCTTGAGCCACCGCTGGCACGAATCAGGTGTTTTACTCCTCTAAATACCATCTGTGCAAGGATGCAGTCAAGTCTGTTTTAGCACGTTGCAGATCAAATCAAATAAATTATTAGTCCACACAGATTAGTTAATACTGTGTGTTTTTTATATCATTAGTGCTGATCAGTTTTATGCTTCTGAAAGTCTTATAGGGTATGATCAGTGTACATTTCAAACATGGGAGCAGGAAAGGGTGGTAAATACACAGTGGGTGAAAAATACAGTGTCATTCATACCAATACAGTATGGTTAAGAGGGAAGTTTAGACTCCATGCCCATTAAATTCACAATCTATAACCAAAAATATGATGGGTGGAAGTTTTTGAATAAATCGGAACCACTAGCGCTGCTCTGGTCAACCTTTCACACGACTGTTTTTTATTAGCCCGTCTGCGCCATTGCAATAGGGGTCCAGCCATATGCAAATCAATCAGGTAATGCCACCAATGGGAGCAGCCCAGCCCGAACTGCTAGGCCAGGTCCCCGCTGTATGTAAACAGAGGCAACCCGAGACAAGTTTCGGCCTTGTTGGGCCTCATCAGTGAGGTGCACCTTGGTTCCCTATGGTAGAGCGAGCAAGGGACTGACTTCTGGGCATGACATCTGAGCAGACAGTCTATGAAATGTACGATTAAATTCACACACTTCTGCTGGGAAGGACACCAATTTCCAGTAAGGCAAAATAAAACGTAAAGCATGCCAGCTGAAGCTTGCAGGTATATTTTCTTCCTCTCAATCCTCATATAAATAAAAGTATAGAAGTGCTATAGAGCTTAAAGGGATAATTCACTCTAAAATGTTATTAGCTCAAAAGATGGGCCATAATAAAAATATATATAAAAAATATTTTTAAAGAAAGTTCCTATGTACAATTTTGAGCAAATGAGGCTCAAAGTGTTTACATGGGGGCATCCATTTTGTGATTTGAAGTGGCCTCCTCTGTTCATGTTAAGCTCCGCTCTGGTGGCAATAATCAAACAGCAAAAGCCCCCTAATGGGATCCTTTGCTTACTGCAGCCAGAGCAGAGCTTAACATGGAGGGGAGGCTGCCTTCACCTTCATTTTATGTTTTCTGTGCTCCCCAAGCCCAGGGAAGCACCAAAAACAGAAAACATAAAATGAAAGGCAGAGCAATTATCAATACTTTGCCGGCTGAGTTTTCATAATTGTTGCGACTTTCTTTTCTAGTTTCCCATGCTCGGGAAACTAGAAAAGAAAGTCACAGCAATCATGAATACTTTTCCGGATGCCGGCGAAGTATTCGTAATTGCCTGGACTTCCTACAAGAAAAGACACAGCAATTAGAAGTACAACATTGTTGTATTTATGAATGCTGTGGTTAGAAAATCACGAAAATCATAAATACAAAAATGTTGTATTTTTTTAATACAACGTTGTATTTATGATTGCAGTGGCTTCAGCTCTGAGTCTCCCGGGCTCCCCCACGGCGGGGGAGCCCAGGAGACTCAAAGCAAAAGCCACTACAATCATAAATACAACACAGTTGTATTTATAATTTCTGTGTTTTTCTTTTTAAGTTTCCCGGGCACCCCAGCTCGGAGGAGCCCGGTTAACTTAAAAAGAAAACCTCGGAGACCATAAATACAACAATGTTGTATTTATGATTGCGGTGGCTTCAGCTTTGGGTCACCCGGGCTCCCCATTGCTCCCCCGGTTATGGCCCACATTGGTGGGTACAGTCGGGGCATATTTCTTTACTATTGTATGGCATATTTTACTGGCCATGAGTAGTGAAGGAACCACAATGAGTCTTCCTACATGGTAGTGGCACACATAAGTGGGTCCAATCGGGACATATTGGGCCTACGAAAGCGGAATTACCGGGCCATTCTGACCTTTGCAGGCCCAGTAAATCTCCTTCCGTCGGACCCGGAGCCTGTATGTCCCCATTCCCGTATGAGCCCCCATAGGGCTCAATGGGAATGGGGAGGATGGTAGCAGAGGTACCGTTCATAACGGTACTGTTGCTACCATCCTGTTCTGATCGCGGGAGCCGCACTGCACGCCTGGTTTGTCCAGGCGTGCAGAGCGGCCCCCGCGAGCAGAACTCGTAATGTGGCTGCATGGCAACAACGGCGCCGGTAGCACTACCGGCGCCGTTGTTGCCTTACCTCCACTGTTGTAATGAGGCCCATTGTCTTACTGTGTTATAGAATTTGTTACTGGTAAAGTCAACAGGAGTATGTTCTTATATGGTAATAATGGCATATATCAGTGCAGCCTCTATGGACATGCATAGGTGCAGTCAACATGAAAATGTTTTTATACTCGCATATATTGCGTGCAAAGGCATCATGAGCATAAGCTGGAAAATGCTCCTGTGCAATGGTGATGGCTTGCATCTATTGGAATGTTTAATGTGTTACCCTGCAAAACACACTGCAAACTGGCTATTTACCCACTTATCCAAAGAACGTGTGCTGAAAATGAATGATTTTACCCCAATATTTTAAAAGTTTTCTCAGGGTGAAAACTCCCTGAAATTCTCTTGGTTTGCTTTAGGCTTCCTTGCTATGCTCAGTCGGGCTCACATATTCTGGGGGAACATTTACCCCTCTACAAATATGAGCGTCACTAGCCACCTCTGACTGGTACCGTTCCCTTTCAAATCTAGCAGCTATTCCCAGGAGTGCTGGTAGTGTGCATTCTTTCTGCTCCTGTGATTGGATGCAGCGCGCACACTGCATGCCTAGCCACTGTTGCAAAGATTGTAAATACTGCCTGTTGAAGGTGATCTCATAAATGTCGATCTTCCGTTTTTAGAAGGGCTGAGTCTTAGACCTCATTTATTATTTTTCTCTATGTTTGTATCTCTCCTATTGCCTGCTTTGTTACTTTTTATGGCGAGATTATACCTGTGTACTCGATTTCTGCTCCCTCATTAGGCACGCACCTTACCCTCTCTCCTGGAATACACTCGATTGCCCTCTTTTCCCCTTTGCTACACTCTCCTGTTTTTATTTTTTAAAGTGAGTTAATTGTATGTGCTGTAACACAGCTGCAAGAAAATTATACAGTTGTGCATAAAGTGATTTCAAAGGCTCACCTTTCCGTGTTATCTCCAGTGGGTCGTCGACCTTTGTTACAAACGACTTTTAGAGAACAACGATTTTGAAAGAACGTCTCTGAAGAATGGGGTATGGACTGCATAGCTGCTGACAGTGCCAACAGGTTGGCGATTATATACTGTCTCACACACATAGATTCTGTTAAAAACAGTTGACACAAGACACCATCATACTCGGTTTTTTAATCAATAAAGTGATGGGCAACTACTTGCAAAAAGAGCCCATGAAACTTCCACGCAGCCAAAACCGTAAGCCATTAAACAGTGTTGATTCGGAGACATTGAGAAAGCACGCTATTATTAAAAGCCCATGTAAATTGACTGTCCGAGTGCCTTAAAGTATTGCGCAACATTGCGAAACAGGGGGGGAGGAGGAGAAACAAAAATGCAGCTCCATCCAAAGCTTAGACACCATTGAGCAAACTACAAATAATGTCTTGATTATCGAGACGGCCACTGCTTATAATACAGAAATGCATTACTTAATGAATTGGTCAATTCTTTAATCATTGGGAGTTTGGCAACTCCTGCAGATGAGACTGGCAGTCTTTCTAGAATTCATGGGGTTTCAGCAGCCCCCAGCATCATTGGTTTCAGCAGCACAGAGTCGGCCCAAAGTCTGGCCCTTGATTTCATGGGTCCACAAAACCCAACAGAGCTGCAGAGTCAGAGTGGTGGTGTCTTGCAACTTCCTCTGCACGGCGTCTGCACATTGGCTTCAGTTAATGAGGTTTCTACTTCGGCAGTCCTCCAGTATGTATGGGCTTATGCGGCTGAGATTGGGATCACAGGTTCCAATTAGTGGGGCGCACTCATCCAAACACGCAGGATGTTGACCAGTCAGGCTCATCAGCCACATTCAATGTCCCAGGCCTTTTATAGTAGAAGCTTCCCAGTGTGGGAGGTTTGCAGATTCACTCTCAAATTTCAGACACCACAGGCACCCTGATCTGAACCCGTGAATCAATTGTCTAGCTGTTGGACCATTGTTGGATTTTAGTGTAATGACTAGAAGGTGACACCCCTGATCCCAAGGTACAGCTGGCCATTTACAATACAACTTCCAACAGGCAGGGTTCTGCAGACTGCCATCCAGCCTGGGCTAGAAACTGCATTTCTCTTTGTTTCCTTCTGGGTATTCTGGAAGTGTATACCATTGCGATGGAAGAGAAGAACTGCAGAATGAAATAGACTGCAAATTCATACCCCTCTGCACTTCAGAACTGCTATAGGAGTTCTAAGGTCCTGAAGAATGCAGCACACTAAATTGCAGAAATCAGGTGACCACAAAATCTGAGATATTCTTTAAGGCGTTGCATTTAAGGGGTTAGATGCCCAAAATAATACAAATTATTTTATTAGAATAATATAGATATTCAGTTGAGAGTAGAATACAAATGGTTAGATCCCCTTCTGTTATATTCTTTTGGATTGGTTAATTATTTACTTTAACACTGGGTCAGGCTAACGTTCATATTTAATATTTATTGTTGAAATAATCCTGCATTCGCTGTTTGAGAGGCAGAACATCACACAGGCAGTTCTCCTGAGTGGAAGTAGGCAGTGACACAAGCACTTGTGAGAGCCCAAATATCTCCCTCTTATGTGTTACTATCCTAGATAGAGCAGGAGTATCTGACCATATAATGTCCATTCCTGGCATGTGGGGGCAATACTTGATCAGAGGATGCAATATATGGCACAGACTGTACCTACTCGGAGGACATGTGCATATTATTCACATACAGGCAGCGTAACTAACAATAATGGCATTACCTGGGCATATGTTGTCATTGGTACACTACACAAACGATGCATCACTTTCAACAATATTCCAGTTTACATGTGAGCCTGTGTAGCTCAGGGCACTTTAAGATGAGTTAGGAATGCTTTGAGATAGATGGGGATGCAGAATTTACTCAAACATAAATAATCATACCGACTCAGGAAGTTGTCAAAGTTAGTCTATTTTACTTGCAATTGTCTAAAACAGGGAGTACTATGAACATCAACAGAAGTACACTCAATTTCTCTCACTCAGCCAGTTTCATAAAAAACACAGTTACATAGTAAAGACTCATCATCACTTATGTCAATCTATGTGGCAAACTACAAAAACCTACTTGGGAAAGTGATAGGCTTAGAGGGAACATCTAAGTATACGTTCCATACTGACAGGGGTTGAGATTGGGTCTCTAACATCGGGTGAGCAACAAAGCCCTCCTCTAGTGCAAGTCACTATGAACGTCATCAAATACACTATTGTCCTAATGGTTATAAAAACTATAGGGCTCCCTATTACGTAGCCCTCGATAATTGGTTGGCACCCTCGTACCCCTCTGTAATATTCCACACACATTAGCAACACGCATGCTGGTACCCCAGGTGCTCGTGGGCTGGTCTTGACCATAGCTTCCCACCAAATTAGCCTGGCATTCATTATCACTCTTGCAGTCTGCCAGTCAATTAAGCTTTGGACTTGGCCTTGTAAATCTTCTCTGTGCCTGAGAATACATGGGAGTATAGGCATAGTTTGTCTCCTGGCTTCGGTGTACCTCAACCCAGTGTCTATTTTCCTCTGACCAGAGACCACGTTTCAGAACTTTTTGCTGTATTAAAATACTATTAAATGATGAACCTCTGATGGCTTCAGTGTTCTTCCAACCCACCTCAGACAGGGTTTGTTCTTTTCACACGTTTTGTAGCTACTGAATGAACACCCAGGCCCACTGCGGCCTCGACTTCTTGGTGCTGGGCCAGCCAAGCCTTTCCTGGATTCTCCCCCGCCATTAGCTGTTTCCCAACTGCACCACACTAAAAAAGCCTTTCTATTCACAGGACCCAAGCTCTGCTAAATTGCGTTGTGGAACATCCATATTTCATACATTCCTATGTCTATACATTGGTGCATCGCCACAATCTTCACTACATAGCCAGCCTTAAGAATACTGTTTCTGCTTGCGTTACTGCATCTGTACAATTGTAAAATGACTTTGCATTTTCTTCATCATTTCTGTAGCATGAGCATCTTCATCTCAAGCCCAAAATATTGATCATCTTTACCACCTCCTCCTTATATCCTATAGAATGTCTATATTCTTCAGCCTCTTGCCTCTTTTTTGGGTGCATCAGCTCTGCTTTGCATGACGTCACCAGTCTTCTTTCTTGCTCATTCTCACAATTCTTCCGGGATTTCGTTCAGATGGCCATCACATTTTCGTGAATGCATATATGGTTTCCTCAGTGGATACCTTACTTCAATAATTTTCTGCAGTACAAGCATTCTCACTGGTACTGCACGTGTCTCACATTCCGGTTCCAAGCATACAGGCAACATGGGGGCAGGGCTTTTGGTGGGGGTACTTGGCTCCTTCTCAGCACATACACCCACTAAAACAAACACTAGCACACCAATACGTTTCAGAATCCTCACACACACCCACCCTCCACCAATAGCAATTATGGGAGGCTCAGTGCCGCCTCACCCTATTTAGGACACTGCATCTACTGCAAATCTCTTCATTCAATTTACAGCTGGAATGTGTATCTTTCAATTGCCCTATAATGCAAACAGCGTTTCCAGTGTTTTGTCTTTGCATTTGAAAATAATCTAGAAATATATGTAGTCTTTGCAAATGCAAAGATTGGGGCTCCCATGTCACCCCAGAGATTTGTGCATGAGCTAGGGCCATGCCCACTGTAAACCAGCCCTGACACACACAAAGGACTATTCAACATGAGGGAACCCCTTACTATGAGGTACTTATGATATGATATGATATGGCATTTATAGCGCCTATACATAAGTGTTTCGAGGAGGGACGTGGCAAGGGAGGGGAAACAGGGGCAAGACAGACAACGATCTTACTAGGCCACGTGTCCTTCAGATCGCGCAAGTGCATGGGAAGGGGGAAAGGGAAAAGTGCATTGGGGAAGGGAGGGGGAAGTGCAGTACATGGGATAGTAGAATAATAGGATAATAAACGGCCAGATGGTGGCAAGTGCAAGACATAAGTGTTGGTAGGGGGACTGTAGGGCTACAGAATAACAGTCCGCAGGTGCAGGGGTTGCCAGGGAGGCAGTGCAGGTGCGCAATTGGCGGGGCCTGGGCCCGAGATCGGAAAGGGTGGCCAGGTAACCAGTACAGTTTCAGCCAGGAATTCAACAGGTGAGAGGGGGAGAGAAGGCAGAAGCAAAGAGGAAGATTTTGAGGTGCTCCGGAACCGGAGATGGTTCTCCTCAAGTTTCAGGGAGGCAGGAAGGCTGTTCCAGAGGGAGGCCCGTGCCAAAGAGAGAGATCTACCACCAACTCGTTGCTTGGAGAAGCGACTGACCCTGAGGGAGTTGGTGGGGGATCAGCCAAGAGCTCGAGAAGGAAGATATTTGGGAATAGAGAGTTGAAGGTATTGTGGCCCCAGGCCCCACAAGGCCTTGTGGACAATGCGGAGGGTTTTGAACTTAATGCTCGCAGCCACTGGGAGCCAGTGCAGAGATTTCAGTCCTGGGGAGATACGATCCCTGAGCTTGAGGCCAAGGACAAGTCTTGCAGTCCTGTTCTGGATACGTTGAAGACAGCGGAGCATAGAGGCAGGTAGATTTAGCTAGAGGCGGTTACAATAGTCCAGCCTAGAGAGAACCAGGGCTCTGGAGATGGTGAGCTTCTGAGGGAAGGAGAGGAAAGGGAGAATACCTCTGAGGAGGTGTAGCTGGTAGTGTGACTTCTTAGAGACGTCAGAGATGTGAGGAGAGACGGAGAGTGTGGCGTTGAAGATGACCCCGAGGTTTTTAGCCTTGCAGGTGGGAGCAGGAAGAGGGCCAAGAGAGGGCGGCCAGAGAGCTGCAGGGAAGGAGGGAGTGGGTGTGCCAATGAGTAAAATCTCAGTCTCACTGGCATTAAGGCAGAGGTCATTGACGGCACACCACTCCTGGATAGCAGACAGACAGTCAGAGATGAGGGAAGGGGAGGAGGAGGCCGAGAGTAGCCTGAAAATGAGCTGGGTATCATCCGCATAGCACTGAAAATTGGGGCAGAGGGTGGCGATGCGGTGGGCAAGGAGTGCCAGGTATTGGTTGAACAGCCAGGGAGAGAGGTTAGATCCCTCGGGGACACCACAGGTAGAGAAAAAGATATCGGAGAGTAAGGACCCAAGTTGGACCTGGGAGGGTCGGTCATGGAGGAAAGAGGTCAGCCACACTAGAGCCTGACCAGTGATACCCAGGTTCTCACAGAGCGGTTGTGCAGGATGGCATGGTGGACAGTATCAAAGGCAGAAAAGAGATCAAGCAAGATGAGGACACACAGGGTGTTGGAGTCAAGGTTGGAGAGCAGGTCTTCACAGATGTTCAGGAGAGCAGTTTCCATGTTTCTGGCAGCTCTGAAGCCAGACTGATGGTCATGAAGACAACCAACAGATTCCGTGTGGAGATTGAGCTGGGAGATGGCCAGTTTCTCCAGGAGCTTGCCCAGGAAGGGAGTGATGGAGATTGGGCGATAGTTGGCTGGGCAGGAGGGGTCGGCAGAGGGTTTCTTAAGAAGAGGGTGCACAAGGGAGTGCTGCAGGGGGGATGGGAAGACACCAGTGGCAAAGGAGTGATTGCAGAAATCAGCCAGGGCAGGAGCCAAGGAGTCAATGTGGTCTTTGATAGTTTTGGAGGAACAAGGGTGAACCTGTTTCGACGAGACTTTCATAGATCAGACTTGTCTAGAAACCTCGTCAGCAGAGAAAAGGGGAAAGGCAGAGAAGGAGGGAGGTGGGATGGCTACAGAAGGGCCAGAGGAAGAGCAGGGAATGGAGGGAGGGAGGCGATAGGAGGAGAGTAAGGACAGGTTATCCTGGGTTTTTGAGATGAAGTGAGAAGCCAGTGCCATGCAGAGGGCCTGGGAAGGTACAGGAGAGGTAGAGACTGCGGCAGGATTGGCTAGTTCCTTGCAGATTTTAAAGACTTCAGCCGAGTTGTTTGATGCCGCAGAGATGCGGGCTTGGATATGAGCTCTCTTCTTGGTGAGGACGGAGAGCCGGTATTGCCTTTGAAGCAGGCGGTAGGCCAGTTTGTCTGAGGATGAACATGAAGCACGCCATTTCCTCTCGGCCCCCCGGCACATGCGTTTAAGAGTGACGAGGTCTGAGTCATACCAGGAGTTACACTTGGCTTTGGGCTTCAGGCGGATTCTCATGACAGGGGCAAGGCTATCAAGAGTATCAGATATAGAGGAGTGGAGGATGGAGTGGGCTGTGTCAGGGTGACAGTCAGCCAAAGGGGGATGAGGGGTAGTGGTGAAAGCCTTAACTGACTCGCGCTTCATGGGTCGGATGACCGAGAAGGTGGTAGGCAGTGATGGAGGTGGCTTGGCCTGAGGGGTAGGAAGAGTGAGGTGGGAGGATAGGAGAAAGTGATCACTCCAGGAGAGAGGAGTGGAGAGAGGGATGGAGAGGGGAAGGTCAGAGGAGATCAGAACATCGAGAGTGTGCCCTGCAGAATGAGTCAGGCCGGAGGGGAGAATGGTGAGTGAGAGTTGCAGAGGTCGCAAAAGAGCCCAGAGGGGGGGCAGGAGGCATCCAGGTGGATGTTGAAGTCTCCAAGAAGAAGGAGTTGAGTGGTTGAGGCCAGGAGTGAGGAGAAGATGTCCGCCCACTCAGAGAGGAAGGAAGAAATCTGACCAGGTGGCCGATAGATAGTAGCCACAGTAAGGGAATGGCTAGGGGAGAGAGAGACCCGGCAGATGAGGCATTCAAAAGAGGAGTAGGTCTGCGTAGGAATGACAGAGGCAGAAATCCACTCAGGGAAGGTAAGGGCTACACCCCCACTGAGTGGGTTGGGGCTGGGCGCAGAGAGGATCTTGTAGCCGTCAAGTAGGAGCGTGTCAAAGATGGTGACAGAGCTAGCCGTGAGCCATGTCTCAGTGAGACCGAGGACATCAAGGTCAAGTTCTTCAAGAAGGCGGCAGATCTCAGAGAAATGTTTGACAGCAGAGCGAGAGTTAAGAGTGGTAATGTGGAAAAGGTTGCCATCCTTGAAAGACTTCCGGGGAGGAGTACTGATCAGAGGTATGCTCTATGGTGGTGTAGAAGGAGCCCTAGAGGGGTAGAGAGGGAGGGGGAGGGCAAGGTAGCAGAGGAAAGGGGAAGGGGGACAGCAGGAGAAGAAAGGAAGTTGATTAGGTGCAGGAAGCATCTATCAAAGAGGTGAAGGTTGGCCTGAGGGCCTTGGACCAAGACGGTCCCATTAGCGTAGACATTAATGATTACCTTAGAGGAGTGAAAGGAGGCCAGGAGGACGTCCCAACCAGTGCCACCATTAATGGGAGAAGAGGAGAAAGGAGAGTGCAGAGAGACCATATGAAGGGTCCATAGGTCAGGTGAAGGCATGACAAAGAGGATGTCGGTGAGAGTTTCCTTGGAGGAGGCACTGGTGTAGGAGTCAGCGATAAGGAAGCCTGGGTTGGAGACCAGGATGTCCTTTTTAAACTTCTTCCTACCAGATTTAGTGAGGAGAGCAGGATAGTCTATAGAAAAGCAGTTAGATAAGATAGCAGAGACAGAGAGCACCATAGAGTAGGTGGGAGAGGGGGAGAACTGGCGAGAGTAGACAGACAAGATAGCGAGCGGCAATCACGTTGTGCGATAGGACAGATTCTCAGGGTTAAAAAGCTCACAATGCTAACTTTAGAACCGGTGAGAAGCCACCTAAGTTTGAGAATCCTGAAAGGGGAGAAAAAGGCCTCATTTATTTACAGCGCAAACATTTAAATGAAGAGACAGTGCGTATTAGAGCAACAGGTGTGAACTTGGAGTGAGAACATATATCATTACACTGTTGTACCCCAAGACTTGACCATTTTCTCTTTTTATTCACTGTCTGCATACTGTTTAGCTTCTTTTAGCATTGAATGCTTAAATCAAAACCTCTTAACTCACTCATTCTTAGTAGTTGGTCAAGTTTGATTTATTGGTTCTTTCATTACCAATAGACTTTTTGCATTGCTTATCTAATGCCGATGCACATGTTGCATATTACATACTCATATGCATTTAGGTTTCAACATCAATAAATGCTGCCTGGTCAATATTCCAAAACCAATGGGGTTGTATTTACATTTTCAAATATATGCACGCTCCGAATGTCACAAAGCCAAGGCTCTATCCTCTCACCTTGGCTTTTCAACATCTAGCTAGAACTTCTTTCTCACTTAATCTCTGCCTGCTCTCATTTCCAGTGTTACACAGATGATACACAACTCTTCTTTAAGCTCCCCTCTTTCTCCTCCTACTCTTCCTCCTCTATCATCCCTGACTGTCTGTCTGCTATTTAGTCTTGGTGCACCACCAATGATCTCTGCTTAATGCCAGTAAGACTGAGATCCTGCCTATCGGGACACTTGCTCCCCTTTCCCTCCTGCACTCTGCCATCCACTATGAGCTCACCTCCCTCTCCCTCCACTGAGGCCAGAAACCTCTTAGTCATCTTTCGACTCCTCTCTCCTAACATCTTGGACTTTGCAAAGAAGGTCCACTTTCAAATTCACCTACTTAAAGGCATTCTCCCTTTCCTCACGTTCCCCCAAAAGCTCAATGTCTCTAGAGCTCTGGTCCTCTCCAGGCTTCATTACTGTAACAGCCTCTTCCTCAACATGCCTCTTTCTTCACTTTGTCCTCTTCAACTAATCCAGAATAGTGCTGCAAGATTTATCCTTGGCCTCAAGCACTGGCACTGTATGTCTCCAGCTCTAAAATCCCCCCACTGGCTCCTGGTTGTTGCATGGATCAAATTCAAGACACTCTGCGTCATCCACAAGGCTTTTGGGGGCCTTGGACCACACTACCTACAGGTCCATCTTACTAAATACTCCCCTTCCAGTTCCATTAGATCTTCTTGCTCCAACTCTCTGCTGAACAAATGCTTCTCCAAGCAAAGAGCTGGGGGCAGATCTCTCTCCTCAGCTGGCTCCCTCCTATGGAACAGTCTACGTCTCTCTTTCTGTCTTAAACTGACCACCTCAAGTTCCACAAACAAGTCAACACCTTTCTCTTCTTCTCCTCCTCCCCCCCTCTCCAGTGCTAACCATCTCCTTTGTCACTGTGATTGGTGGCCTGGTCGCTCAAGAGTCCAATAGGGTCCTGGCCTTGTGCCCAATTGCCCCCAGCAGCCCTCCTGCAATGCCCTCTGGGCCCACACCCGCCATCTGTTTTTTTCTGTGCCTCCGCCCGTACTTACCTGTTGGGCAGTAGACCTCCCTTTTCACCTGCGATGTCTCAGCCCTGGCACTTACCTGTTGCCTCCCCAACGGCACCTCTGGCACCTTAGGGGACCCTAACAACACTGACCATCAACCCCCCTTCTTTTCCTTTTTCTTTTCACTGCACTTGCACGCTCCGAATGTCACAAGGCCTGGTAGGACTGCTATTTCTTTCCATTTAGTCATTATCATTTCCATTGCTTGTTTTGCTCCCCTGTTCCATTCCCTGTGCCTTGTGCTGCTTTGAAACACTGTCTTGTTGCATAAGTGCCTTATCAATAGCCAATAAATAAAATAGTTGAATATTGCCAGCAGCTTCTTGACTTAAACTCACAATCTCAAAAATATAGTACTGAGCCACTTCTTTGGTCATATTACAGCTATCAGGATATTGCACCCAGCCCACTCTTTAGCATGGTTCCTCTAGCTAGGGATCTATCACCAGCCTGCTATTTATAAGTAGAAAGCTGGCCTACTTTGTCCGGATCTGGGGATTTTCCTCCCGAGTTCACTAGTGAAGGATATATTGCCCGTCTCATTTACTGTTAGAGATGTGGGTCCCCACTCTCTCCTGGTAAGGGACATGTGTCCTTCCCAAAGGCAATCGGTCTCTATTCCTTCTCTGACTGAGTGGCTCTAGCGCCTGGGAACCCTTCTTAGCTCATCTTTAGCAGTTGGGTCAGCCTGCACAGATCACTGCAGACACCAGACACCATTCTTCCAAAAGGTTGGCTGTGCAGTCTTAGGCGTACTCCGTAGTCCCGGGCTCCTGGCCTTCTACCACTCCTGCTACTGATGGCTCTTTTGGGACTGCTTCTCATCTGTCCCACTATAATCCTGGCTGCTTCTTCTCTCTCCACTTCAGGTCTTTCCCCTGGCTTGCTACCTTCTCCCCGCCACCCCTCGCAGCTCTAGCAAGTGTGCTTTCAAGTCTACTTTTTCAACCCAGATTATAAAAAGATACTAGGAGGGGAAAAACACCATGAAGCCAACTAAATGATTTACACTCACGTGCTATATCTGTCCAATTCGGTGAGGACATGTATGTCCTCCATCTTAAAATGTCACCAGCCGCCTTTGTAGTATATCCATGTACAAACATCACAAAATGTAGGCATAAAACAAGCCAGACCTGTTGGCTTTTACAATGGGTGCTTGCTTTCTTTTCGTGTGGGACCCTACCAATAGCACATTCTGCTCTTTTTCTTTGTTATACCATGTCTTTCCCAGGTGTATCCTTAGGGTAATGAGCGGTGCATGGGTAAGTGGGCCCTAACGGTGGCCAATCTCTCTCTGTGATAAGAGGGTACCTTTAAAGAAGGCCTAAGCCTCTTTGATTTGTGAACAATATCCCGGCTGATGATTTGCGGCTTTGAATCACCTGAAATGAACCGTATTACAATCACTCTGGATTTTCATGCAATCTATTGCATTTATTTGACTGTTCATAGTATGCAACTTCATTGTTATTGCCAGGGGTGCCAACTTTTACATTACCGGGACCTGGGCTGAACCTTACTGCATAACCTTTGACCTAGATGACATCACAGGGAGTGACATCACAGGCATGAGCCTCACTGGCTGAGCCTTGGATGTTTATAATAACAGTCAGCTTTACATCAAAAGGGATAGCCAGAAGGTGTTAAAGGAATCACAACCACTAGCATTGCTCCGGGCATCGTTACATCCCATACACGGATGGCAGGGGCAAGACTGATTTGCAACTGGTTGGAATGGACTCCTTCTGTACTGAGCCAGAACACATTAAACACACTATGGTATTAAAGGCTGCCCAGAGCGAGGATGCCAATCATAATGAAGTGAAAGACTTGAGTCCATCAAATGTCTAGTGAAAAGATGCAACCGACGCCACACTATACAAAACCCAGCTACATTGCTTTCGTTTTGGAGTTGACTCGCTTTCCCACCAGAATTACATTTCTCATTTATCGAATGTTATTTTTCACCTATCCCCAAGAAGGTAAACCAACAGAAAAGATCATTTAAATAAAATGTTAAGGCACCTCGGTTGCTGCAGCAATCGGTTTGGGTCAAATCTTTTATCCTGGATGTGGCAGCAAACCATGTAATCCTTCCGAGGCTGATACAATGAGTAACAATGAGTTGGCTCATTCCCTCCTGTCTGATGAAAACAGAGCCGCTAGTGGCCTTATGGCTTAGGGGTGCTCTTCCCCCAGAGGCCCTTTACCCTCCGGCGTGCAAAAATGGGAGCAGCAGGTGGCATCCACATGTCCTGCATGGTAGGAGAGGTGTGAGAAAAATAAAAGCAATTATGTGGGAGGCAGCAAACTGCAAGATTATGCAAGCAGCCCCCAGGCCTAAAATGAGTGTATTCCCCTCCACCCCACCACTCACAAACTCTGTCACAGAAGTAGACCCCGTGGCCACTGTTCCTAACCTGATCGGAGGGCTGTTAAGAGTAAAACCAAGCCGGTAGCCTCTTTACAAAGTCATAGCCCAAGCAAGCCCCCTCGCCAAACAAATATCATACAACTTCTCAGTCAGGAGGGTGCCATGGATCACAATAAGTGCCAAAACCAATAATCCAGCCAAGAGACCATTCAGCATGTGAACTGCACTACATAGAAGGATAAATATTATGTGTATACATGGAACAAACACTGTAGTCTATTGAGCTATGGATGAATGAGGCTTTCACTTCACAGAATCATTTCGAAGTGATTTCATTTTGGGCTGGCAAGAAAATAAGATACATTTAGGGAGAGCGTTTTGCAAAGGATCACACAGATTTGTCAAACAGGAAAGGCTAGTTGGGAGCCAAGGTTTCTCATTGCACAGTTTACAAATGTGTGCACTTCACACTGCACATGTTCCTGATGCTTCTTTACTTGCTGTGGGTAAAGGGTGGATATTTGGTCAATTCTGTCTTTTTATCTCACATCCGTCAGTATTCTTGCAGTATATGTATTGCCACTATAAAACCCAAGACTACACATTCCAGAATGCAATCTGGTGGGGGTCTAAAAGCCAAGAGTAAGAGCATCTCACATGAGCCAACTGGAGATGTGTTTAATATTATACCCGTGTGACAAAATCATCTGCACTTTGCAGTATTTCAAACAGCAATGCATCTTAAGGATATGATGTAGATAGAAGTTGAAGTGCTACAAAATAACTAAACGAACAGTAAGTTACATCAACTATTGGTGTTCTGTTTTACCAAATGGTTTACCTTTGCATTTTAGTCTATTTCTTCAGCGATGTTAGAATCGTGTGTTGTTCTTTTTTTTTTTTTTAAACAGGGGACCCGATTCATGAAATATTTGCCCGGTTCAAAGTGAATTTGCCCTGCTGAAAAGTGACTTTGCACTGTCGACATTAGTCTTTAGGGACTCCATTATATACTTGCTCCACTTGAGGTAATAGTATCTGACAGCGCGTGGGAAAGTCCCACTGACCCGTTAATGGCCCTCCATCACATATCTGAGGGCCATGCTTTGTCTGCTCGTGCCAAAAATAATTGCCAGAGAAAACAAAGACAAGATTAAGGGGTATTTCCCATCACTCTTCAGTCCCTTTAATCAAAGGTTTACATATTTTAGTCTCTCGGAGGGAGGGGTTGTATTCCCCCTACATTTTCCCAAAAGGATGGTTTCAGCCCCATATAGTTGACACCACTGGTTATGGCTACTAGGAACATGCAATATTTATTGAGCATATCCACTCCAAAGCGGCTCACAAAATAGCTCATTGACAGAGGCATCCTAACCAGGATGGGCGGCAGGCAGAGAGAGCAGCTTGCTGCCACACAGACTCCAAAGCCGAGAAAATCAGAACATTATAAGCCATGTCAAGGACTTTTGTCCCAGCTTCTGCCTCTGTGAGAGCTGCCGGGAGAGTATTGCGAGTGGTAGCAAGTGCCCTGGCTGCTCAACAGGCCTACTGGGTGATTTGTATACACGTGCGTTATAAATGACATAGCATATCATATATCATGACATCCTCTCAAAAGTCTCAGCTCTGGTTAAGTGTTATGGCTGGGGGGCGTGGCCAACAGGCACACGATGAGGACGTGATTCCTCGGTGCTCCGTGGCCGCCAGCTAAATCCTGAACAAATCCTGCAATAATCGCACCGGATTGAAAAGAAAAGCAGCCTTCCCAGTGGTGGACGCCGGTGGCCGCACGGGGTGGAGATGAGAAGTGGAATCGGAGAAAGGAACGGAAGATATTGCCGAGTGTAGCTGTCTGTGCCTGGCGCCAAATCTACATCAAAATGGCCGCCGGGCGCGAAGAGTGATAAGAATCGTTGCGGCCCATCAGAGAAGGGACCGCACAACCCCCTCCTCCCCCGCTGTTGCGTACGGCCGAAACTGCACTGCTGAGGAATCCCGAGGCTGGCCTGCCGGCTACTGTCGGCTGTTGGGTTCGGCCCCGCGTCGGAGGAAGAATCGACCCCCGGGGCCCGGCGAGGAGGAGAGCGCCGTCCCGCCTGAAACTTGGGCGTCGCGAGAGACGGAGACGGAGCCCCGGACGAGCGGCGTCTGAGCACAGGATACGCCGGCCCGGAGCGGAGGGGACGGCTCTGAAGGCGCAGGCCCGGCCGATGTGAGGGCAGAGGCAGAGAGATCCTCGCTACGGGTGATCCTTGGTGCTAATCATCCATATCAGACGCTCCGACCACTGAGGTGTGACCTGCATCCTAGCTGTTGCGGGCTTTGGGGGGGAGGCGCAGGGCCGAAACCTCTCTGGGCGAGACTGCGACGCCCGGCTGGATGGTACGCCTGGAGGAGCGTATGATACGCAGCACTCCATAAACACGGACACTCCGCTCTCCCGGACCCGCAGAGATCCCGCTGCGTGTGACCCCCCGTCCCCAGCTGTGAAGCGGGATGGCGTGGGCGAGCAGATCCTGACTCCCGGACCTGCTTGGGCCCTTAACATCCCTCAGAGACACTCGCGGAGGCTCTGTGTCACGTTGTGCGCACGTTGGCACGCACCACAAGGAACCGCAGGCTTTGCCCTCCAGGTGCCCGAAATGGGGAAAGATAAACCCAGGAAGACCTCCACACAAAGCAGGATTGAACAGTACGCAACTACACCACTGTCTCGTTCCCCAGAGAGGCCGCTACAACACGACGCAGACTGTATGGAGGAGAATATCTCCCTCAAAGACATCATGAGTGCCATTACCAGCTCTAGAACCTCCATGGAGAAAAAGATGGACAGTATTGGTGCGGATGTATCCTTGCTACGACACGACCTCCAGAAGCTGACCTCACGCACTGGGGAGGCGGAGACGCGAATCTCCGAAACCGAGGATAGTCTCCGCGGAGTGAACCGCCAGATGTCCGGCATGTTGGCACGCATAAAGCTCCTGGAATCAAGAGCAGATGATAGTGAGGGTAGATCAAGACGCAACAACGTCCGTATACTGGGTCTCCCAGAAAAGGCAGAAGGAGATTGCATGGAGCTATTCCTTGAGGGATGGCTCGCGGACATATACGATGCACAGTCCTTCTCCAAATTTTTTTCCATTGAGCGAGCCCACCGCATTCCGACCGGCAAGATCACGCCAGGTGCACCGCCACGTACAGTCATCGCACGGTTCCTAAATTATAGAGACAGAGACACAGTACTGCAGTTGGCGAGGTCCAAAGGAAATGTTACGTACAACGGATCAAGAATTGCTTTCTTCCCTGACTTCACCAGAGAAGTACAGAAAGCGCGCCAATCATTTGATCCCCTCAAGAAACGCTTACAAGCAATGGGAGTTAAGTATGGGCTAATATTCCCCGCCCAACTCAAAATATTCCACAAGAACGCAACGGTGCATTTCACTGATCCTAGGGAGGCGTGGAGCTGGGCTGAAAGGCACATAGACGGCGACTGGAGCGCTGAGGGAAGAAGGAGAGGAGAATGGAACAGACCACACCCTGAGCGCCCACCTGATCTGGATCCGCAACAGCAACAACAGGTCGAAATCCCACAACATGCTGAGGCTTGAAAAGCATCGACAGTATCTCAGATACCCAGATCACTACTAAAAGAGAGCTCCTCCGAAGCGCCCACAACAACAACCTCAAGCACAGCCAAAGAGGGGCAATGACTGAAAAGAAGAATAAGGTATCCACTCACAAATTACACATTAAGAGCCGGCACCACGCTGTATATTACGTTAACAATAAAGCTAACTGTGAATCCGCTGCTTGTACAACTGGCGGTCCGGACTGCGCAACCCCCAATGCTGGAAAAAGACAACCCAAGACTAAGTATATCGGTACTCCTTGGGGAATAATTATTAGTTAACGAATTGACTGTCCTTTGTTAGTGTGTTGTATTGATATGTTCGGGCGACAGGTACTTCAAGTTGGGGTGGAGTATAGGGAGGGGGAAGAAAGGGAAAGTTTTTATGTTGTTTTGTTAGTTCGGATCTATAGCATGTCCAAACACCGACCCAAACCCAACCCTTTGCACATTATACCCTGCTGTACCAGATATCGGGTCCCTATCCCCGACAGACACACCAAGGGGAGGCAGCTCTCCCGACCAAAGCATCCTACAGGCCCTCCAACAGGAAAGTTTAGATGACACACTCACAAGCACATCTACCACCACCTGACCGACCCAGGTCCCTTAAGCTGCTCGTCTGGAACGTGAACGGAATGGGCTCTGGGATTAAGAGACGTCTTGTTAAGCAACTGTTGAATAGACACTCTCCCGACCTGGCCCTTCTATCAGAAACGCATCTAGCGGGAACACACTGCACCCTTTTCCAGAGAACAAACTACCGGGCCGCATTTCATGCGGGGTACACAATGGGATCCAGGGGCACCCTTATCCTTATACACAAGAGGCTCCCGTTCTCCCCACAGATCGTGGAATTGGACCCACGGGGTCGCTACGTACTCATCCTAGACTCGCTCTGGGGAGAGACACTGGCCATTGTGTCAATATATTCCCCACCTGGATTGGGCAGGGGCTTATTGGACGATATTACCACTCTCCTAGGGAAACACCACCCGGATCGATGGATCCTAGGGGGAGACTTTAATGACGTTATGTGCGACACCATGGACCGTACCCATCTTAGAGGGCGTGACCCGGATACTCCCACGAAACTCTCCAGCTTTGTGTCCGCCCTGGGCCTCTGAGATGTGTGGAGGGAATTGCACCCTCAACGCAAAGGCTATTCGTTCCACTCTGGGGCCCACGGCTCCCTCTCTAGACTCGACTACCTCCTCGTCCCGCATACAGACCTACAAAGGGTGATGTCCGCAGAATTCCTCCCCCGTGGAGTCTCGGACCACTCCCCCTTAATAATAGAAATACGAACCCACGCCATGACCCCTCCTAGAACATGGAGACTAAATAACTACCACCTTGGATTCCCAGAATTAGTGGACCACCTCGCGGAGGTTTCCGATGAATATTTTGATATAAACGAACTAGCAGTGGATGACCCAGTAGTGGTGTGGGAGGCTTATAAAACGGTGCTGCGTGGGGAAATAATCTCCTGGGTAGCGAACAAAAAGAGGGAGAGGCTCAAAAAAATGGTGGAGGCGGAGGCTGAAGTGATCAGGGCTGAAAACACACATGTCCTTGACCCAACCCCGCAGACTCAAAGGTCCCTCAAATTAACCACGGAAACCCTCAGAAATATTATGCTGGATAATGCCAAGCAAGCCCATTGGGACACCAAAGCAAGGCTATACGATCTGGGGGACAAGGCGGGCAAGATGCTGGCCTGGCTTGAGAGGAGGGAGGAGGGGAGACGTCATGTCCGTGAAATTGTTGCCCCGAATGGGGTCGGGTATCAGACGGATGCTGAAATAGCAGAGGCCTTCGCCCAGTTCTATGCGGAACTCTACCGAGCCCCGATAACACCATTTGACCCGACCCTACTAGACGAAGTAATACTCCCAGCTCTGA
Source organism: Ambystoma mexicanum (assembly GCF_040938575.1). Lineage (NCBI taxonomy): Eukaryota > Metazoa > Chordata > Amphibia > Caudata > Ambystomatidae > Ambystoma > Ambystoma mexicanum. Next base: position 429,360,405 of record NC_090934.1, on the reverse strand, counting down.
CGGTACAACAACGTGAGGAGCTGGACTCAGATCTCTCTGAATCTGAAACAGCCGATGCCCTGGCGCAGCTCCAGGCAGGACAAACACCAGGCCCTAATGGATTCCCGGCCGAGACCTGGCAAAAGCTTGGAGGGAATAAAATAGCAACCCCCCTCTACAGGATGCTCCTTGGCGCCCGCGACCAAGGCACCCTCCCACCGGACCTATGTAAAGCCACCATTGTGGTCATTCCCAAACCCGATAAACCCCCGGAACTGTGCGCCTCTTATCGGCCTATCTCGCTAATTAACAGTGAAGCCAAGGTTCTTGCCAAGCTCCTCGCCAACCGACTGCAGTCAGTAGTCCACACCTTGATCCACCCGGATCAATGTGGCTTTATGCCACACAAATCAACCCGTATGAACATACGTCGGCTCCACCTGGCGCTAAAGCGGGCCCCGGTCATTGATACCCCCCTCGCTCTATTGGCAATAGATTTCGAGAAGGCCTTCGACTCGGTCAGGTGGGACTGCCTCTGGGAGATCATGAGGCGTATTGGATTCGGAGACGGCTTCTTGGGATGGGTGAAACTACTCTACACTAATATTCAAGCGGAGGTCAGGGTGAATGGTTGGTCGTCCCGGTCCTTCCCACTGGGAAAAGGCACGAGACAGGGTTGCCCCCTTTCTCCCCTTCTCTTCGCCCTGGCGATTGAACCTCTTGCCCTTTGGCTCCGCCAAAATGCTGCATGGACAGGGTTCAGATGGCCCGAAGGACATGAGGACCGCATCTCCCTGTATGCAGACGATCTCCTGATTTACCTGGGAGACCCAGCTCGATCCTGCCCCAGGGTGACACAGATGCTTACCCGGTTTGGAGAATTTAGTGGGCTTAAAATTAATTGGGGGAAATCAGTCCTCTTCCCGGTGAAAGGCAATGTGCGGGTTGAACCCCAGCAATGCCCGTACCAGATGGAGCCGCAAGGCTTTCGATATTTAGGGATCTGGGTGACTACAAACCTGACTGAATACATAACACACAATTTCCAACCGGTCCTTGATCGCTTCGTCAACGACGTCCACCATTGGAGGCTTCTCCCTCTTACGCCCATGGGAAGAGCCGCACTCTTTAAGATGATGACTCTCCCAAGGTTTCTCTACGTCTTACAGAATGCCCCATTGAAGATCCCAGACTCTGACTTCAAACGGGTCGAATCCCTCTTTCGGGAACTAATATGGGGGGGAGGCCAGTCGAGGATAGCGCTGACCACGCTCCAAAGATCGATCTGGGAGGGTGGGATAGGGGCCCCACGCCTCCAAACTTATTATTGGGCTGCACAGTTAGCAGTGGTCAACGACCTGCTCCACGGAGATAGGGAACTTCCCCACATCAAGGCCGAGGTTGCGGCCATGCACGGTACCGACCCATGGCAACTGCTATACCAAACTCTCCCGAGACCCCTCCCGCCAACGACCACGACTCATATTACTGCTGTTTGGAAGCAGGCGCATAGATTCGTAGGGTGGGAACACAACGTAACTACCGCACAACCCCTGTGGAGAAACTGCAACCTGCCCGAAATAAAGAAACTTCATCCATGGCCCCGATGGGTAAGGGCCGGGATTCTGAGAGTCGGGGATATTCTTGAGGGAGGGGATATAGCCTCGTTTGAAGTCATCCAGCAACAATTCCAACTCCCGGACACTGAGCGATACCACTATGTACAGATGGCCCATGCCCTAAGAAACCACATACCCGTAGGCACTAATGTCCCGGACTATACACCGATAGAGCGCAACATACTGCCAGCCTTCATCCCCACCAAATGCACCTCTATCCTATATAATGCTATTACATCCTTTGCTACGCCCGAACTCAGGACCCTTAAAGCCAAATGGGAGGTGGATGTAGGGGTAATAGATCCAGAAGACTGGATCCAAGTGCTAATGCACCCAAGGGAGGTGGCCATCTCTTCCAGGCTTCGGCTGGTCCAATTAAAGATCCTCCACAGGGTCTACTACCCCAGGACGATACTATATAGGTGGGAGAGAGCCTCGAACCCGAACTGTCTCCGATGCGGGGAAGAAGAGGGGACCTTCTTTCACATCCTTTGGGCATGCCCCCGAATCCGTACCTTCTGGGATGAATGCTGTACTGTGCTTAGCAATGCCTTGGCGTGCCAAATACCACTGGACCCAAAGATCCTCATTCTGGGTGTCCCGGGCGAGACTGCACTTAACAAATGGGACAGACTGCTCTTGAACACGGCAGCGGGACTGATGAAGCGCAACATAGCACAAAAATGGGGAGCCCCGGAGTCCCCAACGATGGAGCAATGGGCATCCGACATGAACATTTGTGCAGTCATAGAACATAGAATATACACTGCCAGAGGCTGCCCCGCCAAGGCGGATAAGATATGGTGGAGGTGGGAAGAAGATGGACCTTAGATCCTCCTGGACCATGCTGAGGGCAGCGAAGGGGATACGGTTTAACCGCATTAAAACCCGGGGTAATGTCATGGGTGATTGATAACTGACCTGTTCATGATCGAATTTTGAAAGGACATGCTAGTCCACACATGTTGTTGTTGTATTGATAAGAAGTAAAACAATAAAAAATGTTTTATCAAAGTGTTATGGCTGATTGTTTGATGGGTAAATGTTTGCATTATGCACAACAAGAAGATGCATACCTTTATCTAACGATGACTACAAGCAGATGGATTTATTACAAAGGCTCTTCTCAGGGTGTCCAAATTTAAAACTTTGTAAGACCAAAATGACAGATTTTAGGTTAATGAAAAATTAAAAATCTATGTTTGTGTTTAGAAATAAGGAGTTTGTGTGTACGTGTATGCATGTGTACCGGTGTGTCAGGGGAAACAATGCAGTTTGTGGGTAGTGAAAGTAACATGCCGTTGAAACAGGGGCAACGTGGGTATTTATTAATGCAGAGTCTGAGATTTGACTTCAAAACTAGCAGCATGAATGGGGGTAGCACGGGCATATATTGTTTAGACAGGCCTCGTGTCTTCTTTGGGTACTAGCCTGGTGCACATCTGTTTTACAGTTGCAATGCTAGCATGTATTGTTGAGACCAGCCTGATTACTTACCAGGGGACAGAGCTCATGCTCTGATTTAAGAAGAACCTGCTTTACTAGTTCGTAGTGATTCTTCTCCACTCATTATGAAGTGAGACAGTGTGCAGTAAATTATTTTCCTGCAACTATTTAAAGTTTACTTTCCTGTTGGGACGCTTTTTGTTTGTTTGGATTGTTCTTCCCAGCTCCATACAGGGTAGGGAGTTACCCTTCAGTGTATAGAAGTTCCTCGTCAGCCTAGGCTGAGTTTAGTGTAGAGATAGTGCACAGCATGGTGTCCAGATATTTGGTCGAAAAAAAAAGGTCGACAGGACAAATGGTCGACACCATTTGGTCGAAAGCCAAATGGTCGAATTTTTTTTATTTATATATATATATATATTTTAGGTTTTCGTTTAGGGAAAAAAATGGTTTTTTAGAAAAAAAAGGGGGTTGGAGAGGACCCCCCAAAAAATAAAAAAGTGAAAATACTAAAAAAATTAAAATTCGACCAAATGGTGTCGACCATTTGTCCTGTCGACCTTTTTTTCGACCAAATGTCTGGTAACCTTTATCTAACCTTTATATTGTATTTATTGTATTTATAATGTGTATTGGTATGCTTTGCATACCAATACACATTAGGGGTATCTGTGTACTTACAATTTTTTAGGTCTGTGTTACTGTTTCAGTTTCAGTTGTATTTTTCTCATATTCTTATACTTTTTCCATTATTCTTTTCATTCATTTTAGTTTCACTTGTCTCTTTCTTTTATTTATTTGTTTGTTTCACAAACACGTACACCTGCTAGGATATGGCAGAGAGTGCTACTCTAAGTTTCAGTGAAGAACAAATACTGAATATTATCAGAGGCCCTTAATCTTTTGATCAAAGGGACAATATAGTGTCTACCCTTTCACATAAAAATACAGATGATTTATTGAAATTGAAGAAAAAGGGATTTACAACGGAACTACATGGTCATTCTTTAAGAGAGTATCTTAAAGCCAATATCATACCAGCTAGCCTAGTTATATGTAACGAACCAGGATTGTTCCTGGAAGATGGGGAATACAAAACAGGTTTCAGTAAAATTGCAACAAAGTGCAGCAGAGATCTTATGGCACTAACAATCTCCACAGCTCAAAGATTAGCTATTGTATTACAGAAAGAGATTGAGACAGATGAATTGAAATGTAAATCGAACCCATTAATTACCAGTGCAGATGACAAGATAAGAGAAATAGAAAAACATTTTGAGGACCCCAAGTAGATTTACTAGATTTTGAATTCTATCTAGTGGTAGAACCAAATTTCTAAAACAAAGTAGTGCACAGAATGATAAGATTGTGTTCTCTTATGATTAGTTCTGTTGTATTGAATGATTTAGTGGAATAATCACATTTATATATATATCTTATGATTAGTGACATATTGTTTTCAAATTTATAGATTATTATGTGATGTAATTTGAATTTCTTTTGTTTTTGTCCTTGTTTCTGTCAAAAACAATTGGGCATGAACTCCCATTTGTAGTGATTTTTGTATTTTCTTAAAACTGTAATATTTGAATCCGTGGAATTGTGACACATCACTGTAATGAATTGTGATTTATCTTCATGAATTGGCCTATGTCCAATATGTAGTGTATGTACATTACCACAGTTAACACATTGCCAGAATGATAAACCAAGACGTATGATTTAATCTTATATATAAATAATGTATTGTTGAGCAGTCAGCCGACAAAAGGACAGTACCAATGGTAGTGAGTAATGATTCCTAGTTAGTAGTGGTTCTTCTCCAATCATTATAAAGTGAGACAGTGTGCAGTAAATTATTTTCCTGCAACTATTTAAAGTTTACTTTCCTGTTGGGACGCTTTTAGTTTGTTTCTGATTTAAGAAGAACCTGCTTTAAAGCAGGGTAATACTGGCTTGTATTGTTAACCAGGCCTCATGGTTCTCTTTGGGGACAGCCAGCATCAACATGTGTTGAAAAATACTCCTGTCCCTATTGGAGAGTTTCAGGTGTTGCCCTACAGACTAAAGTGTAATTTCTGTGGATTACGCCCAATTTTGCTGACATTTGTACTGCAAAATGCTTGATTACAACACATAATTTAAAACATTTCTATGGGGAAGATTCACCCAAAATTGTATTCCTTCAGGTATGCTCGCCAGCTTTTACACCCCTCCACTTTACAAATTCACCAGCTGCCACTCCTCCCGACTTTAGTGGTATTGGGCCTCATCAGGAGTCTAGTGGTAACCCTTAAATGCGGCAGTAGCGCTATTACTGACGCATTTAAGGGTCTGCCAGATCATGGCCTTGGCGGATTTCCCCCCAGCTCTGAGCTGGGGGGAAATCCGTGGCAAATTTGCCAATTTTCAGTGCTATTACCTCCGGCAGGAAATCCGCTGGTGGTAGGGCTAATAGCGCCGGCAGTAATAGCGCCGGCGTTACCGCCCAACTCGTGATGAGACCCATTGTCTGGTGGGACATGGCACCCAAGTGGGTGGCTGGTTAGGTCTCACTTAGTTTACCCCACATTGGAAGAACCAGATTCCCACATCAAAAAACAGACTATTTTCCATAGTTCAGCCCCGGCCCCCTCACTCCACATACGCTCACTTGCTCAGGGAGTTGCGCGCTTGCTACAGAGATACGTTTACAACTTGCATTTCAAAAGGGTTCAATCAGGGCTCAAGTCGAGGGAACACATGGGTGGACATATGAAAGTGGCACTTCCACTTGATAACACAGCACTGTGTCCGAGTTTCAAACCTTGGTTGCACGCTTGTGGGACCAAAAGGGCAGAAGACTCTGTGAGCAGATGGTTGTTAACACTCATATAGACTTTCTGCTGTAACGGACACATTTTAAGATATAAAAGGTGCGCGCCTTTTCTACTTAGCAAACAATGTTTAGGAAATCATGTTCTCTTGGGAAATGCTTATTTTTCCCGTGGACGTCTTAAAATGAAATATGCAAATGTATTTCAATTTACGTTTACTGCCTGTGACATCACTCTCCACTGCCTATGTCCCCACTTTCTTTTTGGGACTCCAGCCCTGGGTTCAATTGTACCATGTCCGACTCGGTAGTTCATTCTTTGGCGTTTGCTAACATAGTTGCCATTAACTTGACGAAATGTACCGGTTTTGTAAGACTCTGAGACTGTCCTGTTAAACGTTTCTACGAGAATGACACGTTCAATTACCACACTTAAGATGGCTGTCCTGGGTCTACGAGTATTGTATACAATATCTATGCTTTTTTATATACAGTCACTCAGATATCGTTGATTTCAAGGCCGACATACTACGGCGCGTTAACCAATGAATTAAGCTACAACCAAATGAATCCTCTATGGAAATTCCTCCCTCGCCCCTCATCATTCTCCCCCATTACCAAGTCTCTCGAAAATACCTGCGGGTACCAGCGGCCGTGATCGTGGTTGTCCTGCAATTGAGCTCTGTTCTCCAGTAATAATGCATGAGGTACCCCAAATCTGCGGGCCCCAGAGGATACTCATAAAAATCTGGCAAAGATTCCAGGAGACGCAGAGACCAGGGCTCTTATTGGTCGTTGTGTTGCCAGGGGAACCTGTGCCTCGGTGCTTCTTGAAGTGGGATTCCGATTGGACTGCTGAATATCAACACAAGATGGCAGGCGCACAGCAGCAATGAAAGTGTGAATTCCAGTATGCCTTTCGGTACAGATTTCTCTACATTCCCATCTCATCGAATGACGTGTAGCCCAGCTCTGCACATGCGCCTGGAGGGACCGTACCTACTCCAGGAAATAGCACAGGTGTGTTTGCGTGCGTGACGTGTCTAATAGACGTTTGCAGGGGTTGAGGTTCAATTGAAAACTACGGAAAGCACTGTTGGGAGCATCACATTTATGCATAGTGACTGCCGCCCTCCACATGAAGACGAGCTAACGAATATCGTGTTCTGCAGCTGCATGTTGCTATTTTTAAAATACAGAAAGCCAACGCTTCTATGTTTTCAATATCTTGCCGTTCATCGTCATGCATGCCAACACGTCCATTTCCATTCGGGGATGCTTGTCCAGGCTTGGGTTTTTTATTTGTATTCTGGGACTTGTGGCTCAGGAATTGAGATTTATTGGAATGGGAACTACTGAGCTACAAGTCCCAGAATGCAATGAAAAACAGAAGAATAAATTAATTAGCAGCCATCGAATTGCATTGGGCATGTTGGCATGTGTGTGACATGCTAGTCAGGATTCTGTGGATTGATGGGTTGACGAGAAATGACATGCAATTACTTCCCAGGGATGTAATTTCACCAAAATGCCAGGGCTAGCAAGTGGTATCACACAACCCTTTTCCTCTGATGACATCACAAGAAGTGATGTAATTTGACCCCCTCCCTACGTGACATCATGGGAAGTGATGTCACACAACTTTCCCCGCCCTTGACAAAACAGGCAGTGGCATCATATAGCATTGTTCCTCATTACACCAAGAAAAATATGGTTACAGTGATATCACTATAATATGATACACATGCACCATATATAGAATTAATATCAGTGTGTAAAGGCCCATATTACCAAATTACTATGAATGTAAGCAGACGTCCAAAACAACATCCTGGTCTATTGTACATCACTCAGGCTAAGCTGTAAACAGAGCATCTCAAAGAGGCCTAAATCCCAAAGCACTGACACCCAGTGCCTGCCAAGTGTCTGGCTACAGACTGAAGGTGACGAACGGGGAGCGAAGAGAATGGAGGAGGCACCCCGATAACCGGGGCAGGGGCCTTCCTCCTTTCCGCTCTCTCATCCCTCCCCCCACAGGGGCAGGGGGGAGGGCAGCAAGGCCAACAATGGAAAGGGCGCCAAAAGCCCTCGGAAGCCCGCGAAGGGCAACAAAAGAAGGGGGAGGAGCTTGGGCTACATAAGCGGCGGGCGCCCGGCACAGGAACACTTGCAGCTCTTCCAGCAGCCGGGCGCCCGCCAAAATCGGAGGATTTTGTTTGTACAGTGGATTTCGTTTTGCGGTGGTTTACGTTGCAGTGGTTTGCGGCGCCAGGACCTTGGGAGAGTAGACGGCGGGACCAGCTCGCGGAGGAACTGCCTGGAAGCCGGGGCGCTGGACGCGGCTGAGGAGAACGCGATCAAGGAAGTAAACCCCAGGCAACGGCTGAGTCAGCGACGACGGCGGAAGGAGGGGCGAACCTGCGAGGAGAAGGGAAGATTCCCAACGCGAGTGTTGCAGAGGCTGGGGAAGCCATCAAGCCTTGTGGAGAGCTCATCCCTCCCCGCAGTCACACAGGGAGTAGGCGTCGAGCCGGTGCAGCGCGCTCCTCCTCTGGGCCTCCCGTTCGCCGGCGCTCCTCTCCACCTGCAGAGCCGGGCTGGCCACGGCGCTCTCCGGCTCCCCACGCATAAGAAGGGGATTGATTGTTGCCGCACGGAGCGCTGTGCTGTCCGGGTGACAGGGCTTCGGTCACAGACTGCGGGCGAGCATTTTTTAGGAGCACCTAAGGCTCTCAACAGGGACGCTTTTCCTGAAACTTGCAAACGCTTTCAGGAGCGGAAGGAGGTGACGGCGAGGGGCGAATTTCAGCGCCAGTGCAACAAAGGGAGGGCACAGCGGGCTGTGGAGCAACGGCTGTGCTGCATTTCGTTTTTCTAAGTTAATCAAGGGCAGTGTTAAAGAAGGACATGGACATACATGGAAAAAGCCACAAGGACCAGCAGAGGGACGACCTGGAGGCAATCTTGGCAATGGCAAGGATGGCTGGGGACAGGTATGGCACCAGCTGGATGCAGCAGATGGCAACGCAAGTGGGGACTGAGGTTGCGGGGTGCAGCCAGAGGTCCGATTCGCCGCTGATATTTCCACCAACGCCAGTGGAAGAAGCATGGGTAGAAGTGCACTCACAGGAAGGAGATGAGCAGGACATTGAGGAGCTCGAGGAAGATCCGGTCGGCAAAAGGAAGAGAGTGATGAGCAAGAGAGCAAAGGACAGCCAGCAGCAGGTGGGGGCGGCTCGGAAACGGAAGACCAATCCTAAAGGAAAAGGGAGGGCGCAGGAGGTTGAAGCCACAACGGCACCTGTTCCTGCTGAGGCTCCAAGGCCAAAGGAAGGTCCTCGCGGCGCACCTGTAGCCACACCGGCGGTAGCAGCTGAGGGTCCAACCACCTTGGAGATGGTGAAAGGTATGTTCAGGGAATGTATGGAAGCATGGGGGACTGGTGTAAATGGACAGATACCTTTTAATAATAAAAATGCCTTGAACCTAGTGGGGAAAGGGGCGCAAGGGGGAAGTGTGGGCTTGGTGCAGGGGGGCTTATGGGGGAGCCAGCCCGTAGTAGGCGTGAGTCAGCCTGTAGTGGGGGTGAACCCGGTGCAGATGGCGGCACAGGGAGCAAGCGCCGCCTACACGCCCCAAATAGGGGGAACACCTTGGTGGGGTGCACAGGCTCCCCCACAGGTACAAGGGCATGAGCCGGCTAACAATAACACTATATACGGGAGGCCCATGCCGGGGTTTGCGCCAGCCAGAGTGGCGATTAATGCATTGGCATGGCACATCCCGCTGGCATATAAAGAGCGGGTATGGAGGAAGGAGTTCATGGATATTATGGAGTTGTTGGTGATGGTCCCTTCCGGACAGGGTTTCAGTGAGCCAACCGAAAGGGAAAAAGAGAAGAAGGAGAGGGAGAGGCCTAAAATAGAGCTCAATATCCATACCTGGTTGAGGGCATTCCGGGTGTACGCCACTATCATGTTAGAAAAATTCCCACAAGATGGCGTGGCTTTGATAGCATACGAACAGTAGCTTGGGGGTGATGCATGGATCAATTACGATAGGGGTTTTAGACTCAAAATGCAGGTTTGGCCAGCAATGACTTGGGATGAAGTGGATGTGGGAGGATACATAGACACAAAAACGGTCCCATCCAGGCCAGTGGATGAGACTGTCCCAAGTGAGAAAGCAACACAGGGCAAGGGCAGGGGGTCCTACTCAAGGGGGAGGGGGTCCTTTCGAGGGAACTCTTCCTGGAATAACGGTTCCAACTACCAGGGGGAGTTACCAGAATGTTAGTTGTTTGCTGAAGGGAAGTGCACATATGGAAATTCATGCAGGTTCAAGCACGCAAAGGGCCCGAGCGCAGGGAGGCACAGCTCCTCCAGCCGAGAGAGTAAAGCGAAGGGCAACACAAAAAACAAGGAAAAAAGCAAGCATGATTAAAACGCAACTACCCACGCCAATTCGTTTACAGGCTATGATTCCGTTTCTGAATGCATATTGTGACAAGGGTGATGCAAAGTTGTTGTGGGAAGGTTTCAGATGGGGTTTTAAGATTCCTTTCAACGTGCATATAGGACCAAGGGAGGTTTGTAATTTGAAGTCTGCTTTGTCAATGCCTGAGGTCTTGGCACTGAAAGTGGAAAAAGAAGTGCAGTTGGGGAGGGTGGCAGGTCCCTTCACCACACCTCCACTAGAAAACTTGGTAGTGTCCCCTTTGGGCTTGGTGCCAAAAAAGGAAGTGGGGCAGTACAGGTTGATACAGCACCTGTCTTTTCCGGAAGGGGAGTCAGTTAACGATGGCATTTCAGAAGACCAATGCAGGGTTCATTACGCGTCATTTGAAGATGCGGTTGAATTGGTGAAAGCGTTAGGCGAGGGGGCCCTCATGGGGAAGGCCGACATCGAGTCGGCGTTCCGCTTGCTGCCGATTCACAAGGACAGCCACCATTTGCTGGGGTTCAAGGTGTTGCAGGAATACTTCTATGACAAATGTTTACCGATGTGGTGTGCAATTTCATGTGCGTATTTTGAGAGGTTCAGCCGATTCCTTGAATTTTCAGTAAGGCAAAGAGCCAAGGTCGGGGGGATAATCCATTACCTCGACGATTTCCTGTTTATTGGGAGAAAAGGAACACAGGATTGCAAGGAACTCATGGGGGTATTTCAAGGGTTGATGGAGGAGTTTGGGGTTCCACTGGCAAAAGAGAAAACTGTGGGTCCAGTCACGACACTGATATTTTTGGGGATTGAAATTGACTCGGTGGCAGGAGAATGCAGGCTGCCGGGAGAGAAAGTAAGGAAGTTGAAGGAGGTAATTGCAGGGATGTTGGGCAAGGAAAAAGCCACGTTGAAGGAGCTGCAGTCCCTAGCAGGCAACCTGAATTTTGCAGGCAAAGTGATCCCGGCAGGTAAAGTGTTCGCTAGAAGCATAGAACTGAAAACAGTGGGCTTGATGCATGCGGGCCAGCATGTGCGCCTAGGAAAGGAGGTTAAAGAGGATCTTAAAATGTGGAATAATTTTTTGGACTGTTTTAACGGGGTGTTGATGTGGAAAGAAAGCCTGGGGAGTGGAAATGGCCGGAAGCTGGTCACCGACTCGTCAGGGGCTCTAGGGTTTGGTGCCATCTTGGGTAAGAGTTGGTGCGGGCAGGCATGGCCGGCTCAATGGCAGGCAGAGGGGATCACCAGGGATATAACAGTACTAGAGTTGTTCCCGATAGTGGTGGCATTCAAGCTCTGGCCAGAACAAATGCAAGACAAAAAGGTGATGGTTTGGTCTGACAACCTAGCAGTAGTGCAGATGATCAACCAGGGAACAAGTAAGAACGGCAGGGCGCTGGGGCTACTCAGGGAGCTAACAAGGTGCTTGCTGCAGCTGAATGCAGAGGTCCGGGCACGACATATACCGGGGGTTAAGAATGTTGCCGCTGATTGTCTTTCTCGTTTACAGTGGAGAAAGTTCTGGGAAAATCACCCAGAGGCGAGCACAAGGATGACACCCTTCCAGACACAATGGTGGGGACTGGTTGGGGAGATCTGAGCTCACTGATCGACACAGCACTCGCACCAGGCACAATGCGAAGATATAGAGGGTGCTGGGATCGATTCATAGCATTTCAAAACAACATCCTGCCCGAGAGCGAGAAGGGAAGGCCAGTGCGGGCCTTTGTGGGATGGTTTTGGCAACAAGGAAGGTCCAGATCTTGGGTTGTCTATCACCTGGCAGCGGTTGCGCATTTCTATAAATTGGGGGGCAGGCCCAACCCCACCAAAGAGCATTACATTGTCATGGCAATGAGGGGTTGGGTCAAACAGGTGACGAGTAAACCTGACGAGAGACGGCCCATAGATGTGGGCAAATTGCGCAAAATGATCAGGAGCTTAACGGTGGTGTGTAGGGACGATTATGAAAATGCATTGTTCTCAGCAGCCTTCGCACTGGCATTTTTTGGGGCTTTTAGGGTAAGCGAGTTGGTGCCAGCCAACAAGAAAGGTAAAGGTTTAAGTTTCCTTAGGAGCTGTGACATAGGGGTACAGGGAGAGTGGTTATTCATATTTTTAAGGAGATCTAAGACCGACCAGACAGGTAAAGGCAGAAACATTATTTTGGGAGGTACTCAGGACAGCCCGGTTTGTCCAGTAGGATGCGTAAAGAGGTATTTGAGTTGGAGGATTCACACGGGGGAGGAGGATCCTTTTCTGGTACATAACGATGGGACAGCGTTAGGTGATGGACATGGCACTGGTGGAGGCAGGGTTCTCGAAGGGGGTCTATGGGACGCATTCCTTCAGGATAGGGGCAGCCACATCAGCGGCAGGGATGGGCCTGGGAGCAGAGGCAATCAAACAGATTGGGGACTGGAGGTCCGGTTGTTTTAAGCGATATGTCAGGCCTGAAAAAATGTAAGATTAACGGTTCCTCCCTCCTATCTCCTCGCAGTAGCATCGATGAAGGGAAGGCGACGGTCCGCATGGGTGGTGGGCCATTCGTTTGTATCAAGGGCCAGGGCAAGCTGGACAGCCAAGCAGGAGGAGTTGACCGCCGGGGAATACCGGGTGCATTGGCATGGAGTGCCGGGTATGAAATGGGCACAGCTGCGGGAGCACGTGCGCAGACTCCTGAGGGAACATCGGAGGCCCGATGTTTTGGTGGTGCACCTCGGTGGCAATGACTTGGCTGGTCTGGGGAGGGGGATCTTGCTCAGGGAAATGATGTCTTCATTACAGGAGTTATCGGCGGAATTGGGGGAGAACGAAATCGTGTGGTCTGAAATCATCTCGAGACACGAATGGAGGGGCGCTGGGAGTCAGGCGGCCGTGGAGAATTCAAGGAGGAAGTTGAATTGGGCTATGGCTAAGTTTTGCAGAGGAAGGGGCTTTCAGCATATCGGACATGGTTTGATCAACCTCAAAAACAAGGAGTACTACTTGAAGGACGGAGTTCATTTGTCGGAGCAGGGAATGGACTTGTTTTTCTGGAACATCTGCACAAAATTGCTGGAATTATAAGCAAGGAAAGGAGGGAGCCACGGTGGGCGGTAACCCACCTTTGGCGTGGCGGGTTGTGGCAACCTATGATAAGACAAAGACTCCGAATGAGCCATTGCTAAACCGGAAGGGGCTTCGCCCATTCTAGACAGCGCCTCCTGGGAGCCTAAACGGCGGGGGTGTCTGGCGGTAGCAATTGGGGCTCAACTTCCCCCCAACAAACGGCGCTCCCCCAGTCTGCAAAGACCTGCAGGGGCAGGCGGTTCTCAGACTCGAAGGCCTTGGGGGAGTTGTGCCTGCAATGGACATGGAGGTAAAGGGGGAAGCAGGACGAGGAGCAGTCGCCACACTTTTGGAGCTATTTTCAATACCTGTTTGCAGTGGTTGTGTATATGTAAAAATAAATCTGCGGCCTTGTTATGCCAAACTAAAGGAAATGTCTCATGCAGCACCTTACTGGAGGGGAAAGGAAAGGGGCTTGCAAAATGAGAAATGTTTGATACAAGTGGCATACCGAATGGACAAATGCCCAGGTTACGAAGGTGACGAACGGGGAGTGAAGAGAATGGAGGAGGCACCCCGATAACCGGGGCAGGGACCTTCCTCCTTTCCGCTCTCTCGTCCCTCCCCCCACAGGGGCAGGGGAGAGGGCAGCAAGGCCAACAATGGAAAGGGCGCCAAAAGCCCTCGGAAGCCCGCGAAGGGCAACAAAAGAAGGGGGAGGAGCTTGGGCTACATAAGCGGTGGGCGCCCGGCACAGGAACACTTGCAGCTCTTCCAGCAGCCGGGCGCCCGCCAAAATCGGAGGATTTCGTTTTCCCACCCTCCCACCCTACAGTTATGGCGGAACCTGGACATCGTTGTCGCAGGATGACCAGGCGGGTTGTGGCAACCTATGATAAGACAAAGACTCCGAATGAGCCATTGCTAAACCTGAAGGGGCTTCGCCCATTCTAGACAGCGCCTCCTGGGAGCCT